>NW_019154126.1:4159455-4449256 GCF_002288905.1 Enhydra lutris kenyoni
GAGCCCAACTAGAACCTTGAGAATCGTCATTCTGAACTCTAGATCTGACATATTACCAATGTCTGTATTGATTAGGTCCCTAGCCTTCGGTACTGCCTCTTGTTCTTTTTTTTTTTTTGTGGTGAATTTCTCCACCTTGTCATTTTGTCCAGATAAGAGTATATGAAGGAGCAAGTAAAATACTAAGAGGGTGGCAAAGACCCCAGGAAAATATGCTTTAACCAAATCAGAAGAGATCCCAAATGGTGAGGGGAGAGAAATGGGATAAAAAGAGGTTGAGAAAGAAAAAAGAAAAAAAAAGAAAAAAAAAACAATTAAAAAAGAAAATGAATAAAGAAAAAATATAAAAAAGAAAAATATATTAGATAAACTAGTTAAAAAAACATTAAAAAAAGAAAAGGGTAAAATTAAAAAAATTAGCACAAGAAGAGAGAAAATAAATTGAAAAAGAAAAAAAATTAAATTAACTGCAAGCCTAAAGAATCATGGGGAGAAAGCCATGATTTCCGTGCTTTGCTTTCTCCTCCTCTGGAATTCCGCTGCTCTCCTTGGTATTGAAACTGCACTCCTTGGTAGATGAACTTGGTCCTGGCTGGATTTCTTGTTGATCTTCTGGGGGAGGGGCCTGTTGTAGTGATTCTCAAGTGTCTTTGCCCCAGGCGGAGTTGCACCGCCCTTACCCAGGGCCGGGCTGAGTAATCCGCTCGGGTTTGCTTTCGGGAGCTTTTGTTCCCTGAGCGCTTTCTGTAGAGTTCTGGAGGACGGGAATGAAAATGGCGGCCTCCCGGTCTCCAGCCTGGAGGAGCCGAGAGCTCGGGGCCCCACTCCTCAGTGCGCCCTCAGAGAACAGCGCCCCATTACTCCCGTCACCCTGCCTCCGGCCGCAGCTCCGAGCTGACCGAGCCTGCGACCGGTTCAAGGTAACCCCGAGCTGAGAGCTCACTTCTCGGCTCTGTCTCTGTAGCCGGCTTCCCCGTTCTAATACCTGTAAGCTCTGCGATACTCAGCCACCTCGATCCTTCTGTGACCCTGTGGGACCTGAGGCCACGCTGACCCCTCGTGGGCTTCACCCCAGTTTAGCCTCTGGAGCGATGTCCCTCAGCGGAACAGACTTTTAAAAGTCCTGATTTTGTGCTCCTTTGCTCCGCCGCTTGCTGGGAGCCGGCCCTTCTCCCCGCAGTCTCTCTTCCCGTCACTTTGGATTCACTTCTCCGCCAGTCCTACCTTTCAGAAAGTGGTTGATTTTCTGTTTCTAGAATTGCTGTTCTTCTTCTCTTCGATCCCCCGTTGGATTTGTAGGTGTTTGCAATCTTTAGATAAGCTATCTAGCTGATCTCCCGCTACCTGAAGTAGTCTCAGTCTGCTACTTCTCCGCCATCTTGACTCCCAGAGCAAGAGAGAGAGTCTTAAGCAGACTTCACACCCAGTGTAGAGCTGGACACGGGGCTTGATCTCACAACCCTGAGGTCATGACCTGAGCTAAAATCAAGAGTTGGATGCTTAACTGACTGCAGCACCAGAGGTCCCCAGTTTTCTTGATAATCAAATGTTATCATGAACATGCTGGTCTCTGTCCCTAGAAGCTTATGGGCAGGGGTTTCCAGGGCCTGAGAATACTTGGGCATGGAGCTGGTGAGCTGCGGGACATGTCATCGTTGGTTTCACTTCCGCCTCTGAATTCTTTTCCTTTCAGTTCGTCGTCTAACAATTTATCAGTCTCTGGTTGCACCCGGTTTCTTTCACCCGACGTGGCTCCCTGGCTTTTCTGTGTTGTGGTTTTCATTTTTTAAAAAAATTTACTGATACTGTTAGAATATCAATAATTGTGGTACTTGCAGCATCTGGGGGAGAGAATTTATTTCTCAGAAGGAGCACATCATTCAGTTTGCAGCTGCTTACCTTTTGTTTTTGAGGAGTCTTCCTTTTTGGTCGCTGTGAGCCTTTTTCTTAAGCTGGGCCAGAACCTTGCCGGCATCTGGGCTCTTCCTCCGCATGAACTTGTGAGTGCGGTTAGCCGATGAGCCCAGACAAAATATCACCGAGCAAGTCCAGGCTGGCAGCAATGATCATATTAAGCAACAAAGGTCATTTTTGAAATTTAGTGGGAAGGACAAAGCTAATTTGCTAGTGACCTTCTGCAGGCATGTCCTTGCCTGATGCTCTCATGTGTTAACTTTAACCACCCAAACATGTAGCACGTTGCTCTTTTTTTTTTTTTTCCGTTTCTTTTTCTGCTTTATAGCTGAGGATCAGGAGTATTTGAGAAATTGAACAAATAAAGATCATAGGACAGAATTAAGGTTTAAATTCAGGTCTTTTGATTCTTAGCATAGGGTTCTAATCAGTAGTACAGGAAGTTTGTGTGTGTGTTTGTGTGTGTGTGTGTGTACGTGCACAAGCGTGTGTACATAGCATGTAATATTATGTTGCGTTCAGCATTTGAAATACATATCTAAGTTCCTTCTGAAGAAAAACATGTCAAATCAAATTGCCTATTGTGTGTATTTCTTACCTATGACTTAAAGAATGCATTTTCGAAGTGGCTTTGTTCAGTCTTGAAGAGATGAGCCTAAAAGATGCTAAGACAGCATTGCTTTTCAGCTGCGGCCCATTCTTTTTCTGAGCTCCTGGTGCGTCTTAGTTCTGTCCTCCATCCTCCTGCATCCTTCCTGCCCTGTACTGACAGGAGTACACGGCTCCCCAGATTGGTCTTCTGGGGAAGCCAGGATCTGGGGCTGGGCCCAGGAATTCTCTCTGTCTTCTGTGGTCCTGGGTGGGCTCTCCAATAGGGAACAGTTGAGGGAGGAGGTGCAAAATTGCCTGCTCCCTAACCAGTTTCCAGCTTCTCTCCTGCTCGCCTCGAGCAGGTTAGTGCCTGTCAAACCAGATGACCAGCGTGTCCCTGCGCCACTTACAGTCCTCACCCCTCAGGTCCTGTTGAGATGCCACCATCTTACTGGGGCCCTCTTGGACAGCCCTATCTCAATGGACAGAATTCTTGGCCCTTCTCATCTCATCTTCTCACTTTGTTGTTCTCTTAGCACTTACCACTAACATACCGTTTATTCAGCTTTCTTAGGTCTTGTGTCTTTTCCATCTCTCCCACTGTAATGGAAGCACCAAGAGGGCAGAGATCATGACTGTTGTCTTTGCTGTGCTGTTCCCACACCTGGAACAGTACTTGGCTTATAGTAGGTGCTCAATAAATCTCTCTTGAATGAACAAAGGATTGAATGGGTGAACATTTGAGGGGATTCCAAAGAATGACATTCCTAAGATATACTGCCATTGTTGTTCATGAAATTATAGTGAAATACTTTTTAGCAGGAGAGTAGGCAGGAGACCAGAGGTGATCATTTTCTATCCAGTGCTGATGTATAAGGGAAGAAAAGGCATTTTTGCTGGGGGAAGAGCTGGAGCTTCAAAGGGCAGCATATATGAGGTTCAATGAATACAGAGTTAATGTTGACAAAGTTAATATGGGATAGCACTGCTTGTTTGTGTCTCCCCAAATCCTCAGTATGATGACATTTGGAGGTGAGGCCTTGGGAGGTGATTCGATCATGGGGTCTCTTGTAGGAGAGAACTTAGAGAGCTCCCCCGCTCCTGCCACCATGTGAGGACCCAGTGGAAGATGGCCATCTATGAACCGGGAAGCAGGCTCTCACCAGACACTGACTCTGCCTACCCCTTGATCTTGGACTTCCTGCCTCCAGAACCAGGAGAAATAAGTTCCTAGTGTTTATAAGCCACCCAGTCTATGGCATTTTTTTTGTTACAGAAGCCCAAATGGACAAGCAGTATGGCTAGCAATTTTTTTTTTTTCTGAATCTGATCTAGATTTGTGTTTCTCAGTTTAATGTCCTGGTCTTCCCTTGTCTGCACCCCGCTGCCCCCACGGTTGGCTCCTGCCGGATGGAGCCATGTTTCAGGCCCTGCATATGTAGTTCTTCTCTTACCTCTGGAACTGGGCCTCTCCGCCGTCACCCCTCTCCTTTCTCTTTCTCTTCACCCTCCCTTCTTTTTCTTAATCATTTGCTAATCAGCTCCCATGGGCTGGGAGGCTAGGCTAGGCTAGGTTTTGGGATTAGAACGATCATGAAGACTTTCCCTCATCCCTGAGTTCTGTGTGTTCTAGAGTGGAGGGCTGAGACCCCATGAGAACGGCTCTACCAGGTGGGTGTAAAGCTACGGGGCTCCAGACTGGGAGGAGGCCAGCTCAGCTCACAGAGGAGCATCATGGGTGCTGCACTTTGATGAATAAAGGGATTATGCTTCCCATGGGCTCAGGGTAGGGAGCAAGAGAGAACATTCTGTCAGTGACAGGGAACCCCCAGTCGACTTATGAGAATACTCTTCATCCAGTTCTTACAGATTTGCACAGCATGTGGTGTGAATCTTGGCAAAGACAGATTGTCGCCCAGCACCTGCACAGATGGGGCTCAGAATTCATCTCTACCTGTGTGATCACCAGATGACATATCCGAGGTGCCATGTAGGGGTCTGATCGCTGGCACAAATCCAACAACAACAACAAAAATCAGTTTCTGTTCTGGAATAGCTTGAGTAAAATTTGGAAATGTGAACTAAGAGCTGATTCTTAATATATTTTGCTTTGTGAGCTGTAATCTTTCTTATTATTGTAGAACTATTCTCTTTAATGTTTCATGATAAATATTAGATGATCCTTTCACATCAAGCAAAACCAATATAAGGATGGCAATGCTGGGAATTGACACAGCCCCTTATTCTTTCTAAATTTCTTTCCGGTGTTTTCTCTCACCCAATCTCCACAGATCTGTTAGTTAAGAAGTTACTAGAATCTCTACTTAGAGAGGAGGAAACTGGCTCAGAGAAGGTGAGGTGGCTGGCAAGTAATAGGGATGGGATGAGATTTCTAGGCTCTTGCCCACTAAAGCAGTGCTTTTCCCAAGATAGAATCCACTGTTTTTGTAAATTATTAAATCCTGTATCACAGTAGGAAGAATCAGTGGAGAAATTTACATGTTCATACTTACTGGGAAGCTTGTATGTGTGCAAACATTTTGGGCACGGTGAGAGTAGGTTGAATTAATCAGAATTCTTTGGATTACAAAGGGAGAGATAGATGAGCTCACTTAACTGAAAAACCTGGTGGCTGAATAGGACTTCCTTGAGGTCTCTTGCTTGGCTTGCCGTGGTGTTGGCTAGTGGTGGTGGTGCCTGGATGGTGACCAGCAGCTCTGGTTTGCTAGCCCAAACTAGCCGGAGCTGGAGAAAGAGCACCCCTTTCTCAAGGGTTCCTACCAATGTCCCAGACCTGGGGCTCATGCACATATGCTGGATTATGGGTCCAATATGGGTCAATCTCCGGGCTCAAAGGTGCAGTATTCTCATTGGGAGGGTGGGGTGGTGTCGTGAGGGCAAAAATTGAGGGCAAAAATCCTGAGGGTGAAATTGAAGAGAAGATTCTTTTCCCTCTACCCTCTGATCTCTTCCCGGTTCCACTTGTCTCTTGGAATCATGACTGGCAAATCACCAGATGCAATATTTAAAATTTGACCTAAATAGAGAGGGTGTAAGTGGGCAGGAGACAAGAGAGGGGGTGACTATGGCTTGGCGCTCCCTGCACGGGGCAAAGGTGTACTTGGCAGGTGGCACTTGAGCTGGTCCCGAGCGTCTGTGAGGCTTGCTTGCAGATCGTACCATTAAAAAAGATTACACATCTTCTAAAACTCTGCAGACTGATTACGGAGATGATTGTATACTGTACAATACTAGTCCCTTAATGAGACAAGCCCAAGTCGGGTGATTCTTATGTGCCTTGCGGATGTGGGATGGACTATTAAATTGTGGCCAGCTCAAAACCTATGGCTCTGGAACTTGACAGGTTTTCTTTTCAGTTTTTTTGCCTTGGGAATTTCCATTAGGAAAAAACAAAACAAAACAAAACAAAACCCCAAAACAACAACAACAACAAAAAAACCACCCTTAAACTGATCCCAAAAGAATATATGATTTTGCCTTCCCTGGGGCTCGGGGTGTTAGAACCTGGCTTTTGGATTTTTCTTCTCACTTCCTCATACCTGTAGCTGTTATAACCTTGTCATCTTTGCCACTTTTCTTATTTGATGACTCTGTGCCTTGTGCTTACATCAAGTGAAGCTAAATGGCTTCCTTGCTTAGTTGGGCATAAAACCTCAAGAATGTGTGGGTGTATTTTCACTCATGCTGGGGGAGTGAGGGGTACGAGGCTAATCTCATTCAGCACTTTCTGTAAAAGAAAAACTATGCAGGTTATTTGACCTTTTATTTATGGAAATAGTAAGAGTAAGGGCTTTATTACTTTTATAAATTTAGATGAAAATATGGAGAAAAAGTGAGATATTCTTAAGCTACCAGTGACGAGGGAATCTAGACCTTTCTATTTGTAGCCATCTGGGATTTTTTTTTTTCTTTCAAGCTTTTCTGGTAAAAGGGAATTTTTCAGAGGCCCCAAGGACAAAAATACCTGGGGGAATTGAGTGTTTAAACACAGACATGACTCAACAAACCCAGTCATTCTGTGCTCAACTAAGTGAACCTTTCAAATTTATATAGAAAGTTGCACTTACAGAATCGTATTTTTATTAGCCACCCTAAATGTTAGCTATTGATTGAAGTGCTAATTTGAGCCTAATCATTATGAATGTAAAATGAAGATTATATGGGTTATCAAAAATGTGTTTCCATATCACTTAATATTTAGATTTTAAGGAAATAAGGACAGTCCAAGTGACGTAGTGTGTCAGTCATTAACAAGCAGCACATTTAACTGGTGTGACAGTTGTCATTATGCTAATAACAGGAGATTGGGCTCTAGTAAGATTAAGCATCAGCGATTCCAGTCCCTCGAGGAAACTGTAAAATTCAGCTTCACTGGGTTGTAATTAGAAAAGAAGTGTATTTAAATACCGGAAAAAAAAAAAAATCTTAGGTACCTCAGCACACGGTGTGCCAGGAGCATGTGCTGGAAGTCTTTTAATCTCTAGGTGTGGCCTATTTTATAACTATTTCCATACGCATTTACATACTTGACACTTGGCAATATAGCATTGTATAACCATATCCATATGTTTTGCCTTATGAAATAGAATGAACACTTTGTAAGGACAGGGCTGGCTGTTGATGATTCTGTAGGTCTTCTGCCTCCGTAGTGCAGTGATGCTTCGTCACTGACAAGATGGGCACGGGAGCAGATTCAGCTGTCTTTTCCCACACTTTTGTCTTGAGCAGTAGTACAACTATTGAGGGAGGTAATACTAATGATTATGGAGGCCTTGCTTGCTTGCTCACAGTTAGGTTTGTAACTTAGGACATTTGATCCCATCCTTATGACTTATTAAATAGCCTTATTTAAATATTGTTGCTGTTATCGCCGTTTGATGGATGGGACCACTGAAGCACAGAGTAGTTAAGTGACTTATCTAAGGTCACACAGTGACCGTGTTCGGATACAAACCAAGCAGTCAGACTGTGCTTGGCGGCCTCTCCCTCTGCCAGCTGCTGATGAAGTTGGGTCTGGAGGCATTGCCCAAGTGTAGCTTCCTTGGCCCTGGCCTCTCCTGAGTGGGATTTGTGACTCTTTGGTTTACTTTTCTTTTTTGTTCTTTTGTTCTCTCTTCTGGTAGGTCAAGTACAAAAGAGATTTTGAAGAAAGCAAAGGGAGGGGCTTCAGCATCGTTACGGACACTCCTGAACTACAGAGGCTGAAGAGGACTCAGGAGCAAATCAGTAACGTAGGTGACTGCTTGTTTGGTGATGCGATTGCCCTGACTTGTGTGTCTGGGTGGGAGAATGATACTGGGATTTGGAAGTGTTCTTGGTGCTTCAGTGTGCCAGCGGGGCTCAGAGTTCCTAAAGTATGTCAGGTGCAACTGTTAGATTGCTTCCCTTTGATTTTGTCACAGTTATCGAGAGCCTAGCATTTTCATAGCAATGACTACATTTCTGACTATTTACTTAATGTATTTAATTACATTGATTTTCTAAATCAATTTCCTAAGTAAATCAATTTAATTAAATAAATTAATTTGTATTTAGACAGACAGTCATTGCTATTAAAAGAGGTATTGTAATTTAGCATCTTATTCCATTTTTTAATGGTCCTTGGCTTTGGAATTTTTCCAAAATGGGACTTTTATAGTTAAATTTAAAAACCTGACAGTTTTTTTTTTTTTTTTTTTTTTGGCTGGGGATAATCATATAAAAATATACATATAAGGCTAAATATCTTAAGAAATCTTATATTTATTAATGTTGTGTATGTCAGGTTTCATACTTTAAACCAGATATTTGTTGAAATGATTCGATATGTTTAATTTTGGAAATAAACATTCACATATGAAACTGCTTTGGTTTTGAAAGCTGCGTCATGTTAAGTAATATATTTCTCTTGAAAAAGAAAATCGAGAGTAGCAAAAGTTCAAAATCTATTAGGGACTGAAAAGTGTTAATTCTGTACTACCTAAAGGTGGATAAATAGCTCGTCTTCACTTTTATAATTCATGCCTGTAATTATGTTTCTTCCAAAGTTTTATATGAAGTTTATCAAAATGTAATTTTTTTCAGAAAAATATCAGTTTCAGTGTTAGATAGCCAAGAGGACAGATGAATGAAAAATAAACAACTGTATACGTGATGTAAAAATATGTGCAAATATGCAAGATTAATGCCATTTTTCATGAGAAGTCTATCTTGTGTGTCTCTCGTATGGTCACTGAACTTTTGTGTATCCTGATGTTATAAATGATGCAGCCTTGATTTCTAGGAAATATTTAATTAGCAGATGGTTTATACTCATTGGTATTTGGCCATCATCACTGTATATAATGACAATTTGGAGATAGAATTATAGTGTTTAATTTGAGAAAGAATTTTATTTGTGAAAAGTTCAAAACCAGAGTGATATGATGTTCAAACAGCTTTCGTAGAGAGACAGGGGAGGCAGAGTAAACACTTTGTTTTGCCACATTCCCTAAAATTTATGCATTGTTTGCTCTTTAAATGGACATTTTACATTTGAAAGGACTTGTTTTTTCCTTTGAAGAGAGCAGGTTGAATTTTAAGGCTTCACGTTTTTGTCCCCTCATTTTCCTTCCCTGTCCCAACAACCCACTGGTCATACATTACTCCCCTCATCTTTCTTCCTATTCATTCTTTTTCTAAATTAAAAAAAAATATTTCTGCTTTTTAAAATGAGAGATAGAGATATATATTCCACTACGGTTACATAGAGTAACATTTCTTTCTTTGGATTGTTTTTGGAAAACTTAAAAAAAAAACAAAAATAATTCGCACAAAAAAGTTATATCATAAATCGTAAACTATCACAGAAATTTATTTCGAAAAGAACTAAACATTTCACCTTGAGACATCCACGGGACAGCTAACATAAGGATTACAGTCAATTCAAAGGTAAGCTCTTTAATTTATATTCAAATTAAGTCAATATTTGTTTTTAATAAGAAGAACTGATCATTTCACCAACCTTTATCATTAGCAGGAATATACATTTTATTCAATACCAGAAGGTGTTTGCAGATCCATTCTTAATTTTGCAAAAACCCTTATGACACAGGTATGTATAAATCGGTATGTACCATGTACATAGTAGTATATGCAAAATACCTTTTGGATTAAGCTTATAATTTAGACAACATTGGTTATTAAAAGCATAAATTTAGATAACATCTTAATTTTTTTTTTTTTTTGGTAATTGTCTTATGTTAGCCCCCATAGCAGCTTTCCAAGTGGTTCTTTTAGCCATGATGAGGTATATTCATGTTTGGATAGCAGTAAAGAATATAAATTTCATAATGTTATCATTAGGGATTTACTCTTGAAGAAAGGAAACTGTTAAATATTCTGAGGTCTAGTGAATTTACTATTCATTTATAAGGCTACAACTTCATGAAATTTTTCCGTGACTTCACAAGGTTTTCCATATTACTCAAGGATCTTTTTTTTTTTTTTCTATGAGAAACTTGGATTAATCTGAAAGGTGGTACTTTGGTTTAGTCCAATTTTCCACATTACTTTCAGATAAACTCAAATACTGAAACATATGGGCCAAATCCAGACAGATATTTTTGACAGTGGCCTGGACTGTGTCTGTTTTGAGAGGACAGGGGCTGAGAAAATGTTCAGACTGGTCTCCACCAGAAGTTTCCCACTGGAAGGGCTGGGATGAGCAGCCATTTGCTTCACTTTCTTATTTGTTTTGACTTTTGCTTGCTTGTTTTGCTTATGTTACCCTTGACTGTCGTATGAGTTGTTCTAAGTTGCCTTTAATCCCTTTTGGACTAAAGAAAGTAGAGAGACATAAAACTGTGAATTTAATGATACCTCCTAGGTGTTTTGGGTAATGTGTTGTGGATGAATGGGCATTTTTGATTGCTTGTGTCTGTGCGAGTGTTATGAAATGTTATCTGCCACTCTCATATTCATTTGTGCAAGATTTGAAATCATTTGGAAATACCCACTCAGTCTGCATCTGTTACTGAGATGTGGGATAGAACACAACCATAAATTTGAAATTGTGTGTAATGAAAGGGGTGAGCATGGGTTTAGCCTTGACTTCTTTCTTTTGGGGTCTGTAATGATAGCATAGTGAATCTGGGGAGATTTATTAAATGCTACAGTTTAAAATTCTTCTGTTATATTACTCAGTATAGCTGCAGAAAGAATAAGAAAAGAGGCAGGGTTTCAGAATTTACTGAATGGTTGGAAAGAAACAGAACTGGTTTCCTAAAAAATTTTTTTCTGCACAATTCCAGAAAATGTCTAGTTGTGTCCTCCCACACCTTGCCAAATTCAAGGGCAGAAATCCAGAAATGGCAGAAATGACCTAGCATAGCTTCCCATCTTTGCTTATTGATATTTTAGGGAAATGTTCTTAAAGGACAAGGTACAGACGTGTATTGAAGGAAAAGGTGCCTTTGGACATTTTTAAAAGCCCTCTTTCCTATTGTCCTCATAGCTGTAGCTTGTGTGGGTGTCTATAAAGTCTGTTTCTAATTCAAGTGGTTACCGCCTTCAAGTTTCTAAGCAGTGCGTTCAGGGTACATGCAGTAGGAGAGCCCGGCAGCGTCACTGCCGACATCGAAGGGTGAACTCAGTCCAGCCTTGAGAAGATTATTGATGTGCTTCATTCTGCCTGTTTACACACTGATTTAAGCTGCACTTTTAATGAGCTGGGACAGTCTATAGATAAATTGTGAAATAAGATGGTAAAGTCCAACCCCAAGAGACTTTTACAAGCTCTGTGCTGTAGATAAAATCTGGATGTTTATTTTCTAATTTATTTTAGGTAATGGAGAAATATATGGAGGGGAAGGGGGAAAAAAAAAAAACCCAGATGACAAAATCCTGTATTTTACAGATTGACTGAAATAGTAAGTATACCATTATGTGATTTGTCAAGATTTGTGTCTGTCCTTGACTCAGAGAGGAAATGTGTGTGTGTGTGTGTGTGTGTGCCGGCAGTGGGGCTGTGTGTGGTGGCTTCAGTGGGAATCTTTAGAACCCCCTTTCCTTAGCTCACTAGCCCACAGACAACACAGACACTGGGATTTTCACCTGCTCTGTATTCTTTCTCTTACCCTCTCAGTACCTATAATTTTGGTTATCTTTCCTATTTCCCAAATACCCTTTTTTACTACCATTTTCTATTTAGCCTATACATTCATAAGACGCTCACTTGCTTCACAAGAAAAGCTAAGATTGAAGCCTTTGGAAAAGAATCTCTCTGTAATCTGATACTGAAATGTAATTATTTTTAGTTTTTTTGATACAGCTACATAATTTTTCATTGACTTCTTAGAATGCAAAATAAATTATGTGCCCATTAATAAGCTCACGTGGATACTGATGATTTAGTTCCCTGAGAGTTTGTGAGTTAGCTTCAAAAATATTAGATTATTGGAGGTAAATGTGACCTAATAATTGAATGGCAGTGTCTTTGGGCGATTAAAAGATTTGATTCAAAGTTGGGCTGAGTGGAAGGGTGAGCACGAGGGTAGGGATGATTATCTGGGGATCTGGTCTCTGTTTGTAATTTAAATAAATCATTTTGACAGAGACTGACTGTGGCCATGTTCAGGCTGCTGACGGTGTGAAATTGAGTTGTATGGTGGACAGAAGACAAGCAGGCAAGACAAATCCCCCAAGGCAAAATTTGTTATGTAATTGGGTCAACTCATGCATGAGAAATGCATGCTAATTGTAAACTGGTGGCAAAATTACAGTGTTTGAAGCAATTAGGTCTTATATGAACCCAAACAACCGATACGGAAGGGTCTCTCATCCTTTTTACATTCAGCAAACATAAGTTTTCATCAAAAGGTGAGGGAGGTAAAAATAAGAAAGACATTCAGTGTTGACATAGAGTATTTGTTAATTTTGTTCCTTATGCAAGAAGCATAACTGTTTCCTGAGCACTGCAAAATGTATATGAAAGCTTCCGATTTTGAGTAGTCAATTCTAGTACACAAAGTACTCAGGAGAATAGTATGGTATTTTTGATATGACTCTTAACGGGGTTGGTGATTGCAGATGAAATAGCAGCTAGTTATTAGGTCAGTGGCTTAGATTTAAGCCTTTGGAGGCTAGTATTTTCTTTTTTTTAAAGATTTTATTTATTTATTTTACAGACAGAGATCACAAGTAGGCAGAGGCAGGCAGAGAGAGCAGGGGAGCAGACTCCCTGCTGAGCAAAGAACCCAATGCGGGGCTCAGACCCAAGACCCTGAGATCCTCTCCCTCACCTGAGCTGAAGGCAGTGGCTTGACCCACTGAGCCACCCAGGTGCCGCATGGCAAGTATTTTCACAGAGTGTGAATTTATATGTCACTTTAATGGACTGTACTTTATCTCAAACTTATCTTAACTAGTAACTCCAGTGTTTCCCTGAGTCATCATGGGTCGGTAGCATCATCTTTAAAGCAAAGATCAAATATGCCTAAGAAAGTGATAGGAAAATAACATGTATTTCCTTAACACCTAACACATATAATACCTAACACATGTATGAATGCTTTATTTGTTTTAAAACACATTGACATACCCAGTCTAATTAGATGCTTTGAACAACCTCTCCTCAGGGAAAGTATTTCTATAAGGAATACTTAGACTTTCATGAGAACTACGCACGGAAAATCACCACTTGGTCCTTTCTCATGTCCAAATCCATGGTTTCCTTGACACCTGGTTTTGCTTTATTTTTCCACCTAGGGCAGAACTTCAAAGGTTGATCTCTTCTTTTTATCCTCCAATTTTTAGCCACAGTCACTTAAAGAAACAAATACAACCCAGACCAGTAATTACTTGTGCCTGGCACGTACGAGAGTTGTGGCTATAAAATGGCATTGTCTCAAGGGGAGGTGGGGGAAGGGCCCCCCTAATAAAAGAATTAACGCACATGACTTTTTTTTTTTTCTTGGAACAGAGATTAAAGATCCAACACCCCATTTCTGAAGATCCTTCTTTTGTGAAATCTCCCTTCTTCTCGCTTGCCCTGTGTTCAGGCCCTTTCTCCTGCCTGAGTTACTGCCAGACCTCCTGATGGGCCTTCCCTCCTTCCAGCCTCCTTTTGCTGCTTTTCCATTGTGTCTTAAACACTGCCACCAGATGAGTCTTTCTAAAAAATCTCTTTCTTCAAGACCCTAATTATGATTCACTAGGAACTTCCCTTGGAGCACCACTCTGCATTGGACCAAGTCTCATCTCCAAAGCTACTCCTTTCAGACTCTAAGGACCCTCCATGATCTGGTCCTACACTATTTTTTACCTTATCTTGGGCTGTTCGTCAACACCGTTCCTCCATTTCTTTTAGGTCTGACCAGCTTACTCTGTTCTGGGCCTTTGCATGAGTCATTCCTCTTGTTTGGAACAATTTCACAGTGTCTGTAAACGACCCTGGACCCACTCTAAGACCCCAGGTACCACGATCTTTCTCATCTTTGAGACATAAGAACTGTTTGTTCCATGGTGCCCTCAGCTGTCCCGCCCATTTCACGTGTCACGTTCCACAGTTTGGTTTTAAGGAGCATTTCACGTGTTATGTGTTTTACCTCTTTACCTTCCTGAAGACAAAGATCATCCATGCCTTTTTCAATGTACTTTTTGCATCCCTACGAATGCATATCATGGTGCTTTGTACTTTCCCTTTCTTGTCACATCCTGAATTTAGGCCCTCCCTGTCCCTTGCGCGGATTGTGGGAATTAGGCTCTAGACTGTTCTTGCCGGCCACAGTACTGCCTCTTCTCCTTCCTGAGCTGTTCTTTTGGTTTCTTGCAAGTTCCTAAAATGCACATTAGATCATATCAGTCTCTTCCTTCGAATCTGTCAGTGGCTCCTTGTTGGCTTTGGGGTAAAATGCAAAACCTTTAGCATGGGAAATGAGTATGTCCCTGGTTGAGTACCAGCTAAGATCTCCAGCCTGGCTATCCCTCTTGGACCCTGAGCCCTATGCCCTTCATGCCTTCACCTGGAAGGCTGTTTGTACCCTTTCCCTTTCCCTATCCATCCCACGACCAGATGATGCCTCCTCTTCCCTATGGCCTTGTTCTTCTCTTGCTGCCCTGAGAGTCTGAATTCTGAGTTATCTTCCTGCTAGACCGAAGTCTATAAAGATTCAGGCTGCCTTTTTGTCTGTAGCCCCAGCGCCTGGCACAGAACAAAATCGGATAAATGGATTTAATTTCTTGGGCCAACATATCTTCTTCCCATGGCTTTTCACTGTGCCCCAGGCTGCCAGCCCTGGGATGGCTTACCAGAGACTGTTCCAATAAACACACCAATTTTGATGCCCCCTAGTCTTGTATGCATTTCATCCTATAATGGAGGTTATTCCAAGGAGTTCTAATATTTCTAGATTTATTTTAATCAAAACATCTCTTTTGGAGCTGTGTAGTTACACATTGATTTTCTTCCTTTAAACTCTCAGTTCTGTCCTTCATTCCATCACTCTGTAGCACAGTGAAGTTTCCTAATAAATATTTGTTTAGTAAATGACTGAATTCTTTAAAGAGTATTATTTCCTCAAATTTTCCTTTTCTTTTTCTTTTTCGGAAGAGTCTGCCTTACCATCCACTTCTCAGTCTAGGCAAATACAGTATTTCCCAAGATATGCACAGCAAGAGGGTAGGGACTAGCATATCCTTTCAACATAAAATTGCTAATGCCGAGAATAGCGCTTGACACATAGTGGGTACTCAGTAGTGTATGTTGAGGTGGGGCACCTGGGTGGCTCAGTCAGTTGAGCATCAGACTCTTAGTTTCATTCAGGTCATGATCTCAGGGTCGTGAGATCGAGCCCCACATCCAGTTCTGTGCTGGGCGTGGAGTCTGCTTAAGATTCTCTTTCTCTGGGATGCCTGGGTGGCTCAGTGGGTTAAGCGGCTGCCTGCGGCTCAGGTCATGATTCCAGGGTCCTGGGATCGAGTCCCACATCGGGCTCCTTGCTCAGCAGGGAGCCTGCTTCTCTCCCTGCCTCTGCCTGCCATTCTGTCTGCTTGTGTGCTTGCTCTCTCTCTCTCTGACAAATAAATACATAATTAAATAAAATCTTAAAAAAAAAAAGATTCTCTTTTTCTCTCTTTGCCCCTCCCCTCGCTTGCACACACACTCTCTAAAATAAATAAATAAATCTTTAAAAAATGTATGTTGAGTACATGAATGAAGCAGTCATATTAAAATATTGACTAATTTTGCATTCTTTCTCTTGAAATCTCTGTTTGCAAGACAGTTCTTAGCGTCTCAAGTTGCTTTGATTTTTGTCATTTGTGTTACTTTGTAAACACTTGTTTTTCTCTTTTTCCTATTTTTACTTAAATATTCAGTGATTTCTTGTAAGGACACCAGTTAAATTGAATTGAACATCACCCCAGCCTTTGACCTCAGTTCGCCTTAATTACGTTCTTATGGGCCCCATCTCCAAATACAGTCACATCGGGACTTGGGGTTTCAAGATATGAGTTTTGGGGGGGACACAGTTCAGTCCATAACATGGCTTAAATCAGCAATGATCTGCATACATCATAGGTAATTTTGAGATAATTAAGTAACAAACATCTTGTGAATATAACCTACTATCATCAGCCAGTTTTTTTTTTTTTAAAGATTTTATTTATTTATTTGACAGAGAGAGATCACAAGCAGGCGGGGGCGGGGGGGCGGGAAGCAGGCTCCCTGCTGAGCAGGGAGCCCAATGCGGGGCTTAATTCCAGGACCCTGAGATCATGACCCGAGCCAAAGGCAGAGGCTTAACCCACTGAGCCACCCAGGCGCCCCAAGCCAGTTTCTTTGGTGGAGGTAGAGTATACTGCCTGTTGCCATCCCATCCTAGGAAAACTTCTACATCCAGTTTATAGATTTTTTTCTATTTTCAAACTGAATAATTTTAACTAAAAAAAAAAAATTTCCTTCTAGGTCCTATTTCCAGTCCTTAATTGGCCCTTGTGAGCCTCCTTTTATCTGTGGTCTCGAGCCATGGTCATTTATAGAAACAAAGATAGCGTACAGTAGTAATTATGTTTTTAACTTTTCCAGGTCTCGGTGAAATTATGGGGCTCAGAATATAGGTTTCACATGTCCTTTGCTGGTACTTTGTCCTGGACAGACATGAGAGAAAAGGAGGGCAGAGGTATAACAATAGAAAAGAAATATTCCTATGCCACTGGAAAAAAGTCGAATCAAGATGAACTTTTTATTTATTATTATTTTTTTAAGATGAACTTTTTAAAAAATGTTGCCATATCCAGTACATTATACAGATTAAAAACTTAAAAAGTATCTGAATTTTCTTCCAGATTTTATTTTACCCTTTGGGACATACCTACAGTGAGCACATACTGAACGTTAAAGAACTGACATTCTTCCATATGTATTTGTAGAGTCCCCAGATGCAACTGTCGTTCATAATTATGCCACATCATTATAATTTCAGTGGATTTTTACAGGTATGTTTAAAACCTGTTTTAAACAGGTTTTAAACAGTTAATAAGTGTAATGGTCGCATGCCATTTTAACTTATTAAGAGGCCATGAATCAAAGGAGACATTATAAAGAGATTCAATTAGAACCCATTGGTAACCCAAGCCAAGTTCATACAAGTAAAGAAGATTGCACCATTGGAAGTTAGAAGCCAGAATGTCTTTGTTTTCGTAAGCGTATGCAGATGTGTCCTCTAATTTGCATTCCATGTCCCTAGAAGAATTATGTCATGAACATCGCTTTCCTTTATTTTTTGCTTGTTCTTTCTGCTGTAGCTTCTTTTTCCTTTCACCATCCTCAGGTCTGTGCTGTAGCATTTTTTGTCTTCTGTATGGAATGATCTGCAATGCTGTTTGGAAAAGGATAGGTCTGAATTTCTGTTTGAAGGGTCTGTTGCTTTTGGACAGGACCCCCAACCCAGGCTTGGTTCCAAGGACAAGAAGCAAAAAGGGATGATTATTATTTTCTTTGTTTGTTTGCTCACATTTCTGATTGATTTCTCCTCTTGTGGCTGTATTACCTATAACAGAGTCAACTTTTGATTTGTTCAAATTCAGCTTTTGTGTCCTGGCATTCTGAGAGCAATGAACATGGCAGAGTTTGTCTGTAGGACACTGTGAAATAGAGTCGAAATGTAGAAGAAAGAACAGAAGGAAAAAAAAAACTTTAAAAAATCATTCTGTTCTTCTTAACACTTGTTATTTTCGATGGCGGGAATTGACTTCCCCAAGACAAAGTGATGTAAATGTTCACTTTTGTTGTGAAATTATGGTGAGAAGGTGGAGGGCAGGCAGCATTTCCTACTCATGTTTGAACCTTCCAGAACATGGTGCTTTAACTACAGTGAAGAGGATAGAAGTGGAAGTTGCCTTCACAGTTACCTTACGTGGGCAGGCATGTGTTTGTTCTTTAAACATTTGCTGTGGACATCACATTCACCAGGCCCCGCTGATGGCAGAAAACATGAGAAACCATGTTTTGGCATTTATGCTCTTGCTTGAGTGCATGAAGTGGCTGGCGACGGTTTCCACTGGAGCAGGGGAGTCTTAGCTGGAAGTTGAGGACGGGGGAGAAGATGTGGTGAGAGGAGCAAAGCAAGCAAGGAAGAAAGGAATATGATCAAATTCAGAGCACCTAGCTTCTACTTGTCAGAGTGTTGGGGGAGATACCATTACAGAAATGTAGATTGAGGCAAGATCGGTAAAAGACTGGTCTCATATGTTCAAATATGGTAATTTGTTATCTATAAAACAAAAAAAATATGTAAAAGAAACCATTTTGAAAATGATGACTGACTTAAGATTTTTGAGCATTTACCAGACATTGGGCACTTTGCCAGAAGGGGGGGATATCGTGAGAAACAGACTAGATATGTATGACCCCTGACCTCATGGAGCTTAGTGTTTACCTCTCACAGCACCCAGATAATTGCTACACAGTACTATAAAAGCTTGATAAGAGGGAAACACTGTGCTATTATCGGAGGGTTAACTAGCCAGCTATGGGAGGTAAAGGAACGGAAACCATGCCAGTGCTACTTTAAAATAGTTTTTGAAGGATTTTACTGAGTCATTTTTTTGAATAGTGATGTCTGCTGTTCCATTGGTATAATAGGTGCCATCAATTTTGCTTTTAAGTTTGCCTGTCTCCCTCTGTCTGTTTTCTCTGTTCCCTGTTTGCCTGTCAGTATGGGTGTCCGGAAAATATCATTCAGAACTAATCAAGCCACAGATTCCATATAAAATGGAAAAAAATGTGCATTTATAGGAGAGCATCAACCAGCTTATTAATTTCAGGGTGGTTAAGAAGATCAATGTATTACTATCTGCATTCATTTAAAAATTCAGACACATGTTCTCTGCCTTGCGGTTTTCAGGACTCAAGAAATTGAAAAGTATTGAGAGTAAAACTATGACCGTTTGTCTTCATCTCTTGCAAACTCCCACCCTCTGTAGGGATAGTTTTGAATTAAAAGCTTTTCAGGACTGGGCCCCAAATATTGAGAAATTATTTTTCATTTTAAAAGTATACATTGGGGGCACCGGGATGGCTCAGTCGGTGTAACGTCTGACTTCAGCTGAGGTCACGATCCCGGGGTCCTAGGATCGAGCCCTGCATCGGGCTCTCTGCTCAGCTGGGAGTCTGCTTCTCCCTCTCCTTCTGCTCCTGTCCCTGGTCATGCTCTCTCTTTCTGTCTCAAACAAATAAATAAAATCTTTAAAAAAATTAAAAAAATACATGCATCTGAAAGAGTCATATGTGTACATGGGCCGGATATGTTTTGGCTGCCTAGGTTGAGTATACGTGCACGTTTGAGTGGAGAGCTCCTGGAAGCTGGTGGTAAACATTGGTTTGCACTGTTTGGTTTCCACCTTTGGTGTTCTTGGCCCAATCTGTGCTGACAACGAACCTCTGGGACGTCCCCTTAGTGCTGTGCGGTCTTTTCCTGCCAAATATTGTTCTCTTGCAAGATTAAATAGCTGAATCAGTGTGGCCTGAATCTTGATCCTGCTGAGAATATTAAGACTCCTGCAGGTTGTAATACAGTTAGCTGGTGAGAGCTCTGTTGGAAAAATAGAGTGAGTTTCCCTAAATGAATTTAACAACTGCTGTGAACCTTTTTGTGTCCTTTAACATGAGTGTGTGTGCTGGCAGTTAACCACTTATTTCCCTCATTTTCCCCAAAAGTTGCTCCTGCCCACTGCCTGGGCATTTACTGTAAACATTTTCATAACTTTATTTCACATTCCTGTTTCGCCAGAATAAGGCTTTTGACATGTTAAAATGATTCAGTATTGGTCATCGTTATTTATTTGAGGAGGAAAACCATTTTTTTCTGAAATTATATGATGAATTTAACATTACTTACATAAATAAACGAACCACATCACTGGCTTATTTAGAATAAATTGATGGGCGTGTTGCATTTCTATCACAGGCTTTATGTTATTGGTCGAAAAACAGCGAAATATCTAACAAGGGGCAGGAAGGATGGACTGGCCAAAACGATTTACATCATTTCCAGCCTCCATTCCATTCCTATTTCTGCTTCTCTGGTTAGATCATAACCTTTGAGGGCTCTGAATTCCACAGAGATTATGGTACTCCCCCTTAAATGAAATAAAATAAAAAAAAAATCAACACCAGTAATGCGAAACTTGAAAGCATAGTATACACAGATAACCTGAAAATGAGAAGTTGTTAGATTTTTCTGATTGCAGTTCTTTGAACACTTTTCTATTTTGGGGGGCCCTTACCTCGTGTGTGTACAAAGCATGCTCCTCTGCTTATGAGGCAGCCTTCCCATCTGCTGCCCACACAGTTCGTCTCCTGACACCTTGTGTGCATGTGCGCGTGCATGTGATTTCTCAGTACAAATGTCTGTGACCAATTTGTTAATGGCAGAGCATCACACAGTGGTAATACCGTTCCCCTTATTAGCGCTGTATTTACTTTTGCAGATCCCTCCGTAGGTTATTACTGGAATTATTACGATGAATATTTTAAAAGGTACATGACTAGTTAAATTATTTTTTGAACTTGTTGGCGTAAATGCACCAAACACTCAGGGTAAGAAGTGTACTGAGAGAAGGCGTGGGAAGAAGGCAGTATAATGGTTTGGCAGGGTCTAGTGCGTCTTCATAAAATGGACTCTATTTTGCAGTTATCCTATATGAGGGTGTTAGGCAAAGAACTGCCTGACCTTAATTTCTGGATACTTTGGAAGTTAGCTTGTAGCTTCACTGGCAGTAAAGAATTGGGGTCAGAACGGAGGTCTTCCGTCTGCTAACCTGGTTTGTCTTTTTTTTGAATGCTTGACTCTCCGAGTCATGTTGGTGGCATTGTTGGAATTTGCAGTCCTTCAGAATTTGACTTGCAAGCTGCATTGAAAAAGGAACTTTTAAGTATTAAATCGTAAATCCTCTAAAATATTATCAGAGGCTTAAAAAATTAATCAGTTCAAGTGGACAGAAATATTAATGCATTATCCTTAGCAAATGTCCGTGGAATGTCCATACCTGGGATTTTTTCAATATTAAGACTAAATCCCCCTTTTAAATTGTGAAATTGATCACACATACAAAACAGTCCACAGGAACTCATATGGAGTTTAAAGAGTAGTAATAAAGTGGACATGCGTGTACCCAACACCCAGCTTAAGAAATAGAAAATTTTAGAAAATTTGGAAGGCCCCTCTGTTCCCTTAGGTTTATACCTCTTCCCCTCGAGTAGCTACCAGCAACACAAAGACCACGGCATCCTGAAAACACAGATTTTCATAGTGACATGATGAAAGACAATATGAAAATCCAATTGCCATGCATGGAAGCCATTCACGGGATTTTGGAGAAAAACTATTTGGCCTCTTGCACCATTAAAGCCCGCATAGTCTCTAAGGACTTACGCTCATTCAGCAGTTTGAGACTCAGGCAGGAGCACGACAATCTCTGTGTCCGTGGGCATCCTGCTCTGTGCTCAGAGGACACCTACTCCCTGAATAGAGGACAAGGAGAGGAGCAAAACTTCACAAAGGCCACGCTGTGTTGGGCACAGCCTTTCCCATTTATTTCATCTGTTTTTCTCAACATCCTCAGAAATAACTGTCATTGCCCGCATGGCACAGGTGAGACAAAGCTCAGACAGAATGGACAAGTTGCCTAACCACATACAGACAATAAAGAACCACATACAGACAATAAAGACCAGAGCTGGGACTTGAGGGCCCGCTTTTTTGTTGTTGTTGTTTTGTTTTTTGTTTTTTGTTTTTTTCTGACTTAAAATGCAGGATTCTCCCGCTACACCAGAGTTTTGGTATTATGTGATATCTGGAGCCCTTGGGCCATAGAGCACATGTCAGAGATAGGAGGTTTTTTGGTTGTTGTTAACGCCAAAATTGATTTATCCTTAAATGGCATTTTAGAGGTCATATGGTGATATTAGGACCCAATTTAGAAGTTTCCAATTTCCTATGCCCAGGCCAGGAGCTCTAGGAGCAGAACCTCCCATTCAAATGTTCTTCGTGTGTTGGCATACAGAACGTTTTTGCATGGCCCCTGACAGCACGGGCAGGGGCGTTATTCAGGTGGTCCCTAATGTCGAGGTTGAATGGATATTCCCCCTTAGGATATAGTTACCTTCCTTGTCCTCCCCTCTTCTGAAGGGACCTGCTCTGTGCATGGCACCATTTCAGGAGCTGAGGATATAAGATGGAAGTGAAAGTCTCTCTTAGCCCAGAACATGTAACACAGCTCTCCTAAGCGTGTTGAGAGGGAGGTGTGGTTTCGGGGTCTGGGCAGCCCAGAGTCAGGAACCTCGCCCTAGCTGGGGTTTGGTGATGGTCACAAATGGCTTACACAAGAAGGTGACATGAGATGAGTTTCTAAGAATGAATACGGGTAGAAGTAAAGGAGAAAGAAATGATGGTGAGCAGCGGCTGGTGAAAACGTCCCACATGGGGGACCAGCATAGATAAGGAATTGAGAAGGGACCTGTTTGGTCCATTTGAGGAACTGTGAGTACAAATTTTATCCTGAAGATTTTGGGGAGTACCCAAAAGATTTATTTAGTTAAAGATGTTAGGGTCACTGTTGGCATAAATGCCGGGAGTGGTTTAGGTAGGCTTGTTGTCAACCTGGCCCTCCGCTGGGTGGGATCCTGAGAGCCCTCATGTCTAGCTGTCGGGCCTGGGATGGCTATAGCACTAGTATTTGTGGGGGTCTGCATTTGGAGAACAAAAGAAGAAAATAATGAGTTCTGGTATCTCTATTTTAATGCTATACCAATGGAAAAATAAAAGGAGAACTTAAGCAGTTTCATTGCATGGGTTTAGAATTGAATGACAAACATTGAGCACAGGTGTCTGTATGGTATGTAAATAGGGCAGTTGTGTGTTCACGCCCCAACTGTGATACAAGCCTGGGATGGCTAGTCTGCGACACAGTGTCAGGTTGGCAGGTCTGAGAGTGTAAACCCCTATTAATATGTATGCCTTCAGCATTGCATGCAAATGCTACATTAGTTCCATACAGATATGGGCAGAAAAATCTCAGTGAACGAAACTGTCTGCAGTGGGGGCGTTTGGGTGTTCTGGTAAACTTATTACGGTGTTTTAATAAAGGTGAAACCTAAACCTTTGTTGCTTTGCCAACAGTGTCTCCAAAAGTTAGATGACACACCAGGGTGAAGCTAACTTTAACTCAGAAATGTAACTCCCTTTTGCTCATCGTACCGACCGGAGGTGACAGACACTCATCAGCACAGATCACTGTATGGGGCAGGCAGATGGTCGAAGAGGTGACCTCTGGAGTCCCTGGTATCCTCAGGACACCGTCTGGAAGTGATATTTCTGGAAGTTTATGAGGACGCCTGTTTGAGACTGTTCACCTTTGACTGCCTTGGGTCCTCAAGTCAGAACACACAGGAACAAAATCCTAGCAGTGGAATCGTTTTCAATGACTTAGTATTATGTGTGTAAGGAACTGAGGACTGGATTTTAGTCAAAAGCAAAGGAAATTCATTTTGAATTGTAGCACACACAATGTGAGTAAGAAACAAGAAATAACTTCCTAGGGGCGCCTGGGTGGCTCAGTGGGTTAAAGCCTCTGCCTTCGGCTCAGGTCATGATCCCGGGGTCCTGGGATCGAGCCCCACATCGGGCTCTCTGCTCAGCAGGGAGCCTGCTTCCCATTCCCGCCCCTCTGCCTACCTCTCTGACTACTTGTGATCTCTGTCTGTCAAATAAAAAAATAAGTAATCTTAAAAAAAAAAAAAAAGCAACTTCCTATAATATGTGGGTTAGATAAGAAAGTCTGAGGGCACTTTTGACTTTTAAAATGACCTATTTTAGGGGCGCCTGGGAGGCTCAGTTAGTTCAGCATCTGCCTTTGGCTCAGATCCTGATCCCAGCGTCCTGGGATCAAGCCCCATATTGGGCTCCTTGCTCAATGAGGAGCCTGCTTCTCCGTCTCCTTCTGATGCTTCCCCTGCTTAAACTCTCTCTCTCTCTAATAAATAATAAAAAAAAAATTTTAAAAATGACCTATTTGAGCAAAACATTGTATCTCCATCATTATGCCTCTTTTCACCCATGTCTCAAATGGGAATGATCCATCACAGTTGATGCTTATTTTAAGTTGAGATGATCAATGAAAGCCTGATGGAAAAGCCCTTGTGTATCGCAGAAGAAAGACACCGTTACGTAGACATAAGAAATCAAGCTCTCTTTATGGAGACAGGTGCACAGAGGTCTGATTGGCTTTTCTTTGGGGGCCTTTATAATTTTATGAAAATGCGATTGAGAAACACAGGGAAAACAGTGTAGTCTGGCTTGGGAGAGTCGGGGAACTGCATGTGCCCCAATGTAGGGGAGTGGAGGGGAGAGCAGGCTTCATCACTGGTTGCCCTGGACTTGGCAGATTCTCTTAAATCCCTCCAGATCACACTTCGAAAACCAAGTGGTGGTAATTATTCCTGAGGCCCCCTAAATGTTATGTTTTGAAATGGGAATTAATACCAGGCAGAAAGTGCCATGTTTTAGGAAAGATCCAGTTTTCTTCTTCCTTATGGTTTTTTCTTTTAAAAAGAATTATTTGAGATGAACTGACATGTATGGCCCCAAAAGGGAGTCAACCTCAATTCATGAGGTGGGAGAATGTCGAAGTCTGAACAATGTTGGATTACAAGGTCATTTTGAAGGACAGGATGTGCAATAATTAGAACAGGCAGAAATTAAACCACAATGAACAGTAATCCTAAAGAAAATTAAAACACAGAAAACACTGCATTATTTATTTGGATTCAATGGGAACTTGCCAAGGGAGAGGCAGCTGGCTTTCTGCTCTTTGAAATGTTTGTAGACTAGAGGAGAAGCTGTCAATCAGATTTAAGCCCTCACTTAATTCTTGCTCTTAGGCCAGATCTAACTGTATGGAGAAGTGGGGAAGAGACACAGTTAACGAAGTGACTCAGGACAGCAGACAGGGGCCATCGTGATGGGTAGACCAGAGCTTGGATTCTGCCTGTGCCAATTTCATACCACTACCTGCCATTTAGGTTCTGTCCTCAGACCTTGGGGACCTTAGGAGCTGATTTTAGAGGCAGACAAGGCCTGGCTTTGAAAGACAGCATCTCCTTTTATTATGTCTATTACTCTATGAAACAGAGTAATAAGGGTTTCTGCCTCACTCATTTCCCCATATCTAAATTTGCACATTTGTAAAATGGAAATAAACAATCTGTAACTTGGGACACCTGGGTGGCTCAGTGGGTTAAGCATCTGCCATCAGCTCAGGTCATGATCTCAGGGTCCTGGGATGAGTCCCACGTTGGGCTTCTAGCTCAGTGGGGACCCTGCTTCTCCCTCTGCCTACCGTTCCTTCTGGTCCTGCTCTCTGTCTCTCTGACAAATAAATAAAATCTTTAAGAAACAAACAAAAAATCCGTAACTTCTAAGATTATTTTAAGAATTACAAATTAGCTCTTATTTGTAATTAAAACACTTGGCTTAGTGCTTAATAACTGATAGTTTTGTTATTGCTGTGAAATAACTTAGGAACTGAGACACAATCTTGGCACAAAAATGTATATAAAGAGTCACTATGTTTTGTCTTTGGAGAAAAAGGAATACCATTTCTAGTCTTCAAACTGATCGCCGTGGATAACAATTTATTTTATTTTATTTGGACTTCCTCGAAGTAACATTATTTTGATTACTATCACTCACAGTGTTGTATGAAACGTCATCATTAAACAGGCTGCAAAATTTTCCTGGGTGCTAATGTCCGTTATAGAATTTTCACTGATGAGCATAGAAGTTGATCCTTTCAATAAGAATAAACATACTGACTTAATGATTCCCATGTATTCAAGGTAAAAAAAAATTCTCATTAATGCAGCTTGGCACAACACATATTATTTTAAGTTCGCAAATGAATTGTTTCCCAATTCAGGCCCAGGACCCTGTGATTTTCAGGCAGATCATTAATGATATCTTGCTTCCTCATAAGCATTAGGATAAACATCAAGGTTATTTAAATGTCAGCTTTTAAATAGGCTGAAGGAGACTAGATGGAGGGAAGATGGAGGAGAACCTATAGTTCTGTTGCAGTTCTGCATTTTAACTTAAAAGGGTAGGAATTAACATTTAAATTCTGCTACTGCCTCCTGAAAGGGCACAGTTTCCAGAGTCAGTTTTTGATCTGAAGGAGGAGATCTGTCAGTGTCCATGGCAATTTCCAGGCGATGTAGACATATGAGGGCCCCTCACTGCAGTGGGCTGGCTCACTGGTGGCGTCCCCCGTTCTGTTACCTGTGTTCTTCCGTGCAGTGCTCTGTGACTTTGATTAAGAGAAGCCGATAATCATCTACAGCGTCTGTTACAATTAGTATTACTCGTGTGCTCACACTTGCCATTCGTCATGCTCAGCGCAGTCTTGGTAGGTCCAGAATTCTGCTCTTTTTCATCCAGAAATGAATTTATTTTGTGACCTTTGTTATGGATAACCATGCTGTGTATGACACATAACCCACATCCGCGGGAGGATTCTAGATGCTTCTGCAGGGCGACTTTTCAGGCACTTAACCGCACTGTGTCAAAGCACTGATTGGATTTTTCTCTCTCCCCAGCCAGGTAGACTGTCGTTCCTTGAGCTCAGGGAATGTGGTCAGTCCTATTTTTAACCTCAGCACCAGACATGGTGCCTGGCGTGTCTTAGCCTCCAATAAATGTTTTAATGAATAAATAAAAGTGCGTGGCATTTTCCCTCACTGTTGCACAGCACGCAAGTTTATTTCCAGATTCATTTCCACTCCAAACTCTTAATGAGGCCCTGACCTATTTTGCCATACTCCTGGCTCCCTTCTCCTTCCATTTGCCTCCTAGCAGAGACACACTACAGTGTCTCAAAGATTTGTCTGTCAAGGAATGAGGAGTGATGTTGCCTGTGCTGACTTACATGAGTAGTAGTTAATTGCTGAAACCAACAGTCCTTGGGTCTGAGCACAACAAAGGTTTATTTCTCTCTCACGAAATGGGTCGATGTGGGTTGGCATCAGACGGGGCAGTGTTGGGACCATGCTTGGTGCCTTGATGTCTCTGCTGTCCCCTTAGGTCTGAGAATGCTGCACTGGTTGAGCTACAGGTGGCACGCAGGCAAACAGCGGGGAACCCTGGTGGGTCATGAGCGGTCCCAGGGGCTGGGTCTGGAAGCTGCATCCCTCACATCCATCCGTACTTCACAGGAGACAGTTCAGTCATGGGAGCTTGCCTGATTGCAGGGGATCAAGGAGGAAGACAAAAAGTAGGACTTGGTGGCCATTGTCAGTCCCTGTCACAAACCTTTTACAAGTAGTCTGTCCTTCAAGACGAGGCAGAAATACTGTAGTCCTCCCTTATCTGTGGGGGTTACATTTCAAGACCTCCAGTGGACACCTGAAATCCCCGATAGCTCTGAACCCTATATATATGGTGGTTTTTCATATGCATCTACACCTATGATAAAGTTTAATGTGTAAATTGGGCACAGTAAGAGATTAACAATGACCACAAATGATTAAAGAGCAGTTATAACAATATACTGTAAGAAAAGTGGAGTGAATGTGGTCTCTCTTTCTCAAAGTACCTCATTGAACCGTGTTTGCCCTTCCTCTTGTGATGGTGTGAGATGACAGAATGCCTGTGTGAGGAGGCGGAGTAAGTGAATGGCGTAGGCACCGTCACACAGTGTCAGGTCACTACTGACCTTCGGATGGTAAGTGGGAAGGAAGATCATCTGCTTCGGGGCCATGGTTGACCATGAGTAAGCGACACTGTTCAAAGAGAATCTGTAGATGATGGGGGGCTCTGTAGTGCCAAATGCTTGGTGCATCCATTCAGCCTTTAATATGCTTGCCACGTTCTCACAAGAGCTGAATTTGAGTTTCAGGGAGAAGAAGGCACTGCCTATAGTAGAAGTAATACTTTGAGTTGAGAATTCTTTTTCTCTCTTCTTTGTTTTGACTGTACACCTGTCAAGCCTGGTTCAGTCACAGCTGATGCCCAATCTCAGGTGGGCAGTGAGATCTCATCATAATATGATAAAGAGGAGATACAGGTTCAAACATGAAATGCAGACTTGATTTTTTCTTTCAGAGTTCATGAAAAAATATTTTTAGGTTAAATTGTACTGTCACAAAAAGTACAAAGTAAAGAAAGTGAAACTCATAGTGTACCCAGCTGGCCAGATCCTGATCTGAGAGGACTCACACGGTCTCTAGGAAGTTATTTCCTCAATACCTGTCTCCCCCAGGTAAGAACTTTAGCCTGCCCCCATTTGAAAATTGGAACTGGTTGGAGGATAGGAGCCAACTTCCAATGGACAACTGTGTTATGCCCAACTTCACTAAACCATGGGGCTTTATTGTATTTTCTTTTCTTTTTTTTAGCTGAGATATAGTTGATATGTGACATATTAGTTTCAAGTGTATAACATAATGTTTTGATATTTGTATATGGTGTGAAATGATCACCACAATAAGTCTAGTTATGATCCATCACCACACATAGTTAGATATTTTTTCCTTGTGACAATGATTTAAAAAAATATATCTATTTTAGAGAGAGAGAGAATGTGGGGGGAGGAGCAGAGGGAGGGAGAAAGAGAGAATCTAAAGCAGACTCCATGCCTAGCGTGGAGCCTGACTCGGGGCTTGATTCCACAACCCTGAGATCATGACCTCAACCCTGAGGTCATGACCTAAGGTGAAATCAGGTCAGATGCCCAGCCGACTGAGTCACCCAGGCGTCCCTCTTGTGACAAGAACTTTTAAGATCTACTGTCTTAGCAACTTTGAAATATAGTTTGTGGTATTGTTAACTGTAGTTATAATTCCATATATTACCTCTCCAGGACTTATTTATTTTTTAGACCTGGAAGTTTGTACCTTTTCACCCCCTTCACCCATTTCGCTCATCCTCTATCAACTGCCTCTAGTAACCATCATTCTGTTCTCTGTGTATTTTCTTTTGTAATTTTTAAAAAGTTTACATTTATCTGACATGACTGTGCATGAATCAGACATATAATATAATGCTATCCAGGTAAGCTTTGAGGATGATCTATTGTGAAAATTAGTTTTGAGTCATATTCTTTGTGAAAAAGCTTGTGTCTGAGTCCATTGAGTGACTAAAAAAAAAGGACATTTCCTTTTGGGGTCATATGTAACAATTTGTAAGTTTATTCTAGAAAAGAACTTAATTCCTTTCAGCTCAAGAGAGATACATCTAAGTGTAAAAATTATGAATAATCTGAAGGCTTCAAAGAGTTTGTGGAAATTCCCAGTTTGTGACTATAGGATAGCAAACACACTGAGAGAATCTGGTCTCTTCCAATGGGTTGTGCCTTTTTTTTTTTTTTTTGTCGTGCAAACTTGTGCATGTATTTTATGAAGTGTTAATGCAGTTAGTATCTAATGTTCCTAATTTATGCAATTGGATATTTCATAAATGGGCTTTCTGCATGCAAGCATTTGTACACATTAATATTTATGCAAGTATTCAAATCAATGCAAGGGCATCTGTCTGAGTATGTGATAAAAATATGCATATGCATGAACATTTGTACCAGGGGATAAGTCCCCAAAGTTAGTGATTGCTGAGGTTACAGTTTTCAACTTTTGTCCTCTTGACGAAATTTCTTTGACTAGAAAAGGCAGGCAGAGAAATAGCACCGGCATTCATAGTGACAAAAGAAATTGTTTTATTTAACTGTATTAAATAGATGTAAATGACAAGTCCATGGAAGCTTCTTTAGTCAGCAATGCCATATGTAGAAAACAGTATTTTAGAAAATGTGGCAGTTGTCACAAAGAGCATGTATTCTCATTTATTGCCAATACAAAGAACATGCTGTTAGTAATGAGAAAATTTTTGTCAGACCTATTTTATTTCTTTATTATTTCTTTATTTTGACTTGAATTTGACCCCTAGAAATAATCAGCACAGTCAGTACGGGAGTTCCTGGGCTGATTTTAGGAGGCGTATACAAATGTAAAAGGTGACAATAGAGGGATCAGGGAAGGAAAAATTCTCATTTCAAGTCCTCTGGACACTGTTGATATGCTTGTACATGACATCCCAGGGGATTCTGGTTTTGAAATCTTTTATAGGCTGGAAACCCCAGTCTCTGGGAGGCCAGGACCTTCTGGGGGCACTGCTTTGGAACCTAGAAATTGACAGCCCTCCCTGCTTGGAGATCTCCTGACCTCTACCCTATATCTTTGTTATTCTAGAGGAAAATCGTTCCTTGATCTCTTCATACTTCTGATTCTGCTTTGTCTATTCATTAGGTTCAACTAGCAAAAGCATTTCAAATAAACTTAGTTGTTGGAAAATTTCCAGGCTCCCATGTTTTCATTTCATGGTAGGCTACAAGTAAACAGAGTTGATTCTGAAATAGCAGTTTTGCAGTTTGAAGATGTGTTGAAGACTTTTCTTTTCCTTTTCTCTTTCATTTCTTTCCTTTTCTTTCTTTCTTTCTTTCTTTCTTTCTTTCTTTCTTTCTTTCTTTCTTTCTTTGTGCATTCCTTTGCTGAGGAATTTATAATCTACCAGCTGTTTGGAAGAGATTGAGAATTGTGGTTTATCTTTGTCATGCTTGAGCAACATCTTCCCAGTAAAATTTTGGTTGGCTGCTTTTGAGCTGAAATGTCAGCGAATTAGCATTTTTTTTTTTCCTTATGGGAAAGAAAAGGTTGAGAAAATTATGAATGGCTTAGGTATGAATTGAAAGGAATTGCTTGCTCAGTTATACTGTCCTTTCTCAAAGCCCCATTAGTGCTTGCTTTTCATGATTCACTGAAGGGAAGGGGCAGGTTTTTGTATCATTGTGTCATATGTGGAGGGCAAGGCTGTTACTATGCATGGGACAGAGGTGGCTGGTTAAAATGTTCTGAATCTCTCATGGGCATAGAGTGTTGCCTGCTTTGGTGTTTTCCAGTTTTATCATTCTGGGCAAGCCCTATGGAGAGAGACTGTGCTTGGATCACATATGCATCTTGTGAACTGGAGGAGGCTCAGAACCATTTGCAAGGATTTTGTCTGCCTTGGTGGTGTGTACTTGGTCAGCCTCTAAGAAGAGATCATCCATTTAGGCTCAAAAAAGAAGCGGCATCAAATTTCCCAGTGGGAAGGAGTTCTATATGTTGTGGACTTGGAGATGAGGCTAGAGTGAGCAAAGGAGAAAGTGGCACAGGATGTAAAGTACAGAGAAGACAGGGCCATGATAAGAGTTGGTATTTTACTACAAATACAGTGGAAGCCATAGAAAGTTTTAAAGGAGGGGTGTGACACGATTTGATTTACATTTTCAAAAAGATTACTTGGCAGATGTGTGGGAAAAAAATGAATCACATGGGGCTAAGAATGAACACAGGGAATGATGATGGGGGACAAGTAAGGTAGGATGGTTAGGGTTAAGCTAGTGGTAGAAATGGAGAAAAGAGGACAATTTTATGTTTTTTTGGGGGGAGGTGGGGCTCTTTCAGCTCTTTCATGCTAAAGAATGAAATGTGGAGAATGAGGGAGAGAGAAAACAGAGGTGTCTCCTAGAAGTTTCGTTCTAGCAAATGGGTGAAAGGTGTGGTCATGTCACTTAGACAAGGAAGACCAGGGAAGGAACAGGCGGTGGAAGATAGAAATATATCTGAACATCCAAATGGAGGCGACCAGTAAGCTCTTCTCCCTACAGCATGGAACTCAGCGGGGAGAGCGGGGAAGGAGGTATAACTTGGAGCTAGTCATCAGCACGTAGATGGTATTTCAAACACTGGAATTAGCTGAAGTCACCTAAAGAGAAAGTGTAGAGATGAGAAGGGGAGACAGGACTGAGCCCTTAACTCTCCACCTGGTACAGGTCTGGTGGAAGGGGAGGAAGGAGCGATGGTGGGTCCAGGGCGATGACAGAGAAGTAAGATAAATTAAGGAAACAGAAACCAAGGGAGGAAGATATTTTTAAAAAGGACAGCGGTCAACCGGCAAATGCTGCTGAGGGGTCAGATAAAGGGAGAACACCGAGAAGCTCATTAAATCTGACACCATCAAGGGAGTTGCTGACCTTGGCAAGAGTGGTGTCAGTGGCGCTGTGGGCCGAGAGTCAGGCTGGAGTGGGAGGTGATGAATTGGAAACAGTGAACAGAGGTAACTTGTTGAACAAGTTTTGCTGTGGAGAGCAGCAAAGAAGGGACTGAAACTGGAGGTAAATGTCAGGTCGAAACATTTTGGAATATATTTATCTTTTTATTGTTTTTTGGTTTTCATATGAGAGCTACGAAAGCATATTTGAACTAGCATTGATGGGATTGATCCAGTAGAGTCAAAGCTGGGGATGCACAAGGGGAAGAGAGGGTTGGAGGGGAGAGAGGAGGCAAAGCACAGGTGAAGGGGTCGGCCTTTGATAGGGCCCAGGAATGTTTCTTCCACCATTCCAGGAGGGAAAGCACAAGGTGAGGAGCTTTATGCTTGGGTACAGGTTGGCTTGTGGTTAGTGGAGGAGGGCAAGGTAGTCACAAAGGGCTGCTCCCGGTTTTTCTGGATCTGCGCCTGTGGGCTCTGCTCGCCATACCTTTCCACTGCCTTCCCCTGACCTCCTCTTTCTCGGGGCTTCAGAGTCTGGTCTCGGCTCAGTCACCCATACCATATATGTCCAAGTCCTTCTGTGGGTGTTTGCAAGTAGTGGTGTAGCCAGGCTTGGAATGAGTCTGAGTGACGCTTTTACCTTGATGTTGAGCCGCCCAGGAGGGTAGCTGACTGGCCATATGTGGCTGCCGAGTGCTTGAAAGGTAGCTTGTGTAATGGAAGAATTGAACATTTAATTTTATTTAATTTAACTTTAAAACTAATACTTGATGCAGTTATTAGAAAACTTTTACTCTGTTGGGGACAATATAGATATCTGAATCTATACCATGTATCTTCAATAAAACTGAGTACCTAGACTGTGAGTGTAAATTGGACCCTGGGGGCACCTGTGTGGCTCATTCGGTTAAGGGTCTGCCTTCTGCTCAGGTCATGATCCCAGAGTGCCAGGATCAAGCCCTGCATTGCGGAGTCTGTTTCTCCCTCTGCTCCTACTCCCGCTAGTGCGCTTTCTCTACCAAATAATTATATAAAATCTTAAAAAAAAAAAAACTTAAAAAAATGAAAAAATAAATAGTACCCTGATTTCAAAGACTCAGCTAAAATATATATAAACTCTCATGGATAGCTTTATATTGATGGCAAACATGTTGAAAGGACAATAATTTGAGCTAGACTATATTGCTAAATTAATTTCACTTGATTTAAAAAAAATTTCTTTTTTCAAAGTAACTACTAGAGGGGCACCTGGGTGATTCAGTGGGTTAAGCCTCTGCCTTTAGCTCAGGTCATGATCTCAGGGTCCTGGGATCGAGCCCTACATCGGGCTCTCTGCTCAGTAGGGAGCCTGCTTCCCCCTCTCTCTCTGTCTGCCTCTCTGCCTACTTGTGATTTTTCTCTCTGTCAAATAAGTAAATAAAATCTTAAAAAAAAAAGAAGACTACTACCATGTCATCATCTCCAGAAAACCAATGCCATTTAAAAAAATTAATAAATAAAATAAAAGTAACTACTAGAAAAGTTAAAGTTCATAACTTACATCGCATTTCTAATGGGTGGTACTGTTTTATAGGCTGTGCCTTTAAGAAAGGCTCCTGTTTTAGATACACATTTGGTCATGACTACGTAGGAGTCAACCACATCTCACCTTAAAGGAGCAGTGACTGTTCAGGAAACATGACCTCTCAAGGTTGGTGCAAAACCGGGACTTGAATCCCAGCTCTCCTGCAGGCTGTGCCCCTGCCCACAGGTCACACAGAAGTCATTTGTGCATTCTTGCTTTCGAGTTATTCTGTGTTTACCCTAGCAAAGGATATTTACATGGACACTTAAAGACAAGAATTTGGTTTCTAACTTGAGTTGTTGAAATCATGACTCTCGGGATCTGGTTTTTAATGTACTGTTACTGACTCTGCTTTGATTTAGCAGAGGATACACAGTTTACAGTCAGGCCTCTCTCTGTCCTTGAATTCAAAGACTGACCATCGGCTCTTTCACATCTTATTCACTAGTAACAACGACCACCATTTGCTCCGTGCACTGGGTCTCCTATTGCCAAGCGCCGGTGTGCCCTTTGTCCATTATTTCGTATTTGATGATACCCTCCTTTTGTCTTGCAACTGTTCGGCTCTCATTAAGAATCCCTGTGAAGAAAAGAATTATGAGTTTCTTATAGGAATAATTTAAAGTTACTATAAATTTCACATGGTTAAGCTAAAGTTTGTGACTCACCACAGAGTTCTGTGGGCATGTGAAGTTTGGTGCCCAGCAGGCAGAGGGAGAGAGAGCAGCAGGCTCTCTGCTAAGCAGGCAGCCTGATGTGGGGCTCGATCCCAGGACCCTGGAATCATGACCTGAGCTGAAGGCAGCTGCTTAACCCACTGAGCCACCCAGGTGAACTTTGGCATCTCTAACTGTTTTTCGGGCTCCAGCTCATCTGTGTTCTCTTTCCGGAGAGGGGCCTTTGTATCTCATCTTTGAGTCCTGAGGCCCAAGGGGAGAGCTTGTTCTTTTTTTTTTTTTTTTTTTAAAGATTTTATTTATTTGACAGAGAGAGATCACAAGTAGGCAGAGAGGCAGGCAGAGAGAGAGGAGGAAGCAGGCTCAGTGCTGAGCAGAGAGCCTGATGCGGGGCTCAATCCCAGGACCCTGAGATCATGACCTGAGCAAAGGCAGAGGCTTAACCCACTGAGCCACCCAGGAGCCCCGAGGAGAGCTTGTTCTATGGACAGGAGGGTTCGTAGGTTGTGCATCTCTCTTCACGCCATCGATCCTCCCTCCCTCCTGAATCCTGTTAGCAGAGCTTAGGCAGTGTGACTCCTCAGCCAGCTGCGCGAGCAGCACTGGGGTCATATGCTCTCACTGAATGCAAGAGTGTGGGCTACTCCGTTGGCTCACACAGATCCAAAGAAAATCTCTCCCTGGCCCTTCCAGCTAATGAGGGACAGATTTCTTTCTTAGAGACTAAGTCCTATAGTAATATGTCCCTGGGGGAAAGAATTGGCTGGAAATCCCTAGAATAAGCTCTACAATACTCAATAACCTTGGGACAAACTCTGGGTAATTTCCACATAGGTGTACGTAGAGGCCACGCATTTGGCTCATTGTTTATGAGCCAACGCTTGCAATAGGAAATTAAAAAGAAAAGAAAGGGTGAAAAACAGACCACAGAAGAAGCAGAACTTCATATAATCAAATCCCAAGTTTGTTTAAGTCCTCTTTGAAAAATTAGTCAAATTCCGAAAGGATAGCAAATGAATCCCGTGGATATAAATCACGCCCACGGCTCCATGTTATCATGACTTCAACATTTACCTTGGGTCTCTCTCCAAACAGGATACAATTTCAGAACTGAGAGATTTCAGAATTTCATCCTGACCCCAGTGAAAAGGGAATACTTCTGTCTGTTCATGGCAACAAGTTACCAGTAGCTACTTAGGCAATTTTGGGGGGCATCCGACGAAGAGATATTGGTACTTTTATATGGCATGTAGGATTTCGTAAGAGTTATAATGGAGGGTTTAGCTAAAATGTTTTTTTCTGCTCTTTCTCAATTTACTGGTGGCAAGTCTTGCAGTGGTGGGTTCCTATATTACAGATCCACATTTGCTAATGACCCATATTTATAGACAGCTGTCCCCCACTCCCAGGCCCCTGCTGAATGAGAGTATTATGAAAAGCCTCAGAACTTTTGAAGAATGAGTGAATTTTTAGCCAGAGGAAAAGTAGAAAGTGCCCAAAGTACCATTCCTGATTTTGTTTTTAATTTTGTTGTTCTCCCTGGAATTCCAATAGTTGGGCTCTCTTTAGTTAAGAAACATCTCCTTTTCTAAAAGTGAAGGCTAAGGAGAGGTCAGTAATTCATATGTTAAGTGTGAATCTGACTGCTTTCTTCAGTGAGGGTCAGTGAGGTCAAGAAGAAGCTAGAAAAGAAGCTAAGTGTGTTTGGTGGAGAGAGGAAGCCCATGGTTTTGGAGAGTGGACACTTTGGGAAAGGGGACAGAGCAGAACCAGTGAAGAGGAGAAAGCGAGGGGTTTGGAGCAACTCTGCCCTGAGGACAGGGAAACCTTTGGGGCTCGGGCTACTGAGTTGTAAGAGGGGAAAGACAAATTTTCGCTTTTCCAAAATGCTCCTAGGAATCATCCCATATTGATACGAATGGTGCATCCATACGATAGAATATTCTGCAACCGTTGAAGAAACAGGTAGATTTATGGTTAAAAAGAAAAGTACAAAACAAACTGTACAGTCTGCTCCCATTTCTGCATATAATTTTGAAGGGTTAATATGCATATATGCATGCCTTTTTTACATGCATATATGCAGAGTATTTTTGGATGAAATGTAATAAACGGTAATTTGACTGCTTCTGGGAAAGGAGCCTGGGGACCTGGGTCTGAGGTAGGGTTTTTGTTTGCAGTTTGGGGGGTACAGTTTGACTTTTTATGGACATTACTTTTAAGTTTAAAAAAAGAACTAGTTGAAAGTTTTCTAGGATTACTCTTAGCCTTAGGAACTTTGGTGTGTGTGTCTGGGGAGGTGGGAGGTTGGGGAGGGGTGGGGCAGGGGGAAATAGGGAGGAGGGGGCAGGTAGGGAGGTAGGGAAGAGGAAAGTAATCTCTTTGTCCTTTCTCCTGAGTCGCAAAGCTCAGGGCTCTTGTACGCCAGAACTCCTCTAGTTTTATTACTTCAGTGGATTATGGTTAAATAAGCTTTTTCTGGGCCAACCTGGAACTGAACTACTATTTATAATCTCTTTCTGTGGGGAAAACTGTACATTGTTCTAGAGACCATGCTAAACTAAATTGTCTCCACCCATCCTCTCTCAATATCATGTCTATTACATTCCTGGGCGGGGGGGGAAGAGCTCCTGCCTGTCCACATTCCCACTCATCTCATCAGAAATGACAGAAACACTATATGCAGTTATGTGCTTACATACCTTCTGGGTTTTCATTTGTTTCAGCAAGATACTATCTGTTTTGCACTTTATTTTCCAACTAACTTATATTTTTTTTCCTGAGGAGAGGTAGTACCTTCTATTTTTTTCCATGCCTAGTAGTGAGCTCCAGGCATCTGGTAACTATTTGTTGGATCATAGGTTAAGGTGTGGGTAGGTGTCTAAGCAGATTGGTCACTTTAACCTGTCATGGATAAAACCTTCTTGGCCTCAGAGACATTGTAGCAGGGACTCTAGCCCAGTACCCGGATTCTCGGCATTGGCAGTGTTGACATCTTGGTCCTGGTCGTTCCTTGTTGTTTGCCACTGTCTTGTGCCTTATAGGAGGTTTAGCAGCATCTCTGGCCCCTCCCCACTAAATACCATTATGGAACCCCAGTTGAACATTCAGAAATATCTGTGGACATTGCCCAATGGCCCCTCGGGGCAAAATCACCCTAGCGGACAGTCGCCGATTTGCAGTGATTTTGGATTTGCTAGTCAGTCTTTAAGAATTTTTCTGTATTGGCAGAAAAGTCTTCAAATCTTGGAGACCTAGGGGTAGGGTCAAAGCAAGTCTTTCTGAAAGCTTACATCGTGCTTTTGTGTAGAATTAGCCCCCGCAGGGCACATAATTAGAAAAGGAACATGGAAGGAAGTGTTGGCTGGATTTCATCCTCCGTTTGTCCCCTCCTGTCATTCCTGCTGGCTTTTTGAATAGGAGGAGTTTCTATGGCCTGGAACGAAGTCCGGAAGTCTACCTGAATTGGGAAATAACAGGTTCTGGGTGCCAGTGCCTGTGTGGAAGGATGGAATGACAGACTAGAAGCCAGTCTAAGACTAGAAGCCAGTCTAAGACTAGAAGCTGACGTTAAGTCAGCTGTGCTCTCGTTGTTTCCGAATAGCATAGCAAGAAAACTCTCCCTCATTAAATGAACAAGGGACCAATTATGCTTCTTAGGTGCATTCACCTAACAAATGTTTACTGAGCATCTACCATGTGCCAGGAGGGAAAAAAAAATACTCTTGTCCCCCCGCACCCTTATTTCTCAATGAAGCATTCTATTTCTGTGCCCTTGGTAGGGTCATTTTATTTTTTATTCATGAGAATCTTTCTTATTAATACCGTCTTCTTTTTTCCACTTCCACTTAATTTACTCAGTTTCGGAAGGACCCGTTATAATTAAAAGCAAGAGGAACAGCAATCAAAGACATGGCTGGAGTTCTCAGAATAATTCTTAGCTGTGTGTCAGTGCTCCGTGAAAGCACACACATGCTGGGCTGCATTCTGGAGACCCTCTTTAATGGTTCTTATATTTATACGTTTTCCTCTAGCCCATTGGTGCCTCAGCTGCCAAGGCAGTTTGTAGAATCTCCTTCCCTGGAGGTCTTTAAAAATAGAACTAAATACCCATCTGTCCAGAATGGTTTTGATACAGTCCTGCTGATTAGAAGGAATAGGACGAGAGTTTTCTGTCAAGGTTTGTTTCAGTCTTGAGTGATCTTCAGTGGCTAAGTTTGCTTTTTGGTGGGGGGGGGGGGATGTAAAGTGACACTGTATGAATTTATTGACGTATCACTCTATACGTCCTGGTTAAATAGGAAAAATTATATATTTCTCATGCTTTTAACGTTTCTGAAATACCTGGCGCATTTGGAGTCTTGCAAACAAACCTGTGAGGTAGGTGGGGCCCTCCTCTGGGTCCCTGGGGCACAGGGCAGTCAGCAAAGCCCACAGATGTTCAGCTTGTCAGCCCAGACTCAGTGCGGGTTTGGGGTGCCTACTGTTAGCCCTCCAGGTTCATTGTGCTCTTTTCTTCTTCCCCACCCCCTTCCCTACCTCTTATCATCATGCTTTTTTCTCTTGACCCTCATCCTTCTTTGAGTTTGTGAGTTTTGCTCTACCTTTTGGATGTAAACACAATTGATTAGGAACTAAAAAATTTTTTTAAAAATTGGGGGGACCCTATTTAGGTCCATTACCTATTCTATTTCCCCTTCCAAAAAAAAAGTGCATTTTCATGTAAAATTCTAGTAAAAATTATTGCCTACCTCACACCCAGACACACACATATGTCTACATATATGTATTTATGTGTATGTATATGTGAGTTTGTGTGTGTATAAATATAGGAGAGCAGTGGTATGTATGTATATACGTGGATATATACGGAGAGCGGTTGCTGTATTGGTCAGGGTTCAGCAGAAAACAAAGTAAACCCATGTGATAGCAAATAAAGAGATTTTTACTGAGGTTTGGGGATAGTTAGGGGAAAAGGCAAGAGATGGTGGGGCGCCCAGAGAGTCAGAGGGTCATGACCCCCTCCTTGGGTTGAAGCGCATGGAGAACTTGGAATCATGGTGTTGTAATTGTGAGGACAGAGCTTCTGCCAGAGGACGGCACCACAGGAAAGTGAGGGAGGGGAAGAAATACCCCCTTCTCTCCCTTCCTTCCTTCTGTTCTGTCCCTGCTTTCCACTGGCCAAACTCAGAATAGAGCCTGCAAGGAAGCCACGGAGATGCAGTGTGCTGGGCTCTCCTTCTGCAGCAGAGCAGGGAGAGGAAGGAGGGGAGGGACTGAGGTAGAGGCAAATGGAGACTAACCAGGGGTGTGTGTGTGTGTGTGCTTGTATGAATTTGTCCTTTCCTTAAAATTGAAGTATGGTTGATACACAGTATTCAATTAATTTCAGATGTACAGCATCGTGATTTGACAACTCTGTAGGTTACGCTGTGCTCACCATAAGTCTAGCTACCATCTGTCACCATACGGCTGTATTAAAATACCATTGATTATACTCCCCACACAGGTACCATTCATTCCCATGACTTATTCATTCCGTAAACAGAAGCCTATAGCTTCCACTCCCCCTCACCATTTTGCCTATCCCTCCACCACCATCCCCTCTGGCAACTAGTTTGTTCTCTATATTTAAGAGTCTGTTTGTTTTGTTTGTTAGATTCCACACTTAAATGAAACCATATGGTATGTGTCTTTCTCTGATTGTCTAATTTCACCCAGCATAATACCCTCTAGGTCCATCCATGTTGTTGCAAATGGCAAGATATTTTTGTTTTTATGGCTGAGTAATATTCCATTATACATATAAAAATTATATATAAATACATATATAATTACATAAAATTATATGGAAATATTAATTAAAATAATATATATACACACCACATCTTCTTAATCCATTCATCTATCATTGGGTGCTTAGGTTGCTCCCATATCTTGGCTACTGTAAATAATGCTGTAATGAACATAGGGGTGCATGTATCTTTTCAAGTAACTATTTTAATTTCCTTTGGTTAAGTGCCCAGTAGTGGAATTGTATTTCTGTTTTTAATTTTTTGAAGACCGTCCATTCTATTTTCCATATTGTGTGTATATATGTTTAAGTATATATGTATTTATTTATTTATATCAACATATAATGTATTATTTGCTTCAGGGGTACAGGTCTGTGAATCTTCACTTTTACACAATTCACAGCACTCACCATAGCACATACCCTCCCCAATATCAATAATCCAACCACACTATCCCTGCCCCCCACCACCCAACAACCCTCAGTTTGTTTCCTGAGATTAAGAGTATTTTATGGTTTACAATGAGATACCACCTCATACCAGTTAGAATGGCTAAAATTAACAAGTCAGGAAATGACAGATGCTGGCGAGGATGCAGAGAAAGGGGAACCCTCCTACACTGTTGGTGGGAATGCAAGCTGGTGCAACCACTCTGAAAAACAGCATGGAGGTTCCTCAAAAAGTTGAAAATAGAGCTAGCCTACGACCCAGCAATCGCACTACTGGGTATTTACTCTAAAGATATAAATGTAGTGATCTGAAGGGACATGTGCATCTGAATGTTTATAGCAGCAATGTCCACAATAGCCAAACTATGGAAAGAACCTAGATGTCCATCAACAGATGAATGGATAAAGAAGATGTGGTACATATATACAATGGAATACTATGCAGCCATCAAAAGAAATGAAATCTCACCATTTGTGACGACGTGGATGTGACAATGGATGGAACTAGAGGGTATTATGCTTAGCGAAATAAGTCAATCAGAGAAAGACAACTGTCATATGATCTCCCTGATATGAGGAAGTGGAGATGCAATGTGGGGGGTTTTGGGGGTAGGAAAAAAATAAATGAAACAAGATGGGATCGGGAGGGAGACAAATCATAAGAGACTCTTAATCTCACAAAACAAACTGAGGGTTGCGGGGGGGAGGGGGCCAGGAAGAGGGTGGTGGGATTATGGACATTGGGGAGGGTATGTGCTATGGTGAGTGCTATGAAGAGTGTAAGCCTGGCAATTCACAGACCTGTACCCCTGGAGCTAATAATATATTATATGTTAATAATAAAAAAAGAGTATCTTATGGTTTGTCTCCCTCCTGATCCCATCTTGTTTCATTTTTTCTCTCCTTGCCTCCCACGATCCCCCACCCTGCCTCTCAAATTCATGATATCAGAGAGATCATATAATTTTCTTTCTCTGATTGACTTATTTCACTTAGCATAATACCCTCCAGTTCCATCCACATCATTGCAAATGGCAAGATTTCATGGGTTTTTTTTTTGGTGGCTGCATAGTATTCCATTGTATATATGTACCACATCTTCTTTATCCATTCATCTGTTGATGGACATCTAGGTTTTTTCCATAGTTTGGCTATTGTGGACATTGCTGCTATAAACATTCGGGTGCACATGCCTGTTCAGATCCCTACATTTATATCTTTAAGGTAAGTACCCAGTAGTGTGATTGCTGGGTCATAGGGTAGCTCTATTTTCAACTTTTTGAGGAACGTCCATACTGTTTTCTAGAGTGGCTGTACCAGGTTTCATTCCCACCAGCAGTGTAGGAGGGTTCCCCTTTCTTCACATCATCCCCAACATCTGCCATTTCCTGACGTGTTAATTTTAGCCACTCTGACTGGTGTGAGGTGGTATCTCATTGTGGTTTTGATTTGTATTTCCCTGATGCCGAGTGATGTGGAGCACTTTTTCATGTGTCTGTTGGCCATCTGGATGTCTTCTTTGCAGAAATGTCTGTTCATGTCCTCTGCCCATTTCTTGATTGGATTATTTGTTCTTTGGGTGTTGAGTTTGCTAAGTTCTTTATAGATTTTGGACACTAGCCCTTTATCTGATATGTCGTTTGCAAATATCTTCTCCCATTCTGTCAGTTGTCTTTTGGTTTTGTTGACTGTTTCCTTTGCTGTGCAAAAGCTTTTGATCTTGAAGTTCTAGTAGTTCATATTTTCCCTTGCTTCCCTTGCCTTTGGCAGTGTTTCTAGGAAGTAGTTGTTGTGGCTGAGGTCGAAGAGGTTGCTGCCTGTGTTGTCCTCAAGGGTTTTGATGGATTCCTGTCTCACATTGAGGTCTTTCATCCATTTGGAGTCTGTTTTTGTGTGTGGTATAAGGAAATGGTCCAGTTTCATTCTTCTTCATGTGGCTGTCCAATTTTCCCAGCACCATTTATTGAAGACACTATCTTTTTTCCATTGGACATTCTTTCCTCTTTTGGTGAAGATTAGTTGACCATAGAGTTAAGGGTCCATTTCTGGGCTCTCAATTCAGTTCCATTGGTCTATGTGTCTTTTTTTGTGCCAGTACCATACTGTTTTGATGATCTCACCTTTGTAATAGAGTTTAAAGTCTGGAATTGTGATGCTGTCAACATTCCTCTGGTTATTCAGGGCCTTTTCTGGTTCCATATAAATTTTAGGTTTATTTGTTCCATTTCTTTGAAAAAAAATTGATGGTATTTTGATGGGGATTGCATTAAATGTGTAGATTGCTTTAGGTAGAATAGACATTTCCACAATATTTGTTCTTCCAGTCCGTGAGCATGGAATGTTTTTTCATTTCTTTGTGCCTTCTTCAATTTCTTTCATGAGTACTTAAAAGTTTTCAGAGCACAGATTCTTTGCCTCTTTGGTTAGGCTTATTCCTAGGTATCTTATGGTTTGGGGTGCAATTGTAAATAGGATTGACTCCTTAATTCCTCTTTCTTCTGTCTTGTTGTTGGTGTATAGAAATGCAACTGATTTCTGTGCATTGATTTTATATCCTGACACTTTACTGAATTCCTCTATGAGTTCTAGCAGTTTTGGAGCAGAGTCTTTTGGGTTTTCTGCATACAGTATCATATCATCTGCAAAGAGTAAGAGTTTCATTTCTTCTCTGCCAATTTGGATGCCTTTAATTTCTTTTTCTGTTTGCTGAGGCTAGGACTTCTAGTACTATGTTGAATAGCAGTGGTGATAATGGACATCCCTGCTGTGTTCCTGACCTTAGGGAAAGGGGTCTCAGTTTTTCCCCATTGAGAAATGTATTCGCTGTGCGTTTTTCATAGATGGCTTTGATGATGTTGAGGTATGTACCCTCTATCCCTACACTCTGAAGAGTTTTGATCAAGAAAGGATGCTGTACTTTGTCAAATCCTTTTTCAGCATCTATTGAGAGTATCATATGGTTCTTGTTCTTTCTTTTATTAATGTATGGTATTACATTGATTGATTTGCGGATGTTGAACCAAACTTGCAGCCCAGGAGTAAATCCCACTTGGTCATGGTGAATCATCCTTTTAATGTACTGTTGGATCCTATTAGCTAGAATTTTGGTGAGAATTTTTGCATCTGTGTTCATCAAGGATATTGGTCTGTAATTCTCCTTTTTAATGGGGTCTTTGCCTGGTTTTGGGATCAAGGTTATGCTGGCCTCATAAAATGAGTTTGGAACTTTTCCTTCCATTTCTATTTTTTGGAACAGTTTCAGGAGAATAGGTATTAATTCTTTAAATGTTTGGTAGAATTCCCCTGGGAAGCTGTCTGGCCCTGGCTCTTGTTTGTTGGAAGATTTTTGATGACTACTTCCATCTCCCTACTGGTTATGGGTCTGTTCAGGTTTTCTGTTTCTTCCTAGTTTAGTTTTGGTAGTTTATATGTCTCTAGGGATGCATCCATTTCTTCCAGGTTGTCAAATTTGCTGGTGTATAGTTGCTCATAATATGTTCTTATAACTGTTTATATTTCTTTTGTGTTGGTTGTGATCTTTCCTCTTTCATTCATGATTTTATTAATTTGGGTCCTTTCTCTTTTCCTTTTGATAAATCTGGACAGGGGTTTATCAGTCTTATTAATTCTTTCAAAGAACCAGCTCATAGTTTCATTGATTTGTTCTACTGTTCTTTTGGTTTCAATTTCATTGATTTCTGCTCTGATCTTTCTTATTTCTCTTCTCCTGCTGGGTTTAGGCTTTCTTTGCTGTTCTTTTTCCAGATCCTTTAGGTGTAAGGTTAGGTTGTATATTTGATACCTTTCTTGTTTCTTGAGAAAACTTGTATTGCTATATATTTTCCTCTCAGGACCACCTTTACTGAGTTGCCATGATTTTGAACAGTTGTGTTTTCCTTTTCGTGATTTTTTTTCAATTCTTCTTTAGTTTCCTGGTTGACCTATTCATTCTTTAGTAGGATGCTCTTTAGCCTCCATGTATTTGAGTTCTTTCCAACTTTCCTCTTGTGATTGAGTTCTAGTTTCAAAGCATTGTGGTCTGAAAATATGCAGGGAATGATCCCAGTCTTTTGGTACCAGTTGAGACCTGATTTTTGACCCAGAATGTGATCTATTCTGGAGGATGCTCCATGTGCACTAGTGAAGAATGTGTATTCTGTTGCTTTGGGATGGAATGTTCTGAATATATCCATGATGTCCATCTGGCCCAGTGTGTCATTTAAAGCCTTTATTTCCTTGTTGATCTTTTGCTTAGATGATCTGTCCATTTCAGTGAGGAGTATGTTAAAGTCCCCTACTATTATTGTATTATTGATGTGTTTCTTTGATTTTGTTATTAATTAGTTTATATAGTTGGCTGCTCCCACGTTGGGGGCATAGATATTTTAAATTGTTAGATCTTCTTGCTGGACAGACCCTTTAAGTATGATATCATGTCCTTCCTCATCTCTTATTATGATCTTTGACTTAAAGTCTAATTTATCTGATAATAAGGATTTCTACCCAGCTTTCTTTTGATGTCCATTAGCATGGTAAATTGTTTTCCACCCCCTGAGTTTAAATCTGGAGGTGTCCTTGGGTCTAAAATGAGTTTTTTGCACAGCATATTGATGGATCTTTTTTTTTTTAATCCATTCTGATACCCTGTGTCTTTTGACTGGGGCATTTAACCCATTTGCATTCAGGGTAATTACTGAAAGATATGAATTTAATGCCATTATATTGCCTATAAGGTGACTGTTACTGTATATTGTCCCTGTTCCTTTCTGGTCTGTTACTTTTAGCCTCTCTCTTTGCTTAGAGGAATCCATTCAATATTTCCTGTAGGGCTGGTTTGGTGTTTGCAAATTCTTTTAGTTTTTGTTTGTCTTGGAAGCTTTTTATATCTGCTTCTATTTTCAATGACAGCCTAGCTGGATATAGTATTCTTGGCTGCATATTTAGTGCTTTGAATATGTCATACCAGGCCTTTCTGGCATGCCAGGTCCCTGTGGATAGGTCTGCTGCCAATCTAATATTTCTAATATAATTGTATGTTATAGACCTCTTGTCCCAAGCTGCTTTCAGGATTTCCTTTTTACTTCTGAGACTTGTAAGTTTTACTATTAAATAATGGGATGTGGACCTATTTTTATTGATTTTGGGGTTCTCTGTGCCTCCTGGATTTTGATGCTTGTTCCCTTTGCCAAATTAGGGAAGTTCTCTGACATAACTTGCTCCAATATACCTTCTGCCCCTCTCTTTCTTTCTTCTACATTTGGGATCCCAATTATTCTAATATTGTTTTGTCTTATGGTATCACTTATGTCTCGAATTCTCTCCTTGTGGTCCAGTAGTTGTTTGTCTCTCTTTTTCTCAGCTTCTTTATTCTCCATCATTTTATCTTCTATATCACTAATTCTGTCTTCTGCCTCATTTATACTAGCAGTAAGAGCCTCTGTTTTTGACTGCACCTCATTAATAGCTTTTTTAAATTTCAACTTGGTTAGATTTTAGTTCTTTAATTCTCCAGAAAGGGATTTTATTTATCCAGAAAGGGATTCTCTAGTATTTCCATGTTTTTTTGAGCCCAGCTAGCACCTTGATAATTGTCATTCTGTACTCTAGTTCTGACATATTACTAATGTCCATATTGATTAGGTCTCTAGACATCAGTACTGCCTCTTGTTCCTTTTTCTGTGGTGAGTTTTTCTGCCTTGTCATTTTATCCATATGAATAGATGAAAGAGAGTCCAAAATACTAAAAGGGTGGCAATGACAGCAGAAAAATATACACTAACCAAATCAGAAGAGACCTGAAACTGGTGGAGAAGAAAGGGGGAAAAAAAAGATATACATACATATATATATACATATATATGCATATATACATATGTATATATATGTATATGTATATATACGTATATATGTATACACACACACACACACACACACACACACACATTAGACTGGTGAATAAAACAGAGCCACACACTTGATTTTGGGTCTATTTTGGTCTGTTAGAAGAAACTACGTCCCAGAATTTTAAAGAAAGAAAAACTTATATATATATACAAAAATAGTGTAAATATGATGAATGGATAGAATGTGACCATGAAGATGAAAATTAAAAAAGATTTTAAAAAAGAAATTGAAAAGAAGTTGGTTGAAAAAAGGAAAAAAATGGAGAAGAAAGCACGTGATTAGGCTGGAGACTAGAACAAAGCCATGCTCTCCATTTAGGGTATTTTTTGATCTATTAGAAGAAACTGTATCCCAAAATTTTAAAGAAAGAAAAACCTATATGTATACAAAAAACAAGGTTAAATACAATGAAGGGATAGAATATAACAACAAAAATTTAAAAAGATTTTTGAGAAGGCATTGATAAGATAAAGTAGTCAAAAAATGTTAAAATAGGAAAGAAGAAAAATTAAAAAAATAGAATAAGGAAAAAATACTTTAAAAATGTGACTTTGAAAGACTTAAGAATCATGGGAAAAAAGCCATGAATTCTATGTTTTGCTTTCTGGTAGCTCTGGAGTTCCGCAGTTCTCAGTGATCAGTGAAGTTGGTTTTGGCTGGATGTTCTTGCTAATCTTCTGGGGGAAGGGTCTGTTGCTGTAATTCTCAAATGTTTGCCTGAGGTGGAATTGCACTGCTCTTGCCAGGGGCCAGGCTAAGTAATCTGCTTCAATCTGCCCTCGGGATCTTTTATTTCCTGAACACTTTCCACTTTCCGTAGAGCTCTGGAGGACAGGAATGAAGATGGCAGCCTCCCAATCTCCAGCCCAGAGGAGGTGAGAGCTTGGGCTCCACTCCTCTGTGCACCCTCAGAGAAAAGCAGTCAGTCCTTCCCCTCTGCCTAGTCTCAGGCTGTGCTCCATGCTCACCCAGCCTGTGACCGAGCATTTCTATCTCTGGCTCACAGCCCCATTTGGAGTCTCCAAACCCAGCACATTCCTGTAATGTGCTCCCGTGCTGCTCCTCCCGGAGGAGAAAGGTGAGTCTCCGGGATATGCCGCTTGTGGGGTCCCTGCTCGAAGAGCAGTGGCCTGACTGTGCCTTGGATCACGGTTTAAGGTAACCCTGAGCTGAGACCCCACTGCTTGGCACTGTCTCTACACCCAGCTTCTCTGCTCCGATACCTGGGAGCTTTGCCACACTCAGGCACCCCTGGTCTTTCTGTGACCCTGTGGGTCCTGAGACCACATTGTCCCCACAAGGTCTCCACCCCCTGCTTAGTATCTGAAGCGATGTCCCTCAGTGGAGCAGACTTCTAAAAATTCCGATTTTGTGCTCTGCTGCTTGCTGGGAGCCGGCCCTTACCCCCATAGTCTCTCTTCCCGTATAACAGTTCAGATTCACTTCTCTGCACATCCTACCTCCCAGAAAGTGTTTGCTTTTCTATTCCTAGAATTGCTGCTCATTTCTTCGATCTCCTTTTGAGTTTGTAGGTGTTCAGAATGGCTTGATAACTATCTAGCTGAACTCCCTGGACATGATGATACTTAGGTCTCCCACTCCTCCTCCATCTTGCTCCTCCCAACTGTTTTCCATAGTGTTTGTAAAAATTTACCCTCCTATGAGTAGTGCACAAGTATTCTCTTTTCTCCACAATCTTGCTAACACTTATTTTTTTGTGTTTTTAATACAAACTATTCTGACATATATAAGGTGATATCTCATTGTAGTTTTGATTTTCATTTCCCTCATGGTTAGTGATGTTAAACATCTTCTCATGGCCATCTGTATTTCTTTGGAAAAATGTCTATTTAGGTCCTCTGCCCATTTTTAATTGGATTAGTTATTTCTTTAGTGTTAAGTTGCATTAGTTCTTTATATGTTTTGGATATTGGGTATATCATTCGTAAATAAATATCTTCTCCCAGTCAGTAGGCTGCTTTTTTGTTTTGTTGATGGTTTCTTTGCTGTGCAAAAGTTTTCTATTTTGTTGTATTCCCAATGATTTATTTTTACTTTTGTTTTCCTTGTCTGAGGAGACATCTAGAAAAATGTTGGTGAGGCCGATGTCCAAGAGATAACTCTCTGTTTTCTTTAAGGAATTTTATTGTTTCGGGCCTCACATTTAGGTCGTTAATCCACTCTGAATTTATTTTTGTGTAAGGTGTAAAAAAGTGGTCCATTTTCATTCTTTTGCATGTGGCCATTAGGTTTTCCTAGCACCATTTGTTGAAGAGACTATGTTTTCCCAATTGCATCTTCTTGCCTCCTTTGTCATAGATTAATTGACTGAATGAACACAGATTTATTTCTAGGCTCTCTGTTCTGTTCCATTGACCTTTTTGTCTGTTTTGAGCCAGTACCATACTGTTTTGATTGCTACAGCTTTGTAGTATAGCTTGACATCTGGGATTGTGATACCACCCACTTTGTAATTTCTTAAGATTGGTTTGTTTTTCTAATTTAACCTTAGACCTGAAAACTTTGCCATGGATCAGCACGACTGTGCATTCTCTTAACAGCTTACATAAAATCTTGACATTTGTTTCCTGAATTAAAAGAAGGTGCAAACTCAGATTGTTCATGAATATAGACTGAAAAGAGTTTTTTTAAATATTTTGATTACCGGTTTTTACAGGGTAGTCATTACTTCTAGACATCTTCAATGGACAGAGCTAGTCAAACACATTTTTTTTTAGAAAGAGAAAAATATATTATTTACAAAATAACAACTTTGTTGGTACCAAATATAGTGAATGCAGCAGGCAAAATACTAAAAAAAATTATTTTCTCTGAAGTTATGCTACTTAAACTGATGTAAAGTTAGGTCCATTTATTCAGTTTGATTTTGAATTTTAGAGGGTGTTTTATTTTTGTCTTCTTGAGTTATTAATGCAACACTAACTGTATAAAATGTTTACATGATTTTGCAAAATCAAAATATGAAATGAAGTATATTGGAAGAGATCTCACTTTTAACTCCACTTCTTCCTTTTTCATAAACATGGTTCTGTTTTCTCCTTTTTATTAGTTTTGATTTATTCTTTATTTAAAAAAATATGTAAGTAGCTGTGTTTCTATAGCCTGTATTCTCTTTCCAACCCAAATGGAAACTAACATTCAGTACACACTCTTCTGTACTGTGCTTTTTTCCTTTCTTGGGATATTCTGGAAAGCATGCCATAGGAGTATATGGGGTCTGCCTTATGGATTAGATAACTTTTATGGCAATGCTATAGTTTATTTAACCAGTCCCTAGTTGTTGGACATTTGGGTTATTTACAGTCTTTTGGTATTATTAGTCTTGTAATGGATAGTCTTGTACATATATCATCTCATATTTTTTGCCAGTACTTTTGGGAGTTGTTTTTGATAAGAGGTCAAAGAGTAAATGCACCTATAATTTTTCTAGATACTTCAAAGTTTACTGCCATCAGAATTGGAATAATTTCGTGTTCCCAACAGTAATATATAAGACGGCCAATTTCTCCACAGTCTCACCATCAGACTATTTTGTATACTTTTGGAGTTTTTGCTAATTTGAAAGGTAAAAATGAGGCTTCATGCTTGAATTTGTATTTTTCTTGTCATTAGCAAAGTAGAGCATCTTTTCCAAAGCTGAGGGCCATTTGCATTTCTTTTTCTGTGATCTATATGTTCAGCTTTTGTCCATATTGAGTTGTTGATCTTTCCTTCTGAATTTTTAAAAGTTCCTTTTGTTGGGGCTGTTATTCCTTCATAATCCATTGCAATTACTATCTGCCCCCACCCACTATTTTGCTTATAATGTTTTATTTTTATGTGCAAATTTTAGATTATTATTTGGTTTATATGGTTATTCTTTTCTCTATTGGTTCTGGATTTTGAGTTAGGAATGGTTTCCCAGGTTATAAAGTAACCCCTCCATGTGATCTACCCCAGCTTCATATTTTACATTTAGAAATCATTTAGAATTCACCTTGGTGTGGGGCTTGAGAAGTGGATCTAATGATGCTTGTTTCCCATATTGTTCTAACATTATTTATTAAGGCATCTTCCTTTTCCACACTGACTGGAATGCCCTGTATCATGTGAACTTGGGGTCTGTCTCTGGACCATTGATCCCATTCTATGTGTGAATGCTCCAGTAGCACACAGTTCTAATAATAAAGGCTTTATAGTAGGTGTTAAAAAAAAAAAAAAAAAAAAACTTCTTTAAACAAAAATCGTGGTGATATCATTCCTGTGTTTAGAAAAACAGAAAGTGTGAAATGGAAGCATTTTTAAAAATACCCCATGTGTGAGCTACATTTATTATTTTATTTTGCAAAGAAAGGAAGCAGGGCTTACACAGGTCGTTCAGACTCATCCAACATCACCCAGAGGGGCAGCAGTGGGACTGGAACCCATGTTCTCAATCAACACATCGCATGATTTTTTTCATAAAGATATAGTTTTCTCAGAAAACATGGATCTCTTAGCCAGGACCTAGATCGAGGCTGGATGCCTTCTCTTGCCACAAAATATTTTCTGAGTTTTGAATATTTAAAATAACACGTGATTTAGTTTATTTTTAGTGATAATGTAGGCATTTTAGAACACTTGGAGAACCCGAGTACTGACTCCCAGTAATATGTTAGTATTTTGTTCAGTTATTTCCAGAATTTTTAAATGCATAGTCTTTTGCTTTATTATGATTGTGTTAAGTGGAAACAGTTTTGAGAGAATGGAAATAATATTAAGTATTTATTAAGCACTTACTTAAGTGCATTGATCAAAGTGCTTTGAATACATGATCTTTGTTAGTTGTCATAAAATCCAGCTAGGGATGTGATCTTTATTATTTTAGTATTACTGATGAGGGATGCTCGGCTCCCAGAATTTAAACAATTTGACTAGCCATCCAGAGCTGGTGAGTGTTGGAGCTTGGATTCTAATGTGGCGTTTAACCCTGGTACCTGTGTCTTAACCACTGTGCTCATTGTGTTCTGTGCAGATCGGTTTGGATTCTATTATATTATTAATACATTAGCAGAAATGATTGTCCTCATTTCCTTGATGGTCATCTTAAATTCCATTTATAGTATCACCTTTCTTTTAACATAATGAAATTTTTTATACCACGTTGTAAGAGGGTGGAGTTAAAAATTTTTTTTCTTTTTTTTTCCCACTCAAATGTTAATCATAAGATCTCAGCATCTACATAAAGAAGGGTTTTGAAAACTGAAAGAGTAAATGTGGAAAGGGCCAGTGTGAGATAGATAGATATGTTTGCTGCTCACGCATTTTATACGATGTTCAGAGGGAGTTTCCTTTCCTGTTGGCTGGACATCCTCCCTGTAAGTTTGTTTATATCAAAATTTGCATAACTACCTTGATTTTTTTTTTCTAGCCTTTCCCAGATCCAAATCATTCCAAATTCCAAGTTAGAGATGAGAGATGCAATACGGAGTGATGGGTGGCTGAAGTTGTCCTAATTTGGAGCTTGATGTGCAATCAGAAGTAAATAAAATAGCCATTTTCTGAACTGCCTCAAACTGCCAACCAGCTCAGGGATACACAGCCCACCGTTTACTTTGGCTGTGACATCCATGGACATATCAGTAAGAAAGAGGAAAGCGTCATTGCCATTATACATTTGTTCCCTTGGAGAAATGGTGGAGAGGACATTTTGAAGAGAGAAATGAATGAAATGTATCAGGCCAGTGTGAAATTACATTAGTGACCATTATAGGTGAGTGTTTTGGCTGGCAACATTTTGAGGGCAATCTTGCATGTGTGTCTGTGCTGGGAGACAACAATAGAGTAGACTTTGGATTCACAAGATGATTTTTAATTTTGTAAAATGTTAGTGCTCTTATCGGTTCTGTTCTATGTACACATTGGATTATTAGGGTAAACGAGGGTAGTTTTTGTCGTCAGGAGGTTGATAATTTAGAGTATTGAATTCATCATTTTTTTTCTCTGCCATTCCTCTCAGTAAGTAAAAGACTGAGATCATTCTCCAGTATATTTTATATTTACTTATAAATTACACACACGTTACTGTGGATCCATAAATCAGAAAGTTTTTTTTTTAATTTTGATTAAAAAATATTAGTTGACATTCTCATCATTTTTCTTGCAAGTCAATGCAGTACAAGATGCATATACCCTGTTTTAAATATCACCAAGCTGTCACTCTAGTGGCAGAGAGTAAAACAGGCTATTGCTTTAAGGAGCTTCAACTGGGGACACATTTTATCCCTAACAAGGTTAGAAGATTTTCAGGAGGATTTGAAAGTTGAATTGTTTTCTTCGGAGCTGCCTGAGAAGGATTTCATAAGACTCTAGATATTCCTACATTTAAAATTTTTTATGGATTTTTCTGGGGCACCCGGCTGGCTCAGTCAGTTAAGCGTCTGCCTTCAGCTCAGGATCCTGGGATTGAGTTCTGCATCAGGATCCCTGCTCAGTGGGAGTCTGCTTCTCCCTCCACCTCTGCCCCTCCCCGCTACTTGTGCTTACTTGCTCTCTCATGTTCTCTCTCAAATAAATAAGTAAAGCATTAAAAAAAAATAAAATGGATCTTCCGTCTAGTTCCACCCCTCCTTTGTTGCTGTTCCAGTATAGTTACATTTCAGGGTTGCATAGACTAAGAAATTGGGAACTGCATAAGTAACAGTTCTTACCTGTCGTTTCAGAATTCTGATGTTTAGTGATGTGTACTCATCAAACATCTTCTCAAACTAGATGACTGGCTAATCACCTGGTGATTCATTATGTTTCACTTCTCATGTAGGAAATAAAAGGCTAGCTATTTCTGAAATAAGGGATGACTTAGTTAATCAGGATTTATCATAGAAAGACAGTCTTTTATGTCTTACTATGCTGTAGAACTAAGTGATAAGTTATGATAACATTTGGAAATGAGTTTTAGTTATTATGTTTTTAATAGAATGTTCATTTACTCTCTGGATGTAAATATGTTCTGTTAGCTTGCAGAGCCAAATTAAAGCACCAATTTTAAAATTTTCAATGCCTGGTGCTTTGTATATGTAACTGTCTAAAAAGAATTTTTTGGTGAAATATTATTGTAATGATAGGTTCATATATTTCCATTTATTAGATTCTTGCTCTGTTCTATAAAGAACTTTTATTAAGAAAATATATAAAAAGTAAATGTTGAGAGCTAGAATCATCAGTGTATATTAACTCTTATTAAAGTTGTCTTGATCATTTAAAATCCTCATTTCCATTATTTTTACCCTCTCATACATTCCTTTCAAGTTTTGAACATCTTCCTGGATGTGTAGTTCCGTCTTCTCGCTCAGAATCTGATTAGATTATTATTAAATTCAAAACCCACAAGAGGACATTATGGTAATAATTTTTAAAAATATAAAGGAAATGGATTTTTAAAAGAAATATGTAGACTTCCAAAATCGGTGCTAGAGAAATTAGAAAAGCTGAGCAAAGCAATAACCAAGGAAAATGTTGAAAAATATTATGTAATAGTTACCTTTCTAAAAGGGTCCTGTCCCTAATACTGTCTTAGGGATGTTTGATTCTAAGGAAGGGCTAAAGAAAAAAAAGGGTATATAGGAAAGATGTGGGATAACAAATGGGAAAACAATTCCAACAGGGAGGGTTGGACTTCATGGGAATTGTGAAGTCATAGAACCATCTCTTTTAGGGTCTGTATGGTTCTTTGTCTCTGTTTTTCTCTGAACACAGGGTTTCTTAGCCTGCTTCTTGGCATCTGATTAATAAACAGCCACCTGCCTGAGTCTCCCTGGTATTAGAGCCCCAGCACTCACCACCATCTGATTGTCTACAGCGAAGTGTCTCCTCATTCAAACTCACAAAACATATTTTTATTAGTCACTGGCTGGCCAGTGCACTTCCTCTCCCCAAGTACAGGGTCTGCTCCTGGTCTAATGAGCTATGGCCAGATATCAGGTCATGTGATTCACAGGGACCTGAGCATGGTTCACACAGATAACTTTATTGGCATGACTAATGCAGCTTTATCATTGAGTCTGTCCTATTTTCAGGGAACAGCCATTCCAAAGGTACATAAATTGACATAGAACCCAAAGAAGGAAATAACCTCCAAAGAAAATTCCAGTTTGGGAACATAAATGACTCTAGTCATAAATATAAATGTGTATTATTACATACATTATATATCATTATATAAGCAAATGTTATGAAATCATATTCATTTTTTTTTTTAAGAGAGACTATGCAGGGGGTAGGGCAGATGAAGAGGGAAAGAGAGAATCTTAAGCAGGTTCCACGCTGGACTGGATATGGGGCTCGATCTCATGACCCTGAGATCTTGACCTGAGCCAAAATCAAGAGCCAGACACTCAGTGGACTGAGCCATCCTGAAATCACATTCATTCAAGGAATAATCTACCAACAGCAACTAGTATTTTACCCAAGATTACAAAGATGGTTAGATATTAAGAGATCTATTAATATCATTTAGTTAATATGCTCAAATAAGTCAAATAAGAAAAGCCATCTAATGCTGAAAAAGCATTTGCTAAATTTCAACAGCAATTCCTGATGCAGTATTTCAAACACTTGGTTTTGTTGCTTTTTGCTATTTCCAGTAAACTGTGCACATCTGACATTTTTACAAACAGACGAGAATATGTAAACTGTTTTAAAAGCCCCTTTTTGGGAAGATAATAAATTTGTTTGTATTCTAAGTTCCTAGCTCATATAATGGTGTCTCAAGAAATATTTTTAATGAAACATTCCACTAAAACAAAGTAGTCTCATTTTTGAGAATTGGTAAGAGAACAGAAAAGAGAGCATTTGTCCTTGTCTCATAGGGGACCTTGTTCGAAGCATGTACAGCACTCCTTTTTTCTTAGGTACAGCATGAAACTTTAGCAGTGCCTTCAGAGGACACTTTGCCACTCTTCAGGCGATGCCTTTGAAGCTTGTCCTCTTTGCTTTTTCTCCACCATTTGCCTGTGGCTCCCTGAGCTTGGACCCCAGTCCCTGGGCTGAGCCTATGCCCAAATCTGACCACCGTGGGCACCTAACTGATGGCTGCCTCCCCCAGAACAACTCTACCTTCAACTCCACACGCCATGCCCTTTCTCTTTAATCAACTCAAAATACCTTAGAACGGCCTCTCATTCTTCATATCTTCTCTGTTGTTCTGCCTACATCTTTCTAATGTCTCTCAAATCTCTATCTCTGGCAACTTCATGACCCCGGTCTCCATCTTTATTTTTGACGTGGGCTATTCTGCAGAAATCTTCTGATATTCTCTTCCCTTTCCTGTCAGTCTGTTGCAACTAGATTAATTTTTCTATATTGGATTTATAGGTCAGTCCTCCGCTTAAGACTTCAAAATGCAACATTTCTGATTGAATTATATATAAAATGGTTGGCTTGACATTTGCAGCTATCCTATTCTGCCTTTCGAGTAGTCCTTACTCCTACACTCCTCTATGCACACTGTGCTTATCTCTCACGGGGCCCATCGTCTGGCTGTTCTGCTGTCTTTGCTTGTGCTCTGTCCGCCATCCTTCCTGTTCTCACTTAGGAAAATCTGACTCATCTTCATAATATGCGGATCAAAGGCAATGTTCCTTGATTAGAGTCTGCTTGGTATTTCTGGTTTCTTCTATCTTCTGAACCCTCACAGCTCTCTGTAATTCTCTGATGGCTTTGGTGTAATCTTTAATTGCCTCATCTCTGTGAAAGGCTAGATTTTACTCAGTTTTCTATTTCTTGCAATGCCTAACATAGGCCTTTATACACCGTAGTTCACATATGGGTATTTTGATTCAAATACTAAACTATTTGAAAATACTACATAGATACATGGGCAATATACATTTATATTTAAAACATATCAATGCCATTGATTGATTTACTCTTCTTGTAAGCCACAGTCTCCAGCATTCCTTTGGGAGGTGGTAATACAACTGAAAATATTAAACAGAACTATCGCAAAAGAGAGTCGTGTCGGTCATGTAGTTTATTTTGAAAAAGTGATTTTTGTCTTTTCATGTTCACATTCATATTTTCAGAACTAAAATATTATTAGGGTGAAGACTAAGCAACGTTATTATTATAACCTGGAGAGACAATGTTAATTAAATTGTGGGACAAGGAAAGGGACAAATGCTTAAGAGAACAATTTCTTTCCCCATTTGTGATGATGTGATTTTCTCATACTGAGTCAAACTGCCATGAAACTTTTGCAACAGATTGAATGCTATGATAAATATCTACTTTGTAGGGCTTTGGACAGTGTCATTGCTTGAAAAGCAAGCTTGAACTCCCCATGAGATCACTGTCGAGCTAAACGCTTAAAAGCTTTTCAGAGCCGTACTCTTGGCTCTATCAGAATTTAATTTCCCACTGATGATGCTTATATTGATTTTGGAACACATACCCATGAATATACTCAGCATAGCTACATCACTGATGATTTCTCGTGCCTTGGGAATACAACCCTATTTTATGTGCTCATGGAATGCACTTATACTTTCATATAGATGGATACCTTGAGTTAATCCTCTAGTTTTTAGACTAGACTATGAAAATGTCCTTGTGGTTGTTGAAAGGCTATTTCTTCATAACAGAAACAAATTGATGTATGTGGGAATAGGTTTTATAAATATCCTATGCTTTCTTATCTCTCTGGTCATACCTGCTTGGTTTCTGACCTATAGTCCAATGCAAGGGGTGGTTTTTTTTTTTTTTAAAGATTTTATTTATTTATTTGACAGACAGAGATCACAAGTAGGCAGAAAGAGAGGAGGAAGCACGCTCCCTGCTGAGCAGAGAGCCCGATGCAGGGCTCGATCCCAGGGCCCTGGGATCATGACCTGAGCCGAAGGCAGAGGCTTTAACCCACTGAGCCACCCAGGCGCTCCAAGGGGCATTTTTGAAGGTAGATTCCAGCCGTATAACATTAAAGTTCAGAAAACTCACGATGCGTTTATGTGGTGAGGGCATACGTAAACGGATCAAAGATCTTGGGTCCAGTACTGTTGATGTTACTTTTAAGCAGATTACTCTACGTTAGAGCTTCAGGGTGGGGATCCTAGCAGTACTTACTTTCTAGAGAGTTGAGGCATGTGCCGTGAGACATGTGAGGGGCTTAGCACAGTGTCGACTGTCCAGTACAGCTTACTTCACTTCCACTGTTACCGAAACCCAAACTGATTTGATAAAAGAATTTGTCAACAGATGATGTTCTTATCTTCGAAGGCTTTGTACCCCAGCAATTAGTGGATAAAGTTGGTAGCATACAATTGCAGAACCCAGAAAGACTGATGGTAATTCTTGACCAAGGAGAAAATAAAGAACCAAAGACTTCAAATGACACACTCACACACCTCCCCCCCACCCCAGGACAGGTCACTAGCAGACTGGGGTTTTGAACTCAGATCAAGGGACTCCTCTTGGTGTGGTTGGTGTTCTTTGCACTCCACACACTGGAAGTCGTGCTTCCTGGGTTCACTCTTTTTCCAGTGATTGTTCTGGGATTAAGTTTCATTCAGTGAGGTGCTAGTGGCTTCTAATCTCTTTTGTGCTTTAATCATTCTTGCCTGGTCCATCATAGTGTTTTTGCCAGGCTAGAAAACAGCATAATGTTCTGTTATCTGTTCAGTGTAGAATATAATCTTGGGCACGCATTTTTTTTTTTTTTTTTAGTAGAATAGAAAGAACTTGAGCAGAAGCCTCCCTATAACATAGTTCATGAGTCAGTTATAATCTTCATCAAACATGGCTCCAAATACCATCACTGATCTTGCTTCTGAAAGAGAAACATCATAAAAGCCTGGAATGTCTCTGAAAGATACATTTCTGATGGCGTTTTGAAAACTAGTTAGTCCTTATATCATAAACCTCTCAACCTTTGAATATTTAAACAAAGGTGATTTGTTTAAAAAGGCCATTCACTATTGCTGTGTTTTAGAAAAGTACAATATATATATATATATATATATATATATATATATATATATAAAAAATACTGAATTTAAAGTATAATTAAAAAGGTAAGTTAAATACAAACACTTGTTAAAGCATAAAACTGTGTGTAATTTTCTTTCTAATAAAGTCTTCTGCAACTCTATCCCAGAAGATTCAGTTTTGTCATATAGATAATTTACCCCTTTCCAGGAAATTTGTACTTTGAGTTAGCCACACTTAATCAGCAAAGAGATGATCTCTTAAAAAAAAATCTTGGGGCACCTGGGTGGCTCATTAAGCAGCTGCCTTCAGCTCAGGTCATGATCTCAAGGACCTGGGATGAAGCCCTGCCTCGGGCTCCCTGCTCATCAGGAAGCCTGCTTCTCCCTCTCCCATTCCCCTTGCTAGTGTTCCCTCTCTCTCTCTGTCTCTCTCTGTCAAATAAATAAATAAAATCTTAAAAATTAATCTTGTAGGGGTGCCTGGGTGGCTCAGTGGGTTAATAAGCCTCTGCCTTCGGCTCAGGTCATGATCTCAGTGTCCTGGGATTGAGTCCCACATCAGGCTCTCTGCTTGTCAGGGAGCCTGCTTTCTCCTCTCTCTCTCTCTCTGTCTGCCTCTCTGCCTACTTGTGATCTCTCTCTGTCAAATAAATAAATAAAATATAAAAAAAGATTAATCTTGTAATGTTTGTTAATAAGCAAATCTAAAGCTATTGTAATAAGTTGAAAAAAATCCATACATATGAATATTTTTTTAAATTTAAATATTATTATTATTTTTTAAACATATAATATATTTTTATCCCCAGGGGTACAGGTCTGTGAATCGCCAGGTTTACACATTTCACAGCACTCACCATAGCACATACCCTCCCCAATGTCCATAACCCCACCCCCCTTCTCCCAACCCCCCTCCCCCCATCAACCCTCAGTTTGTTTTGTGAGATTAAGAGTCACTTATGGTTTGTCTCCCTCCCAATCCCATCTTGTTTCATTTATTCTTCTCCTACCCCTTAACCTCCCATGTTGCATCTTCTCTCCCTCATATCAGGGAGATCTTATGATAGTTGTCTTTCTCTGATTGACTTATTACGCTAAGCATGATACCCTCCAGTTCCATCCACGTCGTTGCAAATGGCAAGATTTCATTTCTTTTGATGGCTGCATAGTATTCCATTGAGTATATATACCACAACTTCTTTATCCATTCATCTGTTGATGGACATCTAGGTTCTTTCCATAGTTTGGCTATTGTAGACATTGCTGCTATAAACATTCGGGTGCACGTGCCCCTTCGGATCACTACGTTTGTATCTGTAGGATAAATACCCAGTAGTGCAATTGCTGGGTCATAGGGTAGTTCTATTTTCAACATTTTGAGGAACCTCCATGCTGTTTTCCAGAGTGGTTGCACCAGCTTGCATTCCCACCAACAGTGTAGGAGGGTTCCCCTTTCTCCGCATCCTCGCCAGCATCTGTCATTTCCTGACTCGTTCATTTTAGCCATTCTGACTGGTGTGAGGTGATATCTCATTGTGGTTTTGATTTGTATTTCCCTGATGCCGAGTGATGTGGAGCACTTTTTCATGTGTCTGTTGGCCATCTGGATGTCTTCTTTGCAGAAATGTCTGTTCATGTCCTCTGCCCATTTCTTGATTGGATTATTTGTTCTTTGGGTGTTGAGTTTGCTAAGTTCTTTATAGATTTTGGACACTAGCCCTTTATCTGATATGTCGTTTGCAAATATCTTCTCCCATTCTGTCAGTTGTCTTTTGGTTTTGTTAACTGTTTTCCTTTGCTGTGCAAAAGCTTTTGATCTTGATAAAATCCCAATAGTTCATTTTTGCCCTTGCTTCCCTTGCCTTTGGTGATGTTCCTAGGAAGATGTTGCTGTGGCTGAGGTCGAAGAGGTTGCTTGCTGCCTGTGTTCTCCTCAAGGATTTTGATGGATTCCTTTCTCACATTGAGGTCCTTCATCCATTTTGAGTCTATTTTCATGTGTGGTGTAAAGAAATGATCCAATTTCATTTTTCTGCATGTGGCTGTCCAATTTTCCCAACACCATTTATTGAAGAGGCTGTCTTTGTTCCATTGGACATTCTTTCCTGCTTTGTCGAAGATTAGTTAACCATAGAGTTGAGGGTCTATTTCTGGGCTCTCTATTCTGTTCCATTGATCTATGTGTCTGTTTTTGTGCCAGTACCATGCTGTCTTGATGATGACAGCTTTGTAATAGAGCTTGAAGTCCGGAATTGTGATGCCACCAACTTTGGCTTTCTTTTTCAATATTCCTTTGGCTATTCGAGGTCTTTTCTGGTTCCATATAAATTTTAGGATTATTTGTTACATTTCTTTGAAAAAAATGGATGCTACTTTGATAGGAATTGCATTAAATGTGTAGATTGCTTTAGGTAGCATAGACATTTTCACTATATTTATTCTTCCAATCCAGGAGCATGGAACATTTTTCCATTTCTTTGTGTCTTCCTCGGTTTCTTTCATGAGTACTTTATAGTTTTCTGAGTATAGATTCTTAGTCTCTTTGGTTAGGTTTATTCCTAGGTATCTTCTAGTTTTGGGTGCAATTGTAAATGGGATAGACTCCTTAATTTCTCTTTCTTCTGTCTTGTTGTTGGTGTAGAGAAATGCAACTGATTTCTGTTCATTGATTTTATATCCTGACACTTTACTGAATTCCTGTACAAGTTCTAGCAGTTTTGGAGTGGAGTCTTTTCGGTTTTCCACATATAGTATCATATCATCTGCAAAGAGTGATAGTTTGACTTCTTCTTTGCCGATATGGATGCCTTTAATTTCCTTTTGTTGTCTGATTGCTGAGGCTAGGACTTCTAGTACTATGTTGAATAGCAGTGGCGATAATGGACATCCCTGCCGTGTTCCTGACCTTAGTGGAAAAGCTTTCAGTTTTTCTCCATTGAGAATGATATTTGCGGTGGGTTTTTCATAAATGGCTTTGATAATATTGAGGTATGTGCCCTCTATCCCTACACTTTGAAGAGTTTTGATCAGGAAGGGATGCTGTACTTTGTCAAATGCTTTTTCAGCATCTATTGAGAGTATCATATGGTTCTTGTTCTTTCTTTTATTAATGTGTTGTATCACATTGATTGATTTGCAGATGTTGAACCAACCTTGGAGCACTGGAATAAATCCCACTTGGTCGTGGTGAATAATCCTTTTAATGTACTGTTGAATCCTATTGGCTAGTATTTTGGCGAGAATTTTTGCATCTGTGTTCATCAAGGATATTGGTCTGTAGTTCTCTTTTTTGATGGGATCCTTGTCTGGTTTTGGGATCAAGGTGATGCTGGCCTCATAAAATGAGTTTGGAAGTTTTCCTTCCATTTCTATTTTTTGGAACAGTTTCAGGAGAATAGGAATTAGTTCTTCTTTAAATGTTTGGTAGAATTCCCCTGGGAAGCTGTCTGGCCCTAGGCTTTTGTTTGTTTGGAGATTTTTGATGACTGTTTCAATCTCCTTACTGGTTATGGGTCTGTTGAGGCTTTCTATTTCTTCCTGGTTCAGTTGTGGTAGTTTATATGTCTCTAGGAATGCATCCATTTCTTCCAGATTGTCAAATTTGTTGGCGTAGAGTTGCTCATAGTATGTTCTTATAATTGTCTGTATTTCTTTGGTGTTCGTTGTGATCTCTCCTCTTTCATTCATGATTTTATTTATTTGGGTCCTTTCTCTTTTCTTTTTGTTAAGTCTGGCCAGGGGTTTATCAATCTCATTAATTCTTTCAAAGAACCAGCTCCTAGTTTCATTGATTTGTTCTATTGTTTTTTTGGTTTCTATTTCATTGATTTCTGCTCTGATCTTTATGATTTCTCTTCTCCTGCTGGGTTTAGGGTTTCTTTCTTGTTCTTTCTCCAGTTCCTTTAGGTGTAGGGTTAGGTTGTGTACCTGAGACCTTTCTTGTTTCTTGAGAAAGGCTTGTACTGCTATATATTTTCCTCTTAGGACTGCCTTTGTTGTGTCCCACAGATTTTGAACCGTTGTGTTTTCATTATCATTTGTTTCCATGAATCTTTTCAATTCTTCTTTAATTTCCTGGTTGACCCATTCATTCTTTAGAAGGATGCTGTTTAGTCTCCACGTATTTGGGTTCTTTCCAAATTTCCTCTTGTGATTGAGTTCTAGCTTCAGAGCATTGTGGTCTGAAAATATGCAGGGAATGATCCCAATCTTTTGATACCGGTTGAGACCTGATTTAGGACCGAGGATGTGATCTATTCTGGAGAATGTTCCATGTGCACTAGAGAAGAATGTGTATTCTGTTGCTTTGGGATGAAATGTTCTGAATATATCTGTGATGTCCATCTGGTCCAGTGTGTCATTTAAGGCCTTTATTTCCTTGTTGATCTTTTGCTTGGATGATCTGTCCATTTCAGTGAGGGGAGTGTTAAAGTCCCCTATTATTATTGTATTATTGTTGATGTGTTTCTTTGATTTTGTTATTAATTGGTTTATATAGTTGGCTGCTCCCATGTTAGGGGCATAGATATTTAAAATTGTTAGATCTTCTTGTTGGACAGATCCTTTGAGGATGATATAGTGTCCTTCCTCATCTCTTGTTATAGTCTTTGGCTTAAAATCTAATTGATCTGATAAAAGGATTGCCACTCCTGCTTTCTTCTGATGTCCATTAGCATGGTAAATTTTTTTCCATCCCCTCACTTTAAATCTGGAGGTGTCTTCGAGTTTAAGATGAGTTTCTTGTAGGCAACATATAGATGGGTTTTGTTTTTTTATCCATTCTGATACCCTGTGTCTTTTGATTGGGGCATTTAGCCCATTAACATTCAGGATAACTATTGAGAGATATGAATTTAGTGCCATTGTATTGCCTGTAAGGTGACTGTTATTGTATATTGTCTCTGTTCCTTTCTGTTCTACTACTTTTAGGGTCTCTCTTTGCTTAGAGGACCCCTTTCAATATTTCCTGTAGAGCTGGTTTGGTGTTTGCAAATTCTTTCAGTTTTTGTTTGTCCTGGAAGCTTTTAATCTCTCCTTCTATTTTCAATGATAGCCTAGCTGGATATAGTATTCTTGGCTGCATGTTTTTCTCGTTTAGTGCTCTGAATATATCATGCCAGCTCTTTCTGGCCTGCCAGGTCTCTGTGGATAAGTCTGCTGCCAATCTAATATTTTTACCATTGTATGTTACAGACTTCTTTTCCTGGGCTGCTTTCAGGATCTTCTCTTTGTCACTAAGACTTGTAAATTTTACTATTAGGTGACGGGGTGTGGACCTATTCTTATTGATTTTGAGGGGGGTTCTCTGAACCTCCTGGAGTTTGATGCTTGTTCCCTTTGCCATATTGGGGAAATTCTCTCCAATAATTCTCTCCAATATACCTTCTGCTCCCCTCTCTGTTTCCTCTTCTTCTGGAATCCCAATTATTCTATTGTTGTTTCGTCTTATGGTGTCACTTATCTCTCGAATTCTCCCCTCATGGTCCAGTAGCTGTTTGTCCCTCTTTTGCTCAGCTTCTTTATTCTCTGTCATTTGGTCTTCTATATCACTAATTCTTTCTTCTGCCTCATTTATCCTAGCAGTGAGAGCGTCCATTTTTGATTGCACCTCATTAATAGCTTTTTTGATTTCAACTTGGTTAGATTTTAGTTCTTTTATTTCTCCAGAAAGGGCTTTTATATCTCCCGAGAGGGTTTCTCTAATATCTTCCATGCCTTTTTTGAGCCCGACTAGAACCTTGAGAATCGTCATTCTGAACTCTTGATCTGACATATTACCAATGTCTGTATTGATTAGGTCCCTAGCCTTTGGTACTGCCCCTTGTTCTTTTTTTTGTGGTGAATTTTTCCGCTTTGTCATTTTGTCCAGATAAGAGTATATGAAGGAGCGAGTAAAATACTAGAAGGATGGCAACAACCCCAGGAAAATATGCTTTAACCACATCAGAAGGGATCCCAAGTCGTGAGGGGGGGAAAAGGGGATAAAAAGAGGTTCAGAAAGAAAAAAAAATGAAACTATTAAAAGAAGAAAATGAATAAAGAAAAAATATAAAAAGGAAAAAATATATTAGATAAACTAGTTAAAAAACGTTAAAAAAGAAAAGGGTAAAAGTTTAAAACATTTAGCAGAAGAAGAGGAAAAAAATTGAAAAAGGAAAAAAATAATTAACTGCAAGCCTAAAGAATCATGGGGAGAAAGCCATGAGCTCCGGCTATGCTTTCTCCTCCTCTGGAATTCCGCTGCTCTACTTGATTTTGAAACTGCACTCCTTCGTAGGTGAACTTGGCCCTAGCTGGGTTTCTTGTTGCTCTTCTGGGGGAGGGGCCTGTTGTAGTGATTCTCAAGTGTCTTTGCCCCCGGCGGAGTTGCACTGCCCTTACCCGGGCCGGTCTGAGTAATCCGCTCGGGTTTGCTTTTGGGAGCTTTTGTTCCCTGAGCGCTTTCCGTAGAGTTCCTGGAGGGTGGGAATGAAGATGGCGGCCTCCCAGTCTCCGGCCTGGAGGAGCCGAGAGCCCGGGGCCCCACTCCTCAGTGCACCCTCAGAGAACAGCGCCCAATTACTCCCATCACCCTGGCCTCGGGCCGCGCTCTGAGCTGACCGAGCCTGCGACCGGTTCAAGGTAACCCCGAGCTGTGAGCTCACTCCTCGGCTCTGTCTCTGTAGCCAGTTTCCCCGTTCTAATACCTGTAAGCTCTGCGACACTCAGACACCCCCGATCCTTCTGTGACCCTGCGGGACCTGAGGCCATGCTGACCCTGTGCGGGCTTCACCCCGGTTAAGCCTCTGGAGCGATGTCCCTCAGCGGAACAGACTTTTAAAAGTCCTGATTTTGTGCTCCGTTGCTCCGCCCGCCGCTTTCCGGGAGCCGGCCCCTCCCCCCGCGGTCTATCTTCCCATCGCTTTGGATTCACCTTTCCGCCAGTCCTACCTTTCAGAAAGTGGTTGATTTTCTGTTTCTAGAGTTGCTGTTCTTCTTCTCTTCGATCTCCCATTGGATTTGTAGGTGTTTGCAATCTTTAGATAAGCTATCTAGCTGATCTCCCGCTACCTGAAGTAGTCTCAGCCTGCTACTTCTCCGCCATCTTGACTCCTCTCCTACATATGATTATTTTAATAGAGGATAATACAATTTAGCTATTTATTCTGATTAAATTAAAATCTGAGGTTTCCCTAACTCATGACTATTTTGTGTAAGAGAAAGTAAAGTAAATATCGTAAAGAATTATCAAAGGAAATCCATATATAGTGATTTTAAATCTTAAAATAAGGAACTAGGTACAGTCTTGGTCAGATGCACGTGTAGTAATATTTCTGTAGAAAAATTATTTCATAGGGTTATAATAATGGTCTGGTATCAAGCTTAAAATCTTGAAAAAAGGTGTCCTTGCTACTTTCTTAATGCATATCAGCAAAAATACCTCCTTTATGGCAAACTTTATACTTAAATAAAAATTTTGACACAAAAGAGACCCTCATGGCATGATTACTCTTTAAGGAATTCACTTTTATTGGAGAGTTTGTTATAGAAAACCTTGAAAGTAGCTATTCCGTGCTTTAAAAATGGTTAGATCTGGGGCATCTAGGTGGCTCAGTGGGTTAAAGCCTCTGCCTTCAGCTCAGGTCATGATCCCAGGGTCCTGGGATCGAGCCCCACATCTGGCTCCCTGCTCAGCAGGGAGCCTGCTTCCTTCTCTCTCTGACTGCCTCTCTGCCTACTTGTAATCTCTGTCTGTCAAATAAATAAATAAAATCTTTAAAAAAAAAATAAAAATAGTTAGATTTACAAGAAATGGCCAGAACACATACATTTAAAAAATAAGTGATCTTGTTAAATGAACTTTGAATTTTCAGCTCAGAGTGCCTATAAGGTCAGCATTTCTTTACTATGACTATTATTGTCATTATATTTTGTGATTAATTTTTCCCAATATTCTAGTATAAGTCTAGAGAATTCAATTTTTTGGCAAATTATCAGTTTTGTGTAAATCAGGGAATGAGTACTATAAAAGTCACTACTATCACACTATTTTCAACAAATACTTGCAATTTTCTGAATTCTTAGTGTTTTTAAAAAATTTTTATTGAGGCATAATTGACCTATAACATATTAGTTTCAGGTGTAGAACATGATGATTCAATATTTGTATACACTGTGAAATGATCACCACAATAAGTTTAGTTAATATCCATCACCATACAGAGTTACAAAAAATTTTTTTTCTTGTGATGAAACTTCTAAGATTTACTCTCTTAGCAAATTTCAAAAGCACAATACAGTGTTATTAACTCTAGCCACCATGCTGTATGTTATATCCCTGTGACTTATTATTTTATAGCTGGAAATTGATACTTTCTGATCCCTTTCACTCATTTCACCTCTCCCCCTGCCTGCTTCTGGTAACCTCCAATAATCTGAACTTGGTTTGGTGTGGATTTTTTGTTTTTGTTTTTGTGGTTTTTTTTTTAAATTTTTTTAGATTCCCCTTATAGTGAGATCATATGGTATTTGTCTTTCTCTGGTATTTTCCTTATTTTATTGCATTTGGCATAACACCCTCAAGATGCATCCATGTTGTCACATATGGCAAAAATTCCTTCCTTTTTATGGCTGAATAATATTCCATTCTATGCATATACCACATTTTCTTTATCCATTCATCTGTCAATAGACACTTAGGTAGTTTCTGTATCTTGACTATTATAAATAATGCTGCCTTGACCATGGGGGTGCAGATCTTTTTGAGTAAGTGTTTCTTATTTCTTTCAGAAAAATACCCAGAGATGGAAGAGCTAGATCATGCAGTATTTCTTTTTTTTTTTTTTTGAAGAAACTCCATACTGTTTAAATTGTTATTTATTGAATCCTTTTTCCCCCCTAAAGATTTTATTTATTTGTTTGACAGAGAGAGAGAGAGAGAGAGAGACAGCGAGAGAGGGAACACAAGTAGGCGGAATGAGAGAGGGAGAAGCAGACTTCCCGCTGAGTAGGGTGCCCAAGGCAGGGCTTGATCCCAGGACCCCGGGATCATGACCTGAGCTGAAGGCAGACACTTACTGACTGACCCACCCAGGAGCCCTTTTTACTGAATCCTTTTAAGAGAAAACTCAACAAATCTTTTTGGGTGTCAAGGCAGCTATGTGGAAAGGGTAGACTCCACTTCTTATAATTATTCTCCACTCCCTTTCCTTCATTTGTGTGTACAATATCTTCTCTATATTTAAATTGTGTTTAAGAGTGCCACAAACACAGAATTTATGATCTCAGGACATAGTGATCAGTAGAGAATAAGTGTTGCTCAAATAAGTTTATAATCTTATTCATTAGCCTGATTTAATCAACATACAGATACTTTGGTCCATATCCTAGGAGATAGAGGCTTTTATTGTTGTTAATTACAGTGTTTCATATTGTTGGCTCCTGTCAGCTCATCTGAACCTGTTGTGGTCAGCCATCCATTCCTTCCTTCCTTTCTTCCCTCCTTCCTTCCCTCCCTACCTCTCACCCTCCCTCCCTTCCTCCCTTCCTTCCCTTCTTCCCTGGGAGAGATGGTTGTGAAATATTTTCCAGCTTACTACTGCTTATACATTTTCCATTAATGTATTAAGGAGGACATGTATTGCATGGATCACTGGGTGTGGTGCATAAACAATGAATTCTGGAACACTGGAAAAAAAAAAAAAAACCTGTAAAAAACATGAATAAAAATCAGAAAAGTTTCTCAGATTTGGTTCCTGCCAGGTCCCAGATGCTCCTAATACTATCATTATTACCTGCTTAACCATGGCTTCTGACTCCTGGGGAGTTCTTTTTTTTGCCAATCTTAGGAATCCAATTGTCTCCATACCACAATTACTCTTCCCTTAAGTCACTGTCAGTAATGATAATACCTTGGAAGTTGGAAATTGAAAAAAAAATGATAGAAAGTAATAATATCATTATCAGAAAGAAATTAAAGTCATTGAGTGTTCTATTGTTCAGTGTTTCCATAGATTTTACACAGATTAAAGCAGTACAGACCTGGGTTGGAATCTGTTGGTATGAGAACTTTGGCAAGTTATCCACTCCTGGTCCCAGTGTGTCATCTGTGAAATGGATGTTGTGAGGGTTAAATGGGCTTCTACATGGAAAGCCCACAGTCACTGTGCTTGGCATATGGTGGTCACCCTTCTATGCCCTCTCCTAGAACCAACTAGGGAGCTTCTAAGAGTCCTTGACTGTCTTCCATTTTTATATAGAGTTTAACTTTCTCCAGAATTTTCAGCAGATCTTGGGTGTGGGATAGCACAAATATAATTTAAGTCCTTGGATATCACTTCATGTAACAGTATTTTTGATTCAAAGCACTTCATTGCATTTAGATATTATTGAAGATCTTAGTAGTTACAAAATATCCACTTTTGTTGGTACCTTGGAGAAAAGAAGCTGGGTCCTCTGTGCAACAGAAATAAGAGATACTGTGTTTCCTTTCGTTGATCAAGGACTTTTCTGCTGAGAATTTGAAAATTTAAATTCTTTTTTAAAGATTTTATTTATTTATTTGGCGGAGAGCACAAGTAGGCAGAGAGGCAGGCAGAGAAAGGGGAAGGGAAGCAGGCTCCCTGCTGAGCAGAGAGCCCGATGCCAGGTTCAATCCCAGGACCCCGGGATCATGACCTGAGCCTAAGGCAGAGGCTTTAACCCACTGAGCCACCCAGGCACCCCGAAAATTTAGTGTTTTTAATGGAAAAAAATCTCATTTCAGTAAAAGACTTAGCTTCTTTAAATGATCTATTGTCTCTTTAGTAAGGTATCATTGTAACATTGCTTTATAACATGGTTTAAAAAGGATTTACCTAGCCCAACTGAGAAGCAATTGCTGGTGTGTTTTAAATTGGGTTATATGCGTTAAAAATGGGAGGACCAATGGACGATACTTCACTATTTGGACTTTTTTGTCGTTAGGTAGAGAAATAAAGAATGAATAGCTATTATTCACTCATATAATTATTTATTAGATAGATAATTAAAGAGTGAATATTTATCCTGAAAACTGCTGGGAATTTAAATATGTCATTTTCATTAGTGAAACAAGATAGGATTTTTAAAATATACCTTTGGTGAAGTTAATTAAAACATCATTTAAAGAGTTAGTTCATTATTTATAAGAACAATTTAAACCTTTAATAAAATACATTCCCATACAGAGGACTCTGATTTAAATAGGTCTGGAAATGAAATTAGATTGCAGTTTTTATTGCTTGCTTATTAGGATTCTGAAATTCTCATCTTAAGAAGTTTAATGTTAAATGTATCTTTTTCACATTTAAGATATATACAATCAAAATGAAAAAGAGCTAATGATTTACAGTCTTATAATATTACTACAGCTACACTGGGCAATCATAGCCACTATCCAGTAAGATCTCATCTGAATTGAGATGTACTAGAAATGTAAGATTAAAATACATTGGATTTCAGAGACTTTACTAAAATAATGTAAAATATCCCAATACTTTTCATATTGATTACCTGTTCAAATGATAATATTTCAGGTAAATTGAGCTGAATCAATTATATCATTAAAATCAGTGTAATATATTTCTTTTTTTAATGTGATAACCACAATATTTAAGGTTACATATATAGGTCACATATGTATATTTCTACTAGTCAGAGCTGCTCTAGAGAATGTTTCTGAAATAGTTAAAACATCACAGGTAGATGTTGCCTGAGGAATGCCACTTTAGGAGCAAATCAAAAATATGCCAAACATTGCGGTTATGAAGGAAAATTTCACATGCACAATTTGAGAAAAAAAAAAGAAGGCTGGAGAAAACCATCTATAGATATGGAGTAGGAAATTGGATAGAAAATTGACATCTACAAAATTAATCGAACATTGAGAGAAGTTCTTTAAAGCATCCTGCTCCTTTCTTGAAATATAGGTTTTATAAGTCCAACAAATTTTATCATATTCTAAGAAAATTCACATTTTCACTGACTATACCATTGAATACTGACTCTCATATGTATATTCAGTATCTGAAATACTCCTGGGACACAATGCTTATTACAGCTCATGGCATAAAGTAGATGTTCAATCAATATTTGATGAACGAATATGTGATTGACATAGGAGAAATAGGTAGGGATGTTTATCGGTTTTGTTCATTGATTATCTGAGGACATTAAGATAGTGCCTGGACCATAGAATGCACACAAAAATATTGGTGCATGGTGAAATAAATGAAGACAGACGCACACACACATATTAAATAATAAAGAAGACAAAGTACTCAGAAATTTGTACTCAGAAAGTACCGCCAATATATGTTCAACTACTTCTCACTATTCAAAGAGTACCAAATGTTTTAAAACATCGCTATATGGCTGTTTTAATTACACCTTCACTTTAACTATGATCATATTTTGATATTATGTTATATTTTGAGTTATACATGAAGAAACTCCATTGAAACAGTTGGAATACAATGCAGAAATTAGTGCTTCAAAAGTTCTGAACTTGTGATTATCGGTTATGTTGTTTTCTCTGGCTTGCAACTATGGTGAATTCATGATCTCAGGGTCCTGGGATTGAGCCCCATGTTGTGCTCCCTGCTCTGTGGGAAGTCTGCTTCTTCCTCTCCTTCTCCCCCTCCTCCCCTTCCCCTTGCTCTGTGTGCACTCTCCCTCTCTCAAACAAAGAAGTAAAATCTTAAAAAAAAAAAAATCAAGATTTCAGGATAAATAAAATCCTTAATGAATGTAGGTATAGTTATTGAATGCTTTAAGGTTTCTGTTGAAAGCATTGATACCACTTATTCAGGAAAGAGTAGAAAAACATAGGTGCATTCCAATAATAAACTTGTAATTGTAGAAATGTGGAAGTGTGAAATTTATATTTTAAACACGTTTAACATCAATTCCATTTATTTGGGGGTATATATTAACACACATGTATTTCCCTTCATTAAACCAACAAACCTGGGAGTAATTTCTTCACTATGAATTTTCATAAATTCCAGATACACAGTGTATTTAAATAGGCTAATGGTGAAATGAAGGGGTAGAAATTAAATTCAAGGCATATGAAGGGAACAGAGGAGGTGTAAAGGTGCTGTTTCTGCAGTTAATTGACCAGGAACTGTGTTGTTTGTAAAGGATTCATGGTTCAAACGGGCTTAAGCTTTTTGTGTTAGGAAAGTGATTTCCATCCATTTACTTCATCAGTCTGTCCCCTGAGGACCCCGTTGCAGGTCCCCTTGCTGCTCTGCTGCCCTCTTCTCCCTCCATTGTGTTCTCCAATGACATTGAACTTTTAGTTCCAACTCTTGTCTCTGGGTCTTTGCAAATGCTTTGGATGCCTTCCCTAAACCCCATCATTTTGTCTAATTCTGGCTCAAATATCCTCTCTAGGGGGAGATCTGCCCATTGCTGGGTTCCTACTAAATCTTCTTGTTATGAGCTCATGTAACTCCCTACTTCCCTTTTAGGAGCATTATTACACTGTTTCCAAAAAAGAGCAGAATCGTCTAGCTTTGCATGTATTTATGTAAATTATTGTTCTAATGGCTGTTTGTTTTAATGTGCTCCACAACCCCAAAGCCTTCCCTTCATTTCCAGAATTTAAGGATTTCCTCATTATTTCCACATTTTAAAACAGTATATGATTTTTTTCCCCCTGAAAACATGACAAAAACGGCTTTTCTCCATAAACGACTAGAACATCATTTACTTCCTGGTGTTTTCCTCAAATTCATAAATCTTGTCCCTGCTTAGGACATGTTATGAATTAATTGGTAGAACATCTATCTCTGAAGAGTTAAAGAATTGCCAGCCGTGATCAAGCCCACGCGCTCTCTCTGGCTCTCGATATGGTGTTGACAGCCAAGCAAAGAGCTTCTTCAATAAATCCACTCTCATATTCAAGTTTTTCCAGATGTGAGAAGTAATTAAGTCTTTGCATTTATTGAGGCCTTGTATGCTTTTCAAGAGGGAACTGGCAGCTGTGGTAAATTAAATCTGCTCCCGCGCATGTGTATGGGGGTGTGCGTGTGTGTGTGTGTGTTGTGCGTGAATGTACACATATACAAGCACACATGTGGCATTTGCCAATAGTCAAGCGAGATCAGACCTGAGGACAAAACAAAACAAAAAGCTAATTTCAATGAACACCAAAGATTTTTACAATTATGTTTCACAGCTGAGAGCCGAGTGCTTTGTCCTGTGATAACTTTTCCCTTTCTACTTTTGCCAAATGTTGAAGGAAAGCAATGAGGGTAATTAAGTCGTTTGCATCCATTAAAGGATTTTTTTAAATGGTGAAATCATGATTCTCGTGTAACATAAAATAAACACACTTTAAAGATTTTAACTCATTAATGAATGAGGGTACCAATAAGACGTTAAGATTGGTTCATAGGTGAATTTGAAGAACACGCGTGAATAAGTAATAAGGAATCCTGAAATGAATTTAGAAATAAAGCAAAGGCTCTATTGATAGGACCAGTAATCGATTGCTTTTCCCCAGGACACAATTAATTTGCATTTGTATGGATAAAGCATCATTAGCATTGTTATCAGTTTTTTAACATTTTATGGTCTTGTGAAGCAGTTCAAAGACAGCAAAAGGCCAAATTAGCCAGAGGTAACACTAGATAACACAGGAGGCTTTTTTTTTTTTTTTAACCAGTTTCAAAGTCTTTCACAATTCTTCTTGACACATCTCACACAAAATTCTAGGAAAAGGATACTTTCTGGGATAGCCAAGCTGTTTGATTGTGCCTGACCCTTTGGTTCTGGTTACAAGGCTTACAGAGGCCACCCAGAACTTTGGCTTCTCTCAGTGAGAAGGCTTGTGAAAGTGACTGTATGAACTTCACTGTTGTTCATACTGAACTACTGTCTCAAGTAAGCAGAGAATTAAATCAAAGTCCTTCAGTTTGCTGGATGCTTATGTTAATGTAGACTCTGAATGAGAACACCCCAGTCAGTACATCTGGAACATACTTTTGATTTTGGCATCCCAACCACACCCGACCCGGAAATTTTGCCAAAAACAATTTGCAGTTTCTTGTTCTTCTCCTCCAACACCAGTTTAGATGCATGGCTCTCATTTGTGAATAGGATCTTTACATGTGAAAACAGGAATATGAATTAAAAAGAAAACACATTCTATTAAATCTTATTTTAATGGCATAATTAGTAATGGTGACAATTATTCAGGTTGCTTTGTATTCTTTTGATTTCTAATTAACAAACAGTAATGAAATGGCCATTCAAAAGGAGAAGATGGGCTTAATGAATGTAAACTGTAAAAATAGATTGGGCTAATATTAAGCGGAGCTCTCATCTTTTATAAAGAAGACAAATTGCCCAAGAGAGCTTACATTTCTCGTTTGAAGAAACAATTTCATCCCCTCATCTACTAGTAAAGTTCTCTTTTGGACAGTTGCAAAACCATGAGGAACTATTGAGGCAAAAGTAAAATGACCAGGAGTTCAGCTGAGAAGCAAGAACCTTCTGGGAGATAGTCATTAAAAGAAAAAAAAGAAAGAAAGAAAGAAAGAAAGAAAGAAAAAGAAATGTAAAAAACCCAGGCAACTGAAAACAAGTCTATGAAAGACTGCCAAGACAGGCAAACAAGTCAGATGAGCTAATTCGTCTCTCACCGAACCATTCAGCGGGAATATTTTGCAGTAAGAAATGTTGAATTAATTTTTAAAGTGGAAAATTTCAGTTTATCCCTGGAAGTTTTCCTCAACTCAGAACTGAATCTCCATCTATTTTAATTATTAGGGATTTTCATTTGCAAGGCTCTCATCACCATGTTGGCAACAAGCACATGTTCTATCAATATCAAGAAAAGGGGGAAAAGTGAAATAAGTATGAAACGGTCACAATCTGGGCAATTCTTACTGCACGTGATCTTAAGAGCATTGCAGAAAGGAGCTCTGCAGACAAGGGACCGCTGCAGACAGGGGAGCATTGCATATAGGGGAGCCCTGTATACAGGGGAGCTCTGCAGACAAGGGAGCACTAAAGCCAGGGGAGCATTGAAGACGGGAGCATTGCAGACAAGGGAGCACTGTAGACAAGGGAGCACTGAAGACGGGAGCATTGCAGACAAGGGAGCACTAAAGACAAGGGAGCACTGCAGACAGGGGAGCTCTGCAGACAAAGGAGCACTAAAGCCAGGGGAGCACTGCAGATAAGGGAACACTGCAGACAGGGAGCACTGCAGACAGGGGAGCATTGCAGACAGGGCAGCACTGAAGACGGGAGCATGCAGACAAGGGAGCACTAAAGCCAGGGGAGCACTGCAGATAAGGGAACACTGCAGACAGGGAGCATTGAAGACAGGGGAGCACTACAGACAGGGGAGCACTACAGGCAAGGGAGCATTGCAGACAAGGGAGCACTGTAGACAGGGGAACACTGCAGACAGTGGGGCACTGCAGACCGGTGCTGGTGGTACATAGGAGTTTCCTTGGCCAGGGGCTCTGTCCCAATACCTGTATTACCCCTGGGACTTGGCAGTTGCTATGGAAATATATTTGCTTACACAAAAACATCAAACTCTAAACAAATTAAAGACTTCTGGGGGCACCTGGGTGGCTCAGTTGGTTAAGCATCCGCCTTCAACTCAGGTCATGATCCCAGAGTCTTGGAATCAAGCTCCGCGTCAGGCTCCCCACTCAGTGGAAACTCTGCTTCTCCCTGTCTCTCTCTGCTGTGTGCACTCTCTCTCTCTTTCTCAAATAAATAAAATCTTAAAAAAAAAAAAAAGACTTCTGTATTGTCATATGCAGCAGAGCCCTTATCTTTAGGCTGTTAGGCTATTGGGGCTCTTCTGGCCTTTTCAAGTATGTTGATGTTGTAGAGTCTTACCCTTTGACCAGAGAAGACCCTTTCATTATCAGGTGCTTTTCCTGGAACTGTGTACCTTTGTTGGATAGTTGACAAATCTTGTGTTTGTAAGAAGCTTTGCAATTTTTCAAGTGCTTTGCTTTTAATAACTTCTGGCAATTTGGTTTTTTTTCTTTAACTATGGAGAATTAGGGTGGAGGGAGGGTGGAGAGGGTAGAGAATTTGCCCTAGAGGATGTGGGAGAGCTATAGCTGGAAGTAGAGGGTCTTGCCATAAATAATGTGATCCCCACATTGGTCTCATTCTGTATCAGGGCGTGGGGGCGAGTACTAAAGTAAGAGGTAGACAATATACACAAAGAACATGATAAGCAAAAGGGATAGCAGTTATATAGATATTCCTTTATCGGGGTGCCCCAAGGTGCAAATATATATTAAAACACAACATTTAACGTGGTTTAAAAAAATAAAGAGGAGAATAGGGAATTTTGAAACAGGATAGCTATCCACGAAAAACTTTCTTCTTATTCCCCAAGTTGCATCTGGGAGCTACTGACAAGAGAGATTTGCTGTGATAAAGTGCAAGGCTTAAAATGTTTTAAAGAAAACTTTACATGACTTTTGTATCATACTTACAGGTGAGAGGGGAAAAAAAGATACATTTAATCAGAAGAAATAATGTATGTAGCTTGCCAGACAGTCCATTAAGGAGTTCATCCAGCATGTCTTGAATTATGTTTTGTTTTTTTTTTTTCAAATTTCCTGCTTTATCTTAGCAGGAGTATGCTTTATTCACCATCACATCCCCAGCACCAAGCACAGTGCCTGACATAGTAACACTTATTTCGATGAATGAACATAAAGCTCAGGTTAAGTTTTGGTCCTGGTATTCCATTGAGTAACTTTGTAGATGAGACAAATAATTAACTTCTCTTGGTCTTAATTTTGTCCTCTGTAAAAGAGAGGGCTTTTGGTAAGATTGATTTCTTAAGGATCCCTCTGGCTTTAAAATTCTGACTCTAAAATCCACGAATGGAAAATGTGTGTTTACGGTGCATATGGTGTTTGGTTTTGCTTTCAGAACTTCTGTGCATAATCTCAACAGATTATTTTCTTCCAGCACAGTGGAGAGTCAATAAGGACGTATTACATGATGGGAAATGAGAAAAAGCAGCCGCTGAAGTCCACTGCAGGTAATTCCCCATGGGGATTAGATGTCACCATGAGCCGCACAAGTCATCTCAACTAGATCTGGTGAAATTTTCTCCCCATGCTTCTAGAAGTTTTCTAGAAAAGCTTATAGAAACTGGTCTTCCCCCTTTCCAAATAAAGATAATGTAATAGATCTTCTATAGAATATTAGAACAGTCTTTTGGCAGAAGGCTTGAGGGAAACAGAGTTCACACATTCTGCTCCCTTATGGAACAAATATAATGTGCGGAGAAATTCCCTGTAGAATTCTCTACATAGCTGTGTTTAAAATAACATAGTTGTTATTTTAAAAGTGAAGGTTTCCAAATTCAGCACCCTGGGGGACTTCTTTTTGGCATTTTGCTAGTGAGTAGGATATGTGATGCCATTAAGTTAGCCTATACCAAAAATCATTTCATGAAAAGACTATTCTAGAATACAACCTTTTTTTTTTTTTCTTTTCTGAGTAGGATAATGCTTCCCTTAAGTAATACTTCACAGAAGAACATTAATTTTCTGGAGCATGGGGAATCATTAAAAAATGATGCACAGTAAGTAGGTAGATTAGATTAGATGAATAGGATTTCATGTTTCAGAAATACTGGATTAATAAAACTTAACCAGTTTTCTTGATTGTGGGTCTTCTTGGAGCTTCCAACTTGTCATTATGCCATGTGGATCTCTAAGTGACAGGGGTAGAGATGAACATACAGGTTTTTCCAAACACATTTGCTTACGAAACCCCCTTCCCCCTCTAGAGTATTCTGTGGAACTTTGGCCTCATGGAAGAACAATTTGAAGAATAATCTATACATAATGACTGTTTAGAATGTTTTTCTTGTCAGAATTTTTAGTTTAGGTAAGGCCAAAGCAATTAGATAAAACTAGATATGACATTAAGAGAAAATAGCATGATTCTTGGCTACTTAAAATAATGTATTTGGAATAAATTTGTATTTTATAACTAGTTTCATTATTCACCATGGGGTATTTTTTTATGTCCAACAATGATAAGTCATGATTTCCTGAAAGTTAATTTACCCTGGGTTTGAATAACCAAACTGATAAATTATGAGTTGTTATTGCCTAAATTGACAATAAAGCTTTTTTTTGAGAAATATACTTTTAATTATATAATTGGTAACACATACTCCATTATAAATACTGTTATAATTTATTTTTCCAAAATTTTCCAGGCACGAGGTACACATTGAGGAATACATAAATAGTGAATATTTTATAATATAAAGACTAGTGAATTTATAAAAATTGACACAATGGGCAGAATGGAAGAGCATGGTTATTATTTTTTTGAAACAGTGATGTTTCTAGAATTCTTAAATGATACATCAGCCTATGTTAACTGCAACTTCTCGTGTTTAATGATGTTTACAATTAAAAGAATGCAATAGCAATATAAGAGTAACGATCATAATTAACTCAGAATAGATTCTTTAAAGTGGTTCAAAGGGCTTTTCATAATAAATTACTAGCCTTTAATCAGCTAATTAGTATCTTTTAGAATGTGAGAAGTATGTTTTTGTGTCATAAAAAAATTTAACCTAGATTAACAACACAAGTTTGATTGATCCAGATTCACTATACCAAATCTGAGATATGTCTGACGCTCCAGCAAAAGCTTTATTTAGAGGGAGCTGGGAAATCTTTGAGATAACAGGCTTTGGACCGTGCTATCTTGAGTGTTACATTGTGGAGTTGTTTTCCCACAATCTTTAAGTCTTTTTCAAACTATTTTGTGAATGAATTAAATTAGTGAAATATAAATAAATGGTCTCTTTTGGATTGCTTACCCAGATTAGAGAATGTTGACTTTAAAAGGTCACAAAATTGAATTTTGCCTGTTGGACTGGTATTTCCACTTGGGAGGCTAGTCCTGGCTGACCTCCACAGTTCCATCCATCCACTCACACACAGTCATGATAAGAGCGTGAAGTGTGGGCTAAATAGGGATGAGGCCTGGGCAAGGTCATTTCTGCCAGAACACCAGAGACTCCAAGAGCTCAAGGGTGCTATAGTACAGAGAAAGGGGGTGTCCTCGTGAATTAAAAAAAAGAAAAGAAAAAAGAAAGAGAGAAAAGAAGGAAAAAAATACCCTCTATACACAGAGTAAAAATGAGGGTCCTTGTATTTGAGGATGTAAAAGATGAGGCAGAAGAGGGAAAAACAGAGGAAGAGGAAGATGAAGACGACACGGTAAATGGGAACACACCAGCTAAAGAAGGCTACTTGTTCCTCTAAGCCGATCATTAGAAAAAATGTTTCTTTCCTTTGTTTTTCTGCACAGGTGTTCTTCAAGCCTGTTATTGAAGACCTAAGGATGGAATTGGCCAGAAAATGCACCAAGCTCATTAGTGATGTAAGTGACTTCAGTGATTTTTTTTTTTTAATTTTTCGTTATGTGTGTGTGGCATTATTATGCCATCAGATCATCGAGTTGGGGAGAAAACCCTACAATTATTGTTAAAACACAATAATTTTCCAGATCATGGAACTAAGTCCTGAAATTTCCATTGATTTCCTCAAGGTGACCTATATAGAGAGTATCTGTAGGAACAGGTCCCTGTGTTCTCAATCCAGAGCGGTGTCCCTTATGAATTTCATTGTCACTCGGGCATGAAATCATAAAGCATTGAAATTTCAGAGCATGTTCCATGTGTGAACTGCAAAGCCTTTTAGACTTTGTATGAGGGTAGAATTTGTGTCAGGAGGATCTCTGTCTAAACGAATGGTTTTTTAAAAAACAGTTTGGGGATTTTTTGAGGACTCGGATGAATGCAATAGTTCTTGAAACCAGGGGAAAAAATACATATTTACATAAAATGCATTTATAATTTGGGGTTCTTGAGTTACTGAACTGCATGGTGAGAACTCTGTGTGCTGGGGAGAGATGACCCGTGAAAAGTGAGTAGGGCCTGGGTCTGTAGAGAAGCAAGCGTCATACTAGCCATTTCTGTTGTAGTTAATGAGCAAAGTGATCAGAATATTTTGCACATGTTTGTTTTGTTTTCTTTCTTTCTTTCTTTTTTTAATATTTTATTTATTTATTTGACAGAGAGAGATCACAAGTAGGCAAAGAGGCAGGCAGAAAGAGAGGAGGAAGCAGGCTACCTGCTGAGCAGAGAGCCCGTTGCGGGGCTCGATGCAGGGCTTGATCCCAGGACCCTGGGGTCATGACCTGAGCTGAGGGCAGAGGCTTTAACCCACTGAGCCACCCAGGCGCCCCAACATATGTTTGTTTTCAAAGGAGGTCAATCTGGGGAAGTGGGGTAGTACGTTGGCATGTTCTCTGAAGTCAACCTGCCTGCATCAATTTAACAGTAAGGTTGGGGCAGGTTATGTAACAGGACTGAGCTCACTTCCTCAAGGGCAACATCTATTCCAGTTTCTAGAAGTAATGGTAATACGTCTGGAATGTTTAGTGAACTGTCCGGAACACGGTGAGCACTCAAGGGATGTTGGCGGTTATTAACTGCTACATCTGTAAATTACTTTTGTATCCATCCAGTCACATTTTATATATGACTGTCTCTTTGTGGCTTGTCGGAAAGAGCCAGAGGATGGTGGGAATCATACTCTTTCCATATATTTGACATGTAATGTAATAGAATTTTAAATGGAGTATTTCTTTGTGCTGTTACCTGGGAGTACTAAGCTATAGCACGAGAAAGTTCTTTGTAAACTCTTTTTTTTTTTTTTAAGATTTTATTTATTTATTTGACAGAGAGAGACACAGCGAGAAAGGGAACACAAGCAGAGGGAGTAGGAGAGGGAGAAGCAGGCCTCCCGCCAAGCAGGGAGCCCGATGTGGGACGCGATCCCAGGACCCTGGGATCATGGTCTGAGCTGAAGGCAGATGCTTAACGACTGAGCCACCCAGGCTCCCCCTTTGTAAACTCTTAATAGTGATGGAATGATGACCACCACAAGATTATCAGCCAAGTTAAGATTTCTCGAGGACTCTGTGCCAGGCTTTGCAGCTTCTGAGGTGGACTCCACTGTTTCTCTCATTTTAGAGGTGAAGAAACAAAGGCTCAGAGAGGTTAAGTATCTTGCCAGGGTCACACAGTTGAGCAGAGGGGCAAAGGATTGAGCACAAAGCCCTCTCAGCCTCAGCCATTCTGCTGTGTTTGCTCTTAACAGTAGATTTCCCTGCACAGTTTACCTTTACTGTTATTGATTACACTAATATTGGTAATGGGAATGCTACCATTTAAAACCTGAAGTTTCCTAACTCCGGAAACAGTACCTCTTCCAGGTGGTTATGTTTTTTATTAAAGGGTAATTGCGGATGAGCTAAGTATATTATATAAACCATTGGAACTCAAGGGGCACCTTCAGTGAGTAGGTGATTTTGTTGGAGTTGTTTCGGATAAGATCACTTTTCAGTGACTGCAGAACCAGCCTCATGGCGAGGGGCGTGGCCTTTACCATTTCACAAAAGCCAAGGCCATGTTATTCCTCTCTGAGGTAGGAGAAATCAAATATGTGGGAGTGATTTCTGTTTATTACAGATCTATGCTGCATGGCAGAATGTCTGTACGACTTGAATATTTAGATCACAGCCTCTGGCCTGATATATATCTGCGTACATGTTCACCTTCTGTTTCAAAATAGAATTTCATACTTTTAAAAATACTGTTCTTTTTTTTTAATTTTTGGAATTTGTGTATTTATCTGCAAAGAGTCGGAGCAAGTATTACTTTTGTCTCTAAAACAAAACTAAAAAGAGGAGTTTGTGCCATCGTTTTACAAACAAATTTTAATTTACATGTTCTGGATGAACTTTATGTATTGGACCCAAAAGAATTTCTAGTTTTTCAAAGTTTGGTAGAAAAGGTATTTATTAAGTACTAAGTGCTTTATCCACAGTCAGCGTCATCTGTGTCCTTATATGGAGCCGATGAACTTACGTGGGAGGTTCTCATGTCTATTATGTTGCCTGCATCACTAGGTCATTGTCTAGATGTGTGTTTGAGTTGTGTCATTCATGGAGCAGAAACAGACAGAAGTGGACGAATGGTTGGGGGAGTTAGATGGTAGCCCCCGTCGAGGCCCTCTCCTGCTTCTTATGGTGCCCTCGGTTAGTGTCCACATTTCATTAAGCACACGGGCTTTTCCCCAGGTCTCAAACTTAAAGACAGACCTTCAGGTCGTTTTGTTTGTTTTCTGATCCCTTGTATCCCAGAGGGACACCTGTGTGTTTACCGGAGACTTTTTCTCTGTTTGGAGGCAATCTGTTTGTAGCCCGTGTCACCCGGTGAAGCTGGGGTCTTGTTTGTCCGGTCTGCATGGGTGGGTCTTCATCTTGAAGCCGTGAGAAGCGGCCTCACATTCTGTTCACCGGATCACACAGCTAGGGAGCCACACCCCTGAGATCTGAAACGAGGTCCTCAGGACCCCCAGAGCATGGCCATCGTTGCATCGTCCCTCTCCTGCTGTGTGCGGGGCTCTCCTCATAGAGTACTGTGTTCTGTGGTATAAATGTTACAGAGGACTGGTCTAGAGATAAGCCTAGGAACTCACAGTTTTCCCTAGAAAGAGATGGGTGTTTTTCAGGTCAGGTGGCTTCACTTTGTGGGATCAGTGTGAGGCATTTTTCCGGGTGTTTTTTTTTTGTTTTTTTTTTTTGCTCTCCCTTGTTTCCCTTTGTATAACTCACTTCCCCAAATTACCCGGTCCTTTGAAGCCACCTCTTTTGCTTTTCTGTTAACCACGTAATGCTTTTTATTTTCCCAGATATTCTGTCTCTCTCTTTCTGGACCTATTGGCCAACTACCTAGTGAATTTCTTGAGTAAGTCAAACCTGTTAACTATATAGAGCCATCGGAATCAGAAATCTAGTAGCCTTTTGTCAGGCGGCCATAGGACGTATTAGGTTAAGGGGGATATTTTTGTATGTTTCTTGTCAATTAGGCATCCAGGGTTTCTGCGGAGCGAGTTTGGTCGCATCTGCCTGAAGCCTGTGATGCAGTGTTTTGGTTCAAACCGTTGGAGGGTGTTCACTCGCGTGGCAGCAGAAAGACATTTTCCAGGCAAATGAACATTGTTTGTTGTGGGTAAATCCTCCCAGGGCTAAAGGCATCGGGATTCTGCGGCTATTCCTCCCGAGAGAGCTCTGATTGTGTTAAGAGAACCTGGGATGGCAGCTTTGGCTCTGAGTGTCCCCCGCCCCGTTACCAGGTAGTGACGGGGCTGTGGTTCTTTCTTCCAGGGTTGGATGCATTGAACCAACATGGCTCCACTTGAGAGAAGACTTTCTTGATACTTTTGGTTAAGAGTGCCTGTAAAAGGAGGGGCGCCTGTGTGGCTTATTCGGTTAAATATCTGACTTTGGCTCAAGTCATGATCTCAGGGTCCTGGAATTAAGCCCCATGTTGGGCTCCCTGCTCAGTGGGTCATCTGCTTGTCTCCCTTCCCTCTGCCCCTTCCCCTGATCAAGTCTTTCTCTCTCTTTCTTCCTCTCTCTCCCTCAAATAAATAAATAGAATCTTTTAAAAAAAAGGAGTGCCTGTTGAAATACTCTCAGACATTTCTACATCTGTCATCCAAGTTCAGCCATTACCTGGGGTCATACCAAGTGAAAGAAAGACTGGGCTAAGAAGAGAAAGCCTCACTGAACTGATTTAACTCTAATTGTAGTTGAGACACGGTGGGATTAATGGGTGCGGTCAGAGCAGAAGGTCAATATTTGGGGTATCTTACTGACTATTAAGTCATCAACTTTGCCTACCTCCCACCACCCCATTAGAAAGTAGCTTGGATAGTATCTGAGTTATGAGTGCAGATGGCCACAAGTGACAGGAAGACCCTAGCACAGAGGCTTAACATATAGGTGGGATTTTTTGTTTTCACATAATAAAGTGTGGAGGTAAGGGGTCCAGTTTTGGTACGGTGGATGTTTTTGGGCTCCCAGGTTCCTTTCCTTCTGCTTTGTCATCCTGGGTATGGTGACTTACTGCCTTGTGGTGACCCCATGGCTGCTGCATCCCTGTAACTGGGGAATGGAGGAGGTGGAAGAGCAAGGTGTCAAAGGGCCGTGCCAGCAAGGTTTTTCCCTTTGCACCAGCAATACCAGGAACACCACTGGGAAGACTTCTACAAATGTCCTGTGGCCAACGCTGGGCACCAGGGGAGACCAATCACTGGCCAAGGGGAAGGACCAAACCATGCCTGACTTAGAGCAACTCATCCTCTAGGGCTGGGGCAGGGGTCTGGCTATTCTCATAAATACGTTTGAGTTCTGTTATTTGGAAAGAAGGAGGTCGCATAGGCAGTCTATGCAGTGGACAGGGCTATGGCTGTGTTAGGAAGTGGCCATCTCTTTAGTGATTTTATTACACCTAGGATGTTGTGTCCCTCATCGGTGTAGTTCCCGCCTGTCTGTTTTTTCTTTTATCCTGGTAGAGGAAAGCTAACACTATGTGGCATTCTTTATATAAAAATGTAAGATCATTTGCTTATCATCAGTCATGTTGTAAAATTCATTAGAAGTACAATAGGAGGGGTGCCTTGGGGCCTCAGTCATTAAGCATCTGCCTCCAGCTTAGGCCATGATCCCAGGGTCCTGAGATGGAGTCCTGCATCAGGCTCCCTGCTCCTTGGAAAGCCTGCTTCTCCCTCTGCCACTCCCCCTGCTTGTGTTCTCTCTCTTGCTGTCTCTCACTCTATCAGATAAATAAATAAAATCTTAAAAAAAAAAAAAAAGAAAGAAATACAACAGGAGTTACAATAAGCAAATAATACGTGTCTGTGTGTGTGTGTGTGTGTGTGTGTGTGTGTGTGTACCTTTTGGACAAAGACCAGAGAAAGGACTGGAGACCCCACTTAAGACTGTACTATTTGCCGGCACAGTGAAGGAAGTAAATACTTCATCCTTATCCTGTGCTCTCGTCCTGAACATTCTGCTCAGGTCAGAGCTTATCAGAGGCCGGTGGCCATTGCACATACCGCTGCAGTCAAAAATGTGACTGTGAGGGGAAGAAGATAGTGGCGAAAGATAAAAATAATGAGCCAAACTTAAGCCTAATGATAGGTTATTTTCTCTCACACTTAATTATATAACGGGGATACTTTTTTTTTCTCCTTAGGATCAAAATAGCCTACTATTTATCATACTGCCATTAACGGTTTAATTACTAGTGACTGAGGAGGGTGATTTGCAGAGCCCTAAAATTATGGCTAATCTCTGAGAAGAAAAAAAAAAGTAATTTAGTGCTCAGATAAGATAAATATGTTCCAATGTTGATTTCATGAATAAAGCAAATGTTTAATGTGGTAGGCGTCTAATACCTGAGTCACAGCAGTGGGAAATGGTATTTTGCAGTAACTTTGCTTAGATGTTCCTGTCTGGTCATACCTCAGGTTGAATTATGCCCCTCAAGTCAGGTTTACCTGTGGTAAAATCTCTGTGTAATGTTAGTGTTGCAACGTCGTGTTAGTCATGTCCTTCAAGAACCAGGTACATAGTCAACTAAACTCCACTTTTAGGTTGTAATTAGGGAGACCATGTAATTTATCATCTGACCTGGAACCTACCTTTTTTTCAGCGTAAGTATTTACAGTGTTGGGTAGATAAACATGACTTTATTACAGGGTGATATAACTTTTAGCAAATTACCTTCATCCTCTCAACTAGTCATAAATTTTGCCTCACCAGTTTTCAGATTGGGTGTCAATTAGCGTGAGAATGGGATGACATTTTCGGTCCTTGTCCATAGTTTCCTGACTTCAGCTCATGTGTTCCTACAGTGTCTCCCCCCAGAGTAACAATTCTGGCTTCTCCTCAAGGGGAAAGGAGTGACTCCTTTTACTACTGACTTTGAGAGAAGGAATGAGCATGCTCAGCTCAGCTTCTCTGGGCTTTCTCTTGTGCATCTGTTTACCCATAGTGTTCTGGAATGATCTCCTCCACCATGTGGCAAACTTTCAGAACAGGTTCTGCTCTTGTTGGGGGAGGGAAGGCAGATAAGGAGGCCTATGGATGCTCCTAAATTGGGTAAGTTTGATTTGAGCAGAGTTAGTTCATATAAAGGAAGCTCATTGTGGCCACTGTTCGAGCTCCTTCCTCTAATAATGCATGCATAGGTAATGATGCTAACAGTAATTTCACTTGTTTGATCTTTGCCTCTACTTCTTAATTGGTTCCATCTGTCCTGATGACTACTTATCTTAAACCTAGAGGTAGGCAGCTATGTTTTTGTTTGATTGTAGGCTTAACTGTTCAGTCAATGGCTTGAAAGTAACAATAAACTAGGACACTTGTCAAATGAAATGAGAGTGTTGAATAATTATGCTCAGCTAGCTGGGCAGACAGGATCCATAATCCATGTGCGCCCGCCCCTGTGATCCTTGATGATAACAGGACTCTTACTTATCTAAAGACCAGCCTTCCCCCCCCCCCCCACCCCGTGTCTCATCACCTTTGCAGCTCTGTGCTAGATGTCTCTGTACTTGATTTGGCTGGTTTTGAAGATCATTCCTCATTTGAGTATTTCCTTCAGAAAACAGACTTCCTTAAGTAATTCTTCTCTTCAAAAAGGGGGCATTAAAATGGTTTTTCTTCTTTCTCATCATCTGTAAATTATTCTCTCTTTTAGATTCATTATAAAGAAGAGTATAAAAAGTCTAAGGACAAGTGTACATTTGTGACTGACACTCCCATGCTAAACCACGTAAAAAACATTGGTGCTTTTATTTCTGAGGTAAGGCATCAAAACATGCAAAATGGTTTGCATTTTCATTTTCTATTTATGTAGATAAAAGTCTGAGCATTAAAATTAGAGAATAATATTTTTGAGAGTGCTACTGAGTGTTGGTAATAACTACATAATTATGTAATCCTACGCACAATGTCAATTAACTCTCTGGTTGATCTATTTTATTATATATGTCTATATTTCGACTCTGATCCTTTCATATTTATATGGAATTACTCTTGAAAAGAGATATTTTCTTAGATAAGTATAAAGTACTAGAAAAATAGTTTTAGAAATGCCATTATTTTATTTCCTTATGGGTATATTAGATAAAAATTGTTGAATATCATTTTGGAAATAAGTAAAATTTAGTAGCTGATTCTCTGAACATGGTATCTTTGGTAAGTAATTTTAGATCAATTTAACCTGTTTTTGAGTAGGATCAGTTCAACAGAGACACTTACTATGAAACAGAGAAAAGCACTACGTTCATTTTCTAGCTGAAAAATCATAGTCTCTATCTGAGAGCATTTCAAACTGCAGATTATGCTACATTAATAAGCACCATGTTAACAGTGATTTGAATCTGGGAGGAGACATTTCTGTTGTCTGTGACTGGATCACTTAGGAGAGATAAATTTGAAAAGAGGATGAATAAAACTATTGTAAATGACTGACCTTTAGTGTCTCATAAGTTATGTTGGAAACAGATCAACATGATACTCTCAGGATTACTTCCGCTGACGTGAAAACATTTTGAGGAAAACTGGCAAATTTTCTCTTCTTGAGTACCCACATCCAAAGAGTTGTGCGAACTCAAGGTTTACACAGGGTTTACACTCAATAAATCCAGGCTCACATCTGGCTCTGACTGGGGGTAATATCAGAATGTGGGAAACCATGGTTTGGTTGGTTTGCATTAGCTGTTACTTCTCCTGTGCAAAGATTCACTTGATGTTTGTCATTCCTAATTGACTCTTTTTCCAGAAGGTGTTAACTACAGAGCAAAAAAAAAAAAAAAAAATAGGCAATCTCTTGTGGTTTTTTGATCCTAATCTCTCCAAGAGAAATGCTAAAGGAGCATTTCTATTTATTAGTAGTGAATTTGGGGGATCACTTCGAGACAGTGCAAATTGGAGGTGGGAATACACAGAAACAACAAAAAAGGATTCTCACTTCCCACCACAGTTGTGGAAGAAGGAGGTTAAAAAGATTTGAAGGAGCACTGTCCTTTACATTCAAGCTCTAGACACTACATTCTACCAACTTGTATTTTCTGGAACAACTCAAGTGTCTCTTCTTTCTTGGGTGTTTCTTTGCTGGTCAAACATCAATATATACAAACGGATTTACTTTTAGAAACATATATAGGTTAAATTAGAAAAGTCATCATTATTTTCTTGAGTGGCTCCTTTTAAAGATTTTTCTGTGATAAATTAGATTTACCTCTCTTTAGAATATGTTCTTCAGTCTAGTATCTAAGGTTTAAATGGTCTTCAGGTTTTTAAAATAATTCTGTTTCTGAAGAAAGTTTCCTTTTATTTTCTTTCAATATTAACAGTAAAAAAAAAAAAGTAATGCTTATTAATTTTTTCCTTTCCCCCCCCCAGGCAAAATACAAAGGCACCATTAAGGCAAACCTCTCCAATTCTCTTTATAAGCAGATGCCAGCCACAATCGATAGTGTCTTTGCAAGAGAAGTTACGCATCTTCAGAGTGAGGTGTGGTTTTCCTAAATTGTTATATAATCATATATATAAAAATTTAACCACTTATAATTAGCACCTTAAAATATATTAATATTTAAAAATATATTTAAACATAGCAAAGTAGTAGAAAGTACTGGAAAAATAGTTTTTATCTTGGGTATCGCATATTGGATGAAAACTGGAAGCAGGGGACTCATGTGTTGTCGGTAGTCGTTGCCATGTCACAGAAATTGAAATGGATGGACACATTCGTTAGTCACGTGATACTGTTTTTCCTAATCCCATTCACAACTATTAATAGAACAAATTTCAATCTTGTGAGGACAGCTTACTTAGATTAAAATCTGACAGCAAATATTAAAGCTGTCTCTGATTTAGCACATGACCTCTAAGTGGAGGACATTCCAGTAGCTTATTCAAAGCCCCATTAAGAGTTAATGGTTTGGGGTGCCTGGGTGGCTCAGTGGGTTAAGCCTCTACCTTCAGCTCAGGTCGTGATCTCAGGGTCCTGGGATTGAGCCCCACATCAGGCTCTCTGCACAGCGGGGAGCCTGCTTCCCCCTCTCTCTCTGCCTGCTTCTCTGCCTACTTGTGACCTCTCTCTTTCTCTGTTGAATAAATCAATAAAATCTTAAAAAAAAAAAAGAAAAAGAGTTAATGGTTCAATTCAGGATCCACAGGTCTGTGCTTCCTCAGTTAGGCGAGAGGTTCCTGAATTTCTTTTTCTGTGGGTTGTGGATTTCATCTGGAGTATCTCAGGTGCAAGTGGTCGCTCTAGTGATTTCAAGTTGCAGATGAACTTGAGAATTGTCATCCTGTAAGCTCATTTGGAATTCAGAATAATTTCCCCCTTATGTACATTAACATAAGGAACACATAGTACATTTAATTTGTTGTATTTCTTCAAGCAGAATTTCAAAATAGAATATTTCACCTCTTTCTTGGTCATCTTAACTGTTTTGTGTTCTCCATAATACAGTTGTTTTGTTTTGTTTTGTTTTAAACTCTGTGAATCTGCTACGTGGCTCCCCTAAGTGGTATGAGAACAGGGACTTCCTGTGTCTTGTTCTCTTCTCTACCCTTGAGCTTAGCATCGGTCCTTGGCACACAGGGAGATAGTCAATAAATACTGGTAAAATGGATTTTGTTGAATGTGTTGATTCTCTTTTTTAGGAAGTATTTCCTTTTATGTAGTTTATATTCTTCATGCTATATTTTAGGTTAAAAATAATAATAGACACATAGAAATGCTTACTATGTATCAGGAGCTGTTCTATATATTCCACATATATTTATATCATTTAATCCCTATAAGTACTCCATGAGATAGCCCCATTACAGAGACGTGGAAACCGCAGCACAGAGGAGTTAAGTAACTTGCCTGAAATCACACAGCCAATAAATGGCAGAGCCAACGTGTGAACATGGATAGTTGGGCTTCAGAGTCTGGGATCTTAAACACACACTGTATCAGCTAGTTCTTACCATTTCCACCACTCCTTTTCTTATTAAACAAGTTGAAATCTTCCTTCAGAATCTTTTTAGTTTTAAGTAGAAGATGCCTAGGTAATTTTAAAATAGTCTGAAAATAAAGTACTCTCAAAAAAGACTGAGCATTGTTATCCTTTGCAGAACATCTTTAAGTACTTTATTATTACCAATTTAAATGTCCTCTGTGTACACAGCTTGGCAGTAAGCTGATCTAAGCTGTACAACATGAGGCTAAAAATATATGATACCAGCGTTTTGCATGGCTGACCATGACTAATATGTCCCCCTTTTTTCCCTCACAACATCTGGTCACCTAGCCACTTGCTGATAATATATGGACCACTTTGTAAAGCAAATAAGTACAACCCAACACTCGGTATGTGACAAACAACAATTATGTAAAAAAGAAAGAATTGTCTCTTATTTTTATACTTGGGAAGGTAACCTTGTCAGATATTTACATCCTCATTGCTGTGTAAGTGCAAAATTTTCTTCACCTTTTCATGGCAGAAAGGGAACTATAGTACATGAACATGTGTAGTGTAGGACGTAACGGGGAAGATAATCCACAGTGTGTATTGTGGAGTCTATCTTTTTTCTGTTAGCATGTGTTATGCTCTAGTGGGGTATGCCCCCTGCGAAATACGGGTATGTGCTCCCAACACTGCCCACCGTTGTAATTAGTCACTGAACTTGTTAGTAAGGAAACACCTGGATTCCGAATAAAGTATCTATTTCAATGGAATCGTGTGATAAAATTTGGATGTAATGTAATAACATTTCTTGAGGTTTGTGTAAATCAATTTTATTGTGGCTAAAATTACAATTCTCAGAGCTTACCTGGTAATAAGACTAGCAAGAAAGTAAAACTATTTGACGGTGTCTGAGAAAATGAAACAGCTAACCTTTTGCTGTGTCCAAATCATATCCGATTTGTGGTAATCTAAATTAGAGTGGTTAGACACATTCTGGAACCTCAGGTGTTCTGGATTCTAATGAAAAAATCTCCCAGACCAAGGACACTGGATCAAAAGGTTGTGTTAAAACCAATTTGCAAACATTCTCAGAAACTTAATCCAAACTAGAATGATACCGTGAGGTGAGCTAGATTAATGCTCCTTATAGAAAATGACTGAGGAGAAGTCATTTTAAAAAAGAAAGAGATGTGGAGATTTTAGGAAGCCATTTTATGAGATATCCCCCATGAAAAATCTTATAAACAAAGACCACAAAGAAAATTTCTGGATATGGACGTGCCATGCCATGCCATGAAGTGGTGAGATCTTCTCCCCAGGGCTATTTCAGGCAGGGGCTAAATTATCTCTTATCACAGAAGCAATACAAGGTATTACTCAGGCATCTGGACTCAGGAGATGTTTGACTGCCTACGTTTTTATCTGTGGTGGCTCCGGGGTCCGGCCTCTGGAGCTCTAGACGTGTCTGTGCTTGGGGACTGGCAGTGCACTTACTGATACAGTAGTTGTAAAATATCCTGAAGTTAGAAATGTATAGAGGTCTTATGTATATATATGCTATTAAATATACAAGATAAACGTACATACTACTATACTACCGAAACATATTTATATGTAAATCTGTAAGACAATTGTAAGTGTCCTCCACTAGTTAGATATCCAGTAGCAAGGCGACCTTGATTCTCAAGGTATGAAGAAAACAGTGTTAATCTAGGGAACTGCTACACAATAATGACAAATCCTAAGAAATCGAATTTATCAGAAAATGTATTAGCTTGACATAATTTTCCATTAGCTATTTTAAGGATGAAAATTAATATGATAAAGTTCAGCTGCCTCCAATTTGATGTAATCTTAATTCTAAAGTGGTGCTGCGTTGCAGCTATAAATGAAATGACTTTTAATGCTGCGAGTAGAAAATTACATAGCCTTTTAAAGAAAGAGTGCTTTTTAAAATTGTGCTTGATGACTCACCATTTCTATGATAACCCACCAAATGATTGGCTGTGTTGGTTATGTTTATAAAGTCACAAGTCATACAGACTAAACCAGGCACCCAGCAAAAAGGAGCTAGGTACACGCTATCTCCTTTATATTTAAGAAGAAGGAACAAATCTGATAAAGGTTTCTTCTTGGCTTAATAGACCTGGTCACCCATTAAACTCCTCCTCCATTCTCCCAAAATTATAATATAGAATGTAATGGAACTGACATAATGTTTTTGCCAACTTAAATGGAGGTCCTTCATGAATTTCTTTTTAACATAACTGATGGTGAAAATGTAAAGATATGTTCCTGAGAATTAGATATCCTGATGGATTAAATCAATGGACAGAGTCTAACAAGATGAGTGATTCCTGGAAAAACATGGGGGTCCTGCGTGTGAGTCCCTATATTCAACTAGATATGCAGGATTGGATGTGAGAATGGAGTGGGGCAGAACTGAATAAGGCTTAAGGAATCTAGGTGACAGAAATCTCAACATAGCTATCAGAAGGAAAACACTGTGATCTATGGATACATGAATAGTAGGTAGAGCACATAAGAGATCAAAACCCAGACTAAACTGAATAGTACTAATTAGGAGAGGTCAGACCATATCTAGAACATTCTGGGCATTTTGAGTGGATTAATTGGAAATTGGGCAAAGAAGGGCATTCACAGGTACAGAGTTTCAGGACCTTACTCCATGCAGATGGTCTGGAGTGCAGATGGGAGTCGTTGACAGCTGTGTGCCCATATCTGAAGTTCTGTCCACTGAACTAGACTCTTCTTACCTGGCCGCAAGGGGAAGACAGATTGGGGCTTCGTTAGGGGAGGGGATTTGTGTCAAAGCTTCCACAATTTAGAGACTGTGACACCCCAGCATGAGGTCCATTTCAGTAAATGTTTTCAAGAAGAACTTGGTGGGGGAGCCAGAGAAGAGATTTAAATATTGATAGTTGTAAGAGATGGCTTTCTTTCTTTATGGTAAGAGGTGATGATTTTATTTTTAAAAATTAGTTTTGTGAGAAGATATTTGCTAATGACAGTAGAGACAAAAGGGTGATATCCAGGATCTATAAAGAACTCCTCAAACTCAACACACACAAAACAGACAATCATATAAAAAAATGGGCAGAAGATATGAACAGACACTTCTCCAATGAAGACATACAAATGGCTATCAGACACATGAAAAAATGTTCATCATCACTAGCCATCAGGGAGATTCAAATTAAAACCACATTGAGATACCACCTTGCACCAGTTAGAACGGCCCAAATTAGCAAGACAGGAAACAACATGTGTTGGAGAGGATGTGGAGAAAGGGGAACCCTCTTACACTGTTGGTGGGAATGCAAGTTGGTGCAGCCACTTTGGAAAACAGTGTGGAGATTCCTCAAAAAATTAAAAATAGAGCTTCCCTATGACCCTGCCATTGCACTACTGGGTATTTACCCCAAAGATACAGATGTAGTGAAAAGAAGGGCCATCTGTACCCCAATGTTTATAGCAGCAATGGCCACGGTCGCCAAACTGTGGAAAGAACCAAGATGCCCTTCAACGGACGAATGGATAAGGAAGATGTGGTCCATATACACTATGGAGTATTATGCCTCCATCAGAAAGGATGAATACCCAATTTTTGTAGCAACATGGATGGGACTGGAAGAGATTATGCTGAGTGAAATAAGTCAAGCAGAGAAAGTCAATTATCATATGGTTTCACTTATTTGTGGAGCATAACAAATAGCATGGAGGACAAGGGGAGATGGAGAGGAGAAGGGAGTCGAGGGAAATTGGAAGGGGAGGTGAACTGTGAGAGATTATGGACTCTGAAAAACAATCTGAGGGTTTTGAAGGGGTTGGGGGAACCAGGTGGTGGGTATTAGAGAAGGCACGGATTGCATGGAGCACTGGGTGTGGTGCAAAAACAATGAATACTGTTACACTGAAAAGAAATTTAAAAAAAAATTAGTTTTGTTTATATGTTAATAAAAATTTTAAAAATAAATTTAAAAAAATAAAAAATAAAAATTAGTTTTGTAAATCTCACCTTAATCCTCTAGACAAGTGTATTACTGAAGTTAAATGAATGGTTAATACTGTTTATTAAAACCCATGAGGGGTTTAAGTTCATGAGGATATTTAATAAACTCATTTATTCATTCATTCACTAAACATTTATTACATTTCTACCCTCTGTCATTCAGTATGAGAGGCACAGGATATTAAAAGATGTGTAAGAAGATAGAGGCATAGCTCTCAAGGTGCTAGTATTGGTGAAAAGTTTTTCCTTAAATTGAGCTGCTATTCCTTTCCATTAAAAATTAAATCTTATTTTGTTCTTGTGACTACTCTTCTGGTTTTTCTCTTAAAATTACCTCCATTCTCCTGTGTCAAGTTATTCTAGTTCTGTATAATATCTTTTTATTATAAAACTTTTAATATATATTTACAATTAATTTTAAAATAAGTTATTCATTCATCCGTTCCTGTTTTATTTTTATTCATTCATTTATTGAGCAAGTATTTCTTGATCCTTACTTTTTGCCAGTTTGTATTCTGAGCATTCACCGAGCTAGGTAGTTATGTTCTCATGAGGGAAGAGAAAATAAGTAATCCTACAAAAATAAAACAAAAGTAACTGAAAATTGGGAAGAAAATACATAGGATAATGGAATAGACTGTGAGTAAAGGAATAATTTCTTTGTTGTCTTCTGGATTTTTTTCCCCCTAACTCTGTCATTGAATTTGGTTATTTCTACTTTTGAAGTAATCATTCTCACGCCTTCTCTCCATCCCAGGAGGGGACAAATTGAAATGGTAGCAATGGGTGATATTGGCATGATGCTCATTTCCCTTGCAGAGGACAGGCCTTGACAGATCTCAGAAATCTGCCTGCATGTTTTATTTTCTCCCAAAGGTTGGGGCATTTAATGAGCTTTATGTTATATTATAGCTGTGCCTACAGAAAGTCATTAACAATTAATCAAAAAATGAAAAATTCACCTTTAAATGTCTGGTCATTTCATCAACTTTGTCCGTTGCTTTCCCAAGATTTAAACCTTGGACATTTATGACCCTAAGAGTGCATAGATTTGAAAGGTTTCCCAAAATGGTCCCTGAGATTTAAGCTAGCTGAGTATGAGTGGGGTTGCAGCATGCCTGTGGTTGAGGACTGTTGAAATTAGCAGGAAAGAGTCAGAATTAGGATTCTAACCTGAAGCACCAACATTAAAGCACTGAGTATATTCTCTTGTCACAGAGGCTTAGGCAAATACGACCATTGGTGGTGGGACTCAAGTACACAAACTCCTAGCAAAACACTGAAATTTAACAGGTAGGAACGTAGTGTACTTCTGAAGAAACTAACAATGGTTTGTGTTTTTAAAGGTTGCCTATAAGCAGAAACATGATGCTGCTAGAGGATTCTCAGATTATGCCCATATGAAGGAGCCACCTGACATCAGACATGCCATGGAGGTCAATAAACACCAAAGTAACGTAAGGACACCATCTCCCATGATTTTCTGGGAAATCGCGGTTACCCACATCAGGGCTAGTGGATATGTCATTGCAATTTACATATTATAACTCTCCTGTTCAAAAAGGACTTAGAATATCTTGTCTTTAAATCTCTCAGTTTTCAGTCATAAATCCATCTGAGCTATTCTATCAAAAGGCATTAAAACCTCATGGAGTATCTTCAAAGTGTCAGGTCCTTGGAGCTACTAGAAGTTCTGCTTGGGACCCGTTGGGTTGCTGGCATTTCCTAGAGTACCCTTGACTTGATGGTAAATCCTTCATAGTTTCTAGTCTAGAATTGTAGAAGAACTGGGAGAGAGGGCACCAGAAATCACTGGCCTGAGAAAGAGTCACTCACAAAGGCTAGTGAGATTATACCCCAGTATTGCCTCTTTTGGGACACATATAGAGAGCCAGTGGTCAAGGTCAAGACCCACGGAGAACATGATGGCAGTTGCTGCCTAATGACTAACTTAGCAGCAGAAACCAAGGAAGAGGAAACAAGCCCATAGAAAAGAAATTCTTTTCAAAGTTATGAGTTAGCAGATGCATCAAAACTTCCATGTGTTTGCTCAATGACCACCACTACCCTGGTGGCCCAGAAGAATAATTTCTTCCTGAAATTTCAGTGGCAGCTCATTTGTCTCCCCATTAGGAGTTCTCTGCTCTCTAAGAGGCATGTAGGAACTTTTCGTTAGGTTCTTTTAGGGCTACGATCAGTTCAGATAAAGGTGTCTGCCTTAGTTAGGTCAAGAATCTCCCTTTCTTTGGAAAGTACCTGATACAGCTTTGTCATCTCCCATGGACCCTATCCCACCACTTAGCTCCCTTACTGAATGGTGTTTTGCTGATACTCTGTCCCCCGTGCCTCAGCTGGGCAGTATCTCTTTCCGGGATGGCAACAGTTATCTGGTATTAATTTCAATAGATCAATGCTTAAGTAAAAAACAGAGTGAGGCTTTTACATTTTAACTCCAATGTGTAAACATATGCTAGGACCAAGACAATTTCCCAAGATGGTTTAACCCAGATGAGAGACGAGAAAGCTGCACGTCTGTAATTACCAGCAAGGCCATTGGAAGGGGATGCTTCGTAAGAACGGTTCGCTTATAGAGTGTCAGTTGTAATCAGAATAACTACCACTTAGCTAGCACTGCTGAGCAGCAGGAGCTCTGCCAAGACTCCCATTGTTTCCAGCTCTCACCAAATCCCTGTACTGAGTCCCATTCTGCAGGTGAAGAAAATGAGACGAAAGAGTCGAACTCCCAAGGCCACCCTTTTTGTTAGGCCCACTGCCTGCCTCTTAAAAGGCATTGGTTATTGGTCAAGATTGTGAATGAAAATTTTCAAATGTGGGACAAAATAGTTTATCATCAGGATTTAGATCACCAGATGCAAGGCGCTGTGGGGATGAAGGCATCGGGGTGGTCTGGGAGCGGCTGGAGAGCCTTACACGGACCCTGGGGAGGCCGCTTCCAACTCTATAATTCAATGACATTCAAATACGGAAGTTCCTTATCATAGAACTGGGGTTATTATTTTAACTCTGCCTTTTCTTTTAAAAGGTCTTTGATTGTGGGATTGAGGGAATAGAGTATAAAGGCCTTTTCTCTTCCATTCAATACTGTGTACTTATGGGAGAAGGATGTATTTACTTACACTCCTCTGCCTACTCGGCTCGACCTTCACATGCAAAGTTTGTACATATAATAGGATTTAGAAAGTGTTTAAGACTATTTACTCAGATTGAAAGTGCGAATGATAATTGTATTCTACCTGTGAAGTAGTTGATATTCCTCTAGAGTCAAAGCAATTAGAATAATACATTTGTTGTCCCTACAATATGAAATTTAAACAGAGGTCTCGAGAGCCTCAGGAAAGCAAGCACCTTTCCTGGTTTGTAGGTGAGGCTAGTACATCTCCACGAAAGATGAAACTCTGTCTCCCACAAAACTCCACTCCAGTGAAACCCATTTGCAGAGAATCTACAAATAGAATTACCCTTTGGTAATGTGGGATGTCCCTTTACATGCTGCCTATAAATGACCTGATTTAATTTAAAAGAAAATGTGTTGTCACTCATACATCTGATTTGCTTAGAAACAATGCATCTTTGCTTACCTTTTTATTTTATGTTTCCACCAAGGGCAAGTCAGCTTTCTGATATCTGTTAGAGAACCGAGAAATTGGACCAATGGCAGTTTAAAACCTTTTACGTTCTGCCTTCTTTCAGCTCAAACTTTTATAAGAACATTATCAATGGCCAAAGGGCACAGAACAGTTCTCTCCCTCAGCCTTTAGAGGCATGAATAGGCAGGAGAGGATGAGGAGAGGACTTCTGGGAGGGCCAACTGACTTCTCACCTCTGTGTAACTGAGAGTTTTAAGAGGAAGACAGTCCTAGGGGCACAAGTCTCTTCTGTTCCCCTTCCCCACCAATTCAGTGAACATAGAACAGGGTTGGAGATCATTTACCCAATTACCCTCCACTGTAGCATATAGTAGAAAAGGAATTTGGAGTCAGACCACATGTTGCCTGGATGATCTTGGACAAGTTCCCTAATATCTCCAAATCTCAGTGTTCCCATCTGTAAAGTGGGGCAGTGATATCTACCTCACTGGGCTCTCTCAAGTATTAAATGAGATGGTATATAGAAAGGGCTTTGCAGAAGGGCAGGTCTGTAAAATATGAGTCCTCTTTGGTCCCCTTCCAATCTTAAAGGGTGATTTGAGAGGTTAGGATGATTTCACAGTCAATTTGAAATAATTAACAGACCTTAGATTGAATAAAAGGCCAACTCCATATGAAATTTATATTAAGAAGCACTTAGGTCAGAAGGGCATGTTCAAAATGATCCCAAACCCATATAACTACCTATTTTGTTGATATTATAATCAAGAAATGATTAAAAACAGCCAATCTAAATCCTTTTGTATCTTAAGGGATGTACCCCTGCCAAATTCTTCTGATGTAATTAGAGAAACTGGAGATAATCTATCCTGTTATTTTCCCCTAAAGATGGGCTCAAAATGAAAACCCCAGTAAAACATTATTAGTTCTCATCAATCTTATCAGAGACACGAAACCCAATAGTTCTGAAGGAAGTCAAACAAATTTTGAACTGCCATCTTAAGTTTTGTAAGTGATGTGGTCTGAGTAGACTTGTGATGAAATTGGAGTGGTAAACTCCTCCAAAAGACCATATTGGTAATCAATTCAGTGTGCATTAGAAGGAAGTATTCAGCAGGGGAAACGAGATTTAATGTTCTTTTCAAGAATGATATATATATTTTCTTAGTGGTAGAGATAAAATTTCTTTTCCATCAGAAAGTGAAAATGATGAATCAGTAAAGCGGTACTGGAGAGGCAGTCATGGTTCTGTGTGGTTCCCTGACGTTACTTATGATAACAGCACTTTGGGAGTTAGTATTAAAATAGATACATTACTGCTTTGCTCATCTCTGAGACAGAAGAGTTAGTAATGCTCATTCTGCCTTCTTTACAAGATTTTGGTGGTGGTAAAATTAACTCATGAATAAAAAGATTATGAACTCTAAAATGCTTTTTATAAACAATGACAACAATAATAATGAGAAAGATGCAGTTCTGTATTTTACTTCATCTTTAAGGAGATTGAAAACTTTTCTGCCTTCTGATGAATATCAGATCCTACATTTACCTGTATATAAAAGGCATATATTCTCACATAAAAATAATATTTACTATTTATTTATTTATTAAAGACTTTTATTTTATTCATGAGGGGGAGAGAGAGATAAACAGAGGGAGAAGCAGGCTTCCCGCTGAGCAAGGACTTGATGCCAGGACCCTGGGATCGTGACCTGAGCAGAAGGCAGATGCTTAACCGTCTGAGCCACCCAGGCATCCCAATAGTTACAATTTAATACTTTACTCATTTTTTACATACAGGATGCCCAGACAGAAATAAGCCTGAGATAGAATTTCCAGACCATGTGCCTTTGTGAGATACCTGGGGCCTCTCTAATGTGAGAGTTTAGGATACAAGTGTTTCTTGGGAATGACTGCACAAGTGCTTCAAGATTATAACGAAATACAGGCCATGCTCCTCCCTTCTGTTCCACAAACTTAACATGTATATCCTTTCTAGTCTCTTCTCACCAAGAATCACATCAACCCTCGTCAGAGTAGCAAAGGGAATGATGATTCTGAGCCAGCTGGAGTTGATGTTTTTAAGTCTGCTCGCCAGCCTAATTCCCATCCTGGCTGTCCCCTCACCTCTCAACCTTGGTCCTTAACTAAGGACCTAAGTCTGAGTCTCTCATTGGCCGAGCCCAACTCAGAACAATACAGGGAAGGGGACTGCGGATAACTGGTTCCAGTCCTGGGAGGGAATGTTGAGGAAGCCCGGTTGGACACAGACAATGCAGCAAACAAGGTGGGGTGATGATTTAATGCCTTCATACATGTGAAGTGCTCAGAACAATGCCTGGCATGGTGGACCTTCTGCACAGGTGTAAAAAAAAAAAAACTGCAAAAGATGTTAAACACAACGAATGAATCATTGAACAGTATGTCAAAAACTAATGATATGCTCTATGTTGGCTAACTGAACATAATAAAAAAAAATCTGTAGATTATAGGAAACAAGCTGAGATTAAAAGACGATAAAATGATGACAGTACAAACTGAGGGACAAAGTGAACGTGGTGAGACAAGGAAGAAATTCAAAAACAGATTTGATAGAATTAATATCTTTATTGGAAGCAATGGAGAACAGATTGGACATGGCAGAAAAACCAGAGATGGCGACTGTGTTACTCGGGAGTTTCTAGGTTTAGCAACAGAACTCCATTTCAAGTTAGCTAAGGAAAACATGAGAATTTATTGGTTTACATAACCGGAAATTCAAGCTACCTTTCGAGGTAACTGGATCCAGAGGCTCACAGTGTCAGTGGGACTCTTTCTGTCTCCCCATGGCGTGGCTTTGCTTTCAGACACTGTCTAGGTGGTCTCAGGATGATGGCTGGTGTTTCCAAAATTAAATTATCCCTAGAGCCGCTGATTCCAGAGGGAAGGACAGCAGCTCTTTCTCCGCCAGCCCGAGATCCATCAGTGACTCTGGCCCTCCCTGGGTGATGTGTCTGCCCCCCTTACTGATCATGGTTTCTGAAAGAATGAGATGTCTGATTGGAGAGCTTGTCATGTGGCCACGCCTGTCACCAAGAAGGTAGGGTGCCTTGGACAGCCCACCAAATCACCTGGAGTGAGGGAGAGCAGTTTCCAAATAAAAATCCCCAGGATACAAAAATTACACATGTCCATTACAAAGGCATACCTTAGGGAAATGACCCAGATAAATGGAAAAAGGACAGGAAAGAAATTTAGTGTGGGGGGAAAAAAAAGGAGGAAGAGATCAAGCATGTATGGTAATCATTTCAGGTGTTCCTGAGAAAGAAACTAAAATCAGTCTTTAGAGATAAGATTGTATATTGTTATGTTATTAAAAAGAAAAAGTAGTTTATCTTGGATATAAGATCAAGGGATAAGGAAATGATCGTCTTATGATAATTGCTTTATGGCCTTTTGTGGGACCTCTAGAAGGGAATGATGAAACTTCATTGAAGGTATAACACAAGGTTTAAAGAAGTGGGGAAATACACCTTCTTCTCTTGGGAACAGACTGAAATAGTATTGAGAGATATTTCCCTAAGTCGTTTTGTAGGTTGAATTGTAATGCTCACTAAATTTCCATTTGTCTCTGTTGTGGAACTGACTGGAGTTACTCTAATGTTCATTAATGAGAATAAATAGTTAAGAATTAAGAAAAATTTTGAAATAGAAGAGTAGTAGACAGAACTTGGTGTAAGGAATGTAAATTCTTATAGTCATACGTTCAAGAAATGCGTGAGTGAGGCAGTGAATGTCAAATCCTTAATATGCTACTTGGTCCATAGTAAATGGTCGAAAGTGGCGATTATTATTGGTGTCATTATTTCTTCTCTTCCCCCTCCTCCTCTCTTCTCTCTTTTGTGTCCTCCCTCCTCCCATCTCCCTTCTCCTGTTTTTTCCTTCCATCCTCTAAGGATGCAGTAGGGAACAGGACATTAAGTAAAGTAAGGCAAAATCCATCATTGACCCTCAAGCTTGCAACCATCTGGGGCTGATGATTTTCATCAGCCCCAGATGCTTGCAAGCTTGAGGGTCAATGATGAGTCTCTTTTTCTCTTCTTATTCAGCAGTATTGTACAGGACACCATCTTGTCAAGAGAATCAAGAGAAGATAGCCTGAAGGATGGACGCCAGTCCCTTGTGTCCATACAGTTAGCACTTAGGAGTTGAATTTATTCAGGAAATAGAAAAAAATATATATGTATTCTTTGACCTTCCCCTGCCACATCTCTCTTCTGGCATGTGCCATTTTTATTCTTCCTGGGTTCTGACAGACTGCAGAACGAAGCAAAGACATATTGCAGACGTGAGAGAAATGTCAGGCGAGCTCCCCTTAGACCCAGGTTAGGAGGAGGAAGATGAGCAGTCCGCCGGGCAGCCATGTTGCCACACCAGTTCAGACCTCCTTGCAGATAGGGAAGACCAGGAGCCCACGGCCCTGTGCCTCTCCATGGACAGCCCCGTTCCTGTGGGATGTCCCCGCGCGGTGGTATTCTGGAAGATCTGGCTCGTGACGGGGCTCCCGGGCCGTTCTCCTGTGTGGCTCTGTGGTGTCCGCTTGTTTGAATTTGCAGCTCTTGTCAATCTTAATATTTGTTTTGAGTCACATATGCCGGCCTCTAATTTGCAATTTACATGGATGATGGGGCCCTATTCAGAGTCCTGCTCCTGCCGCCTTTGTGCCCCTCACCTCTCTTCATGCAGTCATTAGGCTGAGCAGCATATAATTACATAACCCAGGCGAAGCTGAGATTTCTGGAAGGTTGCAGCTCTTTTCAAAAAGTAAGGGTTTCCATTTTTATCCTCATTCTTTTCTAAACAAAAGGACATTACCCCCCTGTGGTTTCTGTATGAATGCAGTAACTTAGGAACAGTTAGTCTTGTAGGTGGGTAGTAATTTGGGTTTGTTTTCACCTGAGAGTCCAGTTTTTGTTTACACAGCTTGTGTTTAACTGGGTGCAGGCGGAGTGGCGAGGGGGGGGTGGTGGTGAGGGGGTTGGTTGGCCCTCGGTGCATGAGCCTGTGGTTATTTGAAGCCAATGAAATTGGCTTAATTTTTACATCCTTAAAGATTTAAAAAATTGACCCAACGATTTAACTCAGTTTTCAGGCAATTTTCCTGTTTCTTTTGCTACCCGGGTGCACAAAACTTACCTGAATTATTTGTTAATGTGAAGCCTATGAAAACAGAAATGCTGAAGAAAACAGATGTTCTTGCTGAAATTATGTTAATTCTGTTGAAGTTGTGTTCACTTTTTAGACAGATTCATGATTATAAACATTGTTTAAAAAACAGTCATGGTGGTGAGACAAATGCAAGGCCTTACAAGAGTAAATAGAAATATATATAAATATTTCACTGAAATAAAATAATAGAATGCGTAGGGAGCCTTTCATTTCTTATACCTGATATTTTTGAAAGGAGTAAGAAAGTACAATTTTTTTTTTTTTTTAACTCTGCACGACTGCAAGGAAAATAACCAGATACGTTGATATTATCTAGAACACTGGCTAATATTGATCAACAGGAGAACTCATTAAAATGCAGATTCTTCCACCCCATTTGCTGAAATTCTGCTATGTAAGGTTGGGGATGGACCTCAGGAATCTAATTTTTGAATAAGCACCTTAGATGTGCTATTGTAGAAAGTTTGCAGGCAATATTAGAAATACTTGTTTCATGCAAATATAATTAATAGTGCATTTTGTATACATGTCCAGTTTTACATTTCTATGTTCTACGTTTCTATGTCTTGAAAAAATGAAGGGGGGGTCCTAAAAATAACCATTGCTACTCCCTTTGCCTTAGAACTTTTTATTTTTTTTAAGATTTTATTTGTTTATTTGGCAGAGATCACAAGTAGGCAGAGAGAGACGGAGAAGCAGGCTCCTTGCCAAGCAGTGAGCCCGATGCGGGACTCGATCCCAGGACCTGGAATCATGACCTGAGCTGAAGGCAGAGGCTTTAACCCACTAAGCCACCCAAGCACCTGCCTTAGAACTTTAATAAAACTAATGTAATGGACAAATCGACCAGCCCCTGGTGATAATTATCTATTTTCTGGTGGAAAATAGATGAATACTCCTTCAGCTCATGACTGAGCTCAGGAAGCAGAGAAATGGACAGACTGGTGAGGTGTTGACTGTGGGACGTTATACCAGTTCTCATCTGGTTTCTCCTCCTGTTTGTCAGTCGAGTTAATCTAAATAACCACTATCGTTTTAAGTACGCTTGGTAAAATGTACATGTATTTTTTCTCTTGAAATGTCTATTTTCCACACTTTGGTTTGATTGTATCTCGTGCATTCAGAGAATGAATGTTCCTTAATGTCATTGCTTTTATTTTCGGAGGCTCAAGTCATTGCGATGGTATTTGCTAGGTAATAAAAATATCAGTACTCATGACTAGACTTGCCAGACATGGGCATTTTAAGAGTCCAGTCAGAAAAAGAAAAAGAGAGCTGGAGAGAGCAGCTTCACGCGCCCTCACCCCAGGAAGTGATTTTCTACACTCATGTGCTGGGCTTATCCTACATCCAGTGGGGGTCGAGACTGTATGATGGGCAAGTTACAGCCCTCACTGGGGATATTCTGTATGTGAATATGTACATACACATTTACATGCGATGACATGCTTTTCAGGTGATAATTCCCGAAGAATTCCGTAAGGTTCTCTAAGACTGGTTTTGTGCTGAAGTCTCGGGCTCACAAATTTTGGATTGTATGACTCCAGTTCACATGTAATAATGCTAGTGAGACTTAGGTATGGTAGGAAAAAAAATGTATCTATTCAAATAAATGTGCATACAAAAAATTAAAAAAACAATTATGGTCTCTGTGTTCTCTAAGATGATGATGGCAAGAATAATTGATGTGATGGACATTAAGATTGGTAGCCCTATAACATGACTAATTTCTTCTTTTTTTTTTCTTTCAATCAAAATTGTCTCTTTGATCAGATTTCTTATAGAAAAGATGCGCAGGACGCCCACACGTATAGTGCAGATCTCAACAGACCAGACATCAAGATGGCAACACAGCTCTCCAAGCTCATAAGCAATGTAATCTCTCTTTCTTATCTTGAGCAGAAATGATTTCTTATTTTTTCAGAGGCGACACGTGACTTTGGGGGTTGACTGGTTAATTTAATTAATGAAATTAATCAATCTGAATTAATGATACCTCAAGTTTTTTATCTGAATTATCCCTTTGACTGTGTAAGTTATTCAGGTATATGCAGAAACTGCTCAAATCTGCCTTGACTTTGGCTAATGCGGTCATACTTTTAGAGAAGTAAGTGCTCTTTGGGTGTAAGGTAACATTCAGATGCCTCAGTCTGAAAGTCAATTTTGTTAGTCATCTGGTCTCTCACCTTACCCTGTCCCAGCGAACTTCACTTGGCCATGTTCCCATTGTGTTACTGTTAATTGTGCAGATTCTTTTTTGTCACCATTTACCCTTGTACATTTTCTATACATTTTGGCTGTTTTCTTGTTATATTTTCTCCAAGATATCCTTATTGGTTAATACCATTTTAATTAAACATATGTTGTACCCTGGTTAAAAATGATGACTTCACACAAACCAAATGTTTGAATAACAGAGACTATACTCACTTCAAAATTAATAGCTATTTACAAGATTTAACTTGATGCTAACCAAACGGGGTTAGATCAGTTCCTAAGGTGAAAGGAGCCGTACAGGCTATCTGTCTGCAGAAGGTAGGGTCTCAATTATCCAGAAATTTCTCCTAATTTTTTTTTTTCATTGATTATGCATCAGCACAATGATGAGGACAGGATACCTAGACTCAAATTTAGTAATTATTTTACTATAAAAAAGGTTGAATTTGTTTACATAACTACTCAAAGTCAATTTCTGTTCTACCAGTCTGCATTTTAGCGTTTGGTGAGTTGTAAGGAATGCTTTTTTATGGACTGAGGGTCTATTATAATTTTTTCAGCTAATATTAATATAATTCTTCATTGGGAAGTAGAAATATTTAACATTCTCTTATTTATTCATTTTAGGCAGAGTACAAGAAAGGGCAAGGAGTAATGAATAAAGAGCCTGCTGTACTTGGAAGACCAGATTTTGAACACGCTGTGGAAGCTTCTAAACTTTCTAGTCAAGTAAGACTCTAGTGGCGATTCCACAATGATTTTATTCAGAGATTTTGTTTCTAGTGGCACAGGAAACTATTTCATTTTAGATAATATCTTTAATTGTAAGAATATGCAAAGATGATGTTTCTGAAACCATTTCAGATAGGATTGCAATAATTACAAGTTTCAGTAAGAGATAAAAGGAGTCCAGTTTTAAGCATAAAACAAAGTTTTCTCCTGGCTCAAAGTCTAATCTTTTTCATTGAGGTTAGCCGTGTTGTCACATTTCCTAGGATTTCTGAAATTCGGCAATCATGCTATCAATTAGATTAGATCAATAATTAGATTGCTGTCTATCTATACACATATACATACAGTTTTTAACTAGGTAGTAAAATATCGATTTTCATATGCTCTAGTTTAGTCACAAAATAAGAAAGAGGTGACGCAAATGAAGAAAATGAAGTCTTATGGAAGAACATCAAACAAGATCTGAAAAAGTATAGACATGTCGTGTTTTTGGCGGAATGTCTCGGTAGATAAAAATGGCGATTCTCCCCAAATTAATATACAAATGTCATGCAATTTCAATTACAAGCCAATAGATTTTTTAAAGTATATGGATAAATGATCTTAGAGTTTGAATGGAAAGGAAATGCCTGAGAAGAGCCTTTAGAAGTATGAAAATGAAGACCAGTGAAGGAAAACTTAAGTTATGGGTTACCATAACATATATAAAGCCACTGAAATTAAATCAATATGGGATTAGTACAGTAAGAGATAAAATGATCAGTAGGATAGAATAGGGAATTCTGAAATAGAGTTCAATATGTATAAGAATTTAATATATGATGAAAGTGTTCGTTCAAGTCAGTGGGAAAAAAGTTATATTAGTTCATAAATGGTGCTGACATAACTGTCCATCCATCAGGGTAAAAATAAAATTGGACCTGAATCTTAACCTATATACAAAATGAATTCCAGATGGATTAGAGATGGGAATAGAAACAATAAAATAATTTTAAAATCTTAAAAGAAAACCCAGGAGAATGTATATATACCACATAGGGGTGACAGATTTGGTCTTAAAAAGACTGGAGATCTAGAAGCCATAAAAGGATAGTTACACATACCTGACCATAGAATTTAAACTCTTTCAATGGAAAATGATAATATTTGCCAAGTGAATAATAATAGAATCAAAAGCAACTTTTATACAGTTATGGTGTTTTCAACTTTGAAAATACATATTCCTCAAGTTGCAAAAGTTGGATGACATTTCAAAATGGAGAGGTGTAAACGAAGAAAACTATAAAATCGGACTGAAGAACGTGAAATGATATCTGAACCAATGAGAAAACCAACTGTGCTGTAGCTTGAGAGTATCATAGAAATGTTAATTCTTCCAAAATTAATTTTAAAATTTCATGCAAGGGCCCCCTGGCTGGCTCAGTCAGTAGACCATGCAATTCTTGATCTAGGGGTCATGAGTTTGAGATTGACATTGGGGGTAGAGTTTACTTAAAAAAATAAATAAAATTTAAAAAGTTTTTTTCTAAAAAAACCCATGCAATTCCTGCTAGAATCCAAAGAGACTTTTTAAACAAAATTTTAAAAAAATTTTGAATCAAATTAAATATTTGAGTAAATTAAGTATATTGGATTGTCTATGGAGAAGGAAGGGTCTGAGAAAAGCTTTTTAAAATGTAGAAAGAAGAGCCGCTGTCTTCAAATATTTGGAAAAGCACTTGTAATGCAAATGATAAGAACATTTTCATATCTAGAATATACAAAAGTTCTTTAATAGTGAAAAGAAAAAGACTAAAAAGCCCAAAGAAAAATAAGTAGAGGAGATGAATGAGCAGTTATAAAGGGCAACATAATAACAAAATAGTCAATAAACATTTTAAAAGATACTCAAATTTATTAGCAGAAAGAGAAATGCCAGTAAATCATTTATTACCTGTCACATCCGGTGAATGTGGAGAAAAGGACATCCGTGAGGGTTGTGTAGTTGGAAGGGTTTGCTGTAACAGCTAGATTTGAACTAAGATGGACTGGAAGGTCTGCTCAGGGGAAGGCTCCAAATAAAGGTTGGGAATGTACAGGACAGAGAAGAGGGGTCTGAGAGACAGCAGAGGCTTCTCAGCAGGGACTTCTCAGCAGGGACAGGGGAGTCGTAAATATACAAGGAAATCCAGGAGGAATTGAGACGCTGTGATGACGGTAAGTGAGTCAGTGTTGTATTCATTTGGACTGTGGGCCATATTTATGGAACAGAATAGGAATAATGTGTTCTCTACAAGAAAAGGTAAAGAAGAAAAAGGGGTTTCAGTTGTAGTAATTGGGAGTATTGTAGAGTTAAATTCAGAAAAGGAGTCACCACTGCAACTTCTCACCATTTTAACTATAATCTCTCAAGTACCTTCCACTTTCAGGTAGGAAATGGATTGTCACAGAAAATGTTGAGCAGAGAAGCATTGTAAAGAAGATACTACTTAAGGGAGGTTAGCATGGCAGCACCGTGCAGGAGACAAAGCCTCATGAGAGGCAGCGTCCTGGAGGCCAGCTGGGAGGCTACCATCTTGGTCCACAGCTGGGGTGCTAAGAAGCTGGGACAACTTGCTGATTGTGGGGTGAAGATGAACAAGGAGGGTGAATGAGAGACTCCTGAATGCCAGTGTGCCTCATACCCATTGTTTTATTATGTATAAGGCCCTTTTACTTACGAAACAACTATATGATTCAGGAGCCTGTGGATGTGCTGAGAGCCTGGGGACATGTGCTGGTCTGGGACCGAGGTGGGCAGGGGCTCCTGGGGGCTCTGCTCATGCCAAAAAACACTTGTTGAAGAAGCAGGGCAGAGCAGCGTACATTTGGCAACTCTTCTCCAGCCTCTTCTGGGGACAAAGACTTCCTCTCGATTGTATAAGTGAAGCAGCAGATTCTAGAAAAACACTACGGTTTGGTTGAGGGGTTGGGAAAATGGGCTCCAGAGCAGGACTGCCTGAGCTAAACTCCTAGTTCTGCCTCTCGCTGGCTGAGGGAACTTGGACAATCTTTCCATCTGTAGCAGCCTCACCTGTAAAATGGGAACGACTGCGATACCTCCGTCTTAGGCTTGTTGTCAGGGTTAAGATCCTGTCCGGCTCATAGAAACGTGCTGTCACTTCACAAGAATACTTTAACTGCCGATATTCAGAATAGCTTTCCACTCCTGCATTTTTGCAGGAATTTACGCCCAGATTAAAGCAGGAATAGTCACACTGGCCTTTAGATACCAGTCTGCAAGTCATTCCTTTATGATCTTATTTGAGAGTTCTTAGCAGAAAATTTTGGTATTTGAGCTTTTCTTTTGATATTTCAAATTCAGTTACCAGAAATCCTACCCTTCGCTCCTATCTCGGTTTTTAGGGAGGTCTAAAAAAAAAAAAAAAGAAAAGAAAATCCAAATCCTTTAGCAACTGAATGATCAGATACCTAAGCAGGTTGTAATTTGCAAGTTACATTGTATCTATCATCTTTATTTTTTCCACGACATTTTTGCATTTTGAGTGTAAAAACTCATCAGAAGAAAGGAAAAGTGGGCAGATGAATATATAGGACTTCTGGAATGAACTTGATATGTTCCATTTGTATTTTCAGGTATATGAACTAGAGACAAGGGCAGAAATTATGGCTTATTATTTTCATTGGCAACTCTGAAGATCACATACATATTCTCTTGCTCCAAACCTAATGTCAGATTGGGAATACAGGAGCACTCAAAGGCAAAGAAACACCCAGAAGGGAAGTGACTTGGCAATGGCAATGAGCAGAGGACCTGGGGGCAGGGGCAGGAAGGAGAGAGCGGATGGTACCAGGAGCACTGTGCGAGGGAGGGAGAAGTGAGGAGGCACTTGAGGTTTGTGGGGATAAGACCTGCCTGACGAAGAGCTGAGAATGAGAAACCAAGGGGCAGAATTTTCCCAATTTACCAGGAAATTATGCTCTGTGGGATTGAACCCAGAAAAGGTAGCAGAAACACAAAACACTTCCTGCTAACTTGTACAATAGATTTGTCCCCTCAGTTGCCCCCCTCTAGTTTCCTTGTTTAAACTTAGAAGGCACATAACATTATGGTCAAGTAATTAAGAGAAAAATCAGTAAAAAAATTAAAGTGAAATCTCATCTTCCAAGATAATGAGATTGGTGTATTTACAAGTATCTTAAATGTTAGTGGAGTAACTGTTGAAGCCATCTTCTTAATTCTTCCAAGAGCTGTTAATTTTTTAATATATTCATATATCGTCTTAATTTATTACTGGAAATTTATCTATGTGCTGAATGGAATTCTTTTAGTTTTATAACATCAAGGAAACTTTTGTATTTATAATAACTAGTGTTTGTTCTAAAATTGCATGTGATGTATTGATAAGAATGGATTTGAAACATAAAAAGTACATTGTAGATTGCCATTAAAATTTAATTATAAATATTGTACTCAAATTGAATGGGAATGTTAATTGGTTTGGAGAATCTCCCATTTCCCTTCCTGGCAAGCACTCTCCCAACCAACCTCTTTACACCCAAGTATTGGCTTCAAGGTCGTGTACTTGAGTTGCCAATTGAAATTGTATTTCTCTCTCTCCTTTATTCTCAGTTCTTTTTCTTTATTATTCTTAATACAATTTATATTAGTCATATTTATATATGTGTTTATTTTTTTTTAAAAGATTTTATTTATCCATTTGAGGGAGAGAGAGCACGAATGTGGAGAGGGGCAGTGCAAGAGGGAGAAGCGGATGGGAGCCTGATGTGGGCCTTGATCCCAGGACCCCAGGATCATGACCCCAAAGGCAGACACTTAACCGACTGAGCCACCCAGGTGACCCTATATGTGTATGTTTTAAATATCTCCTTTATTACCACACAGCAGGCTTCCTGGGGACACGGCTGACATGTGTTTAATTCATCATTATAGAATGGCACAGACTGGACCTCTGTAAATATACATAGACCAATTAATTAAACACATTTCTCTAGCTCATTCACGGTGCAAAATCAGTAAGGTGTTATTTTGTTGTGGAAATAAGGACAATGATACGATTTTGTGTAAAATTCAGACTTGGAAATACTATTAATTTTATGGCAACTTCTACATAAAAATCTAGTTGTTATATTTGTTATTTGTTAAAAACCTGTTATTTGTTTATTTTTCATTTTTGCCGATAATTAAGGTATATTATCAAAGTTTCCATTTTCTTCCTAACAGTTGTTTTCTCTGGCTGTGAAGAAAAGATGTCCTTTGGGGTCTGCTTTTTTCTGCCTTTTTCTGACTCTGAATCTGATTCATAGGTGGTGCTGCAAAGCCCAGTACCCCTTGTGGCGAAGCTTTGAACTACAGGGTTTAGAAGTCAGGCTTCGGATTATTGGAACACTGCGTTGTCCAGAAACAGTTAAGAGGAATGAATTTAAGTGATATTATTGTAGTTTAACTCTCCCATTGTTTTCTCCAAATGTGGGCTTCTGAAAGCCTTGCTAAATCTGTTAAAATTCCTTAAAAACTTTTAGGATTAGGATCCTCTATACCTTCCTTATAATTTTTTTTTTTTTTTTTTGCAGATTGTATTTATTTATTTGACAGAGAAAGACATAGCCAGAGAGGGAACACAAGCAGGGGGAGTGGGAGAGGGAGAAGCAGGCTTTCCGCAGAGCAGGGAGCCTGATGCGGGGCTCAATCCCAGGGCCCTGGGATCATGACCTGAGCTGAAGGTATTCGCTTAACGACTGAGCCACCCAGGTGCCCCTACCTTTCTTATAATTAAAAAAAAAAGTTGGGGGGCGCCTGGGTGGCTCAGTGGGTTAAGCCTCTACCTTCGGCTCAGGTCATGATCTCAGGGTCCTGGGATCAAGCCCCACATCAGGCTCTCTGCACGGCGGGAAGCCTGCTTCCCCCTCTCTCTCTGCCTGCTTCTCTGCCTACTTGTGATCTCTCTCTCTCTCTCTCTCTCTGTTGAATAAATCAATAAAATCTTAAAAAAAAAAAGTTGGTAAACATCAAGATCATTAGATTTGATGATATTTATAATGTAAATGAAATCAATCACGAGTGTAAGTAAACTTATTTCCAAAGCGATCGACTTAAGCATAAGGGGTAACATTTATCTTAAAACCATGGCAAAATCACCCAACCCAACACCTATTTCTCCCTTTCTCAAATGGTCTTGAGAAACCAGTTGGTCAAGGGAAAGCATTGCTTCTGGAGATGTGAGCGTGGGTAAAGAGATAGATACTCAGATGTGTGAAGTGTGGGTTGAAAATAGGATGTTGGGTCTGTATGTATAGTGAGTGAATGAACCAGTCAGAGGTGAGCAAGGGACCTGTTGAAACCATTTGGTTCTTCTCTCACCTCATTTAATACGCAAACCTTACAGCAAGAGGTAAGAAACAGTTGGGTCAGAGTCTGCCAAGTGTGTTTTTTATGTAATGCAGTTATTTTACTCTGTGGTTAATTAATGGGAAACACTTGCATTTTTGTTTCTTAGGCATCTTCTAATTAGATCACACAGAGTACTCAAGCGTAGAGAGAGAGAAATTTCACAGCACGTTGCTTCTTACTACGTTTGTTACAAGGATAGAAGTGGCAGATATATTTTAAATAACTAATACAATATTATAGAAATAACCTGGAAAGACAGAATTTTAAAATTCGAGTTTTAGGGTATTGAGCTCAATGCATAATAGTGGTAGAAATCTTCAAAAATAAAGTTCCCCAGAAAGGAGTCATGTGCTGTTTAAACCAGTAAGTCTGAGGGAGACAATTTGGTATTGAGACAGTTTATAATCCATTTCTATATTTGAGTCATGAATTAAGGGTGTGAATGAGAAAAAAGGGTGTGAATGGATTTCAAACCTCCGGGCAGACATAACCATGATTTTGCATGAAATATAATCACAAATTTTGGGATCATTTGCATTACTCTGTACTTTTTTATAATTTGTTATAATTTAAAAATATCAGACTTCTATTAAATACTTTCAGGAGAATATTGGGTTGGAATGGCATTGAGTTCTGAATAGCTTATTTTATGTACCCAATTATTCCTAAGAAGTGTAATTTATGCCCCCAGTCCACCCTCATTAGGACCTAAGCTGACCAATGCTTGCTACATGTGAGGCATACCAAATTCCCATGCATATTTTGGAAGAATGTGAATTTGGGATTTTTATTATTCTTCTCCAAAGCATCAATTCTGTGATCTCTAGTATTCAATAATGCCTTCTTGATCATTTCTGATTATATCACCTAAATGTGAGTTTGTTATCCTCAGGAACAATAAAACCAGTGCCCACTATAGAGGTTAATACAGACACTGCCTCAGGAAACACCAACTGAACAGATAGAATGCTAATAGTTTTTGAAAGTAGAATCATATATTTAGATGATCCTTCAAAACGGGTATTTCCCCATTTTAGAAAGAATGATATTGAGGTATTGAAGTGCAAATTAAAACTTAAGAATGATTATTATAGATAAAAATATGGGGAAGGAATGAAAAAAACTAAAGTTCTCATCAAAATCTATCATAAGGCTATATCAAAATTTGAAGACATCATAGAGTTACCTGACCCTACTTTTTTTTTTTTTTAAGATTTTATTTATTTATTTGACAGAGATCACAAGTAGGCAGAGAGGCAGGCAGAGAGAGAGGAAGGGAAGCAGGCTCCCCGCTGAGCAGAGAGCCCCATGTGGGGCTCGATCCCAGAACCCCGAGATCATGACCCAAGCTGAAGGCAGAGGCCTCAACCCCTTGAGCCACCCAGGTGCCCCACCTGACCCTACTTTTCAGTGAAAGAATTGCCTCTCAATATTACCCTCCATGTGTTTGTTCAGATGAAACCATTACTGAAGCAGGTGTTACACACTAGACACTGTGCTTGGGGCTGGGTTTTCAAGGGTGAACTCCCGGGACAGATGCAGCTCCTGCCCTCACTGAGCTTACAGCCCAACGGGGAAGACCCACGGCTCAGAGAGCTTTGCAGCAGATAGCAGTAGCAATGCGTGACTGGGGCAAGCGTGGGATGTTTCAAAGATCTGTTAATGGTACATATTCTACTTTGGGAGGTCAGAGAAGGCTTTCAGGAAAACATTTCTCATGTTCATCGGAATAATTTCTGCACATCCTACAGGTGGTAGCTGAAATGTAACTTCTTTACATTATAATCAGCAGAAATGTTGGCTACTTCTGCCTAACAATACTAACTTTACCTTCTGCAGTAGAACAAATGCCGTTTTTAAATTCAAGTATTTGAACACAGTTATCAGCTGATTCTCAGTCTCTTCAATAGAGCCCAGTAACTGACATAGAGTATGCATTACATAAATATTTCTTGAATGAATGAATGCATGAATGAATGAATGAACGAATGGAGAAAAGTTTAGTTGGAACTATAAAGTGCAATGTAGATTCAATAGAATATTTTATTTTGTAATTTTTTAAAAAATATTTATTTATCTGACAGATCACAAGTAGGCAGAGAGGCAGGCAGAGAGAGAGGGGGAAGCAGGCTCCCTGCTGAGCAGAGAGCCCAATGCCAGCTCGATCCCAGGACCCTGAGACCATGACCTGAGCCCAAGGCAGAGGCTTAACCCACTGAGCCACCCAGGTGCCCCCAATAGAACATTTTAAAATCTATTGTTTTTCATTTCTTTTTACATTCTTTTTCTTCCTAATGGGATATAGTTCCAATCAATTTAACAGTGCCTGTGTGTGTGTGTGTGTGTGTGTGTGTGTGTGTGTGTGTGTACTTGGAGAATTAGAGGAGTATTAGAGTTCCAACACCTGTCTCAGAGTGTGACTCATTCCATGAGCCATAAGAGTCTTTGCCTATCACTTTCATCATTAATTTATATTTCTTTAATAAACGTATAGTACGTGCCAAATCTATTCAAAGCATTATGCCAGGCACTAGGAATGAAGAAAGGAATAAAGATCTATTCCTTGCTGTCAAATGGGAGAGCAGACATACACAGATAACTAAAAATGTCCAAAATTAGAAAATAGCCCAATCTAGTCTTTCCAGGGAAAACTCATCTATAATAACAGGGTAGTATTACTACACATTTATCTTTTAAAACATCAGGTGAAAAAAGCGCAGGCTTCTGTTTATATTGAACTATTTAAATCTAATCAAAATCCAACAATCCTATGCTGGCTTGCATCAAGTTTTCCTTCAGTTATTCATGTTCTCTGAGCTCAGGCACTACGAGCATATAAGTATCTATTAGCTAAGTGGCAGAAACAGGTTATATCATCTGTCGCACAGGGAACCACTCCTACTCTATGCATGCCAGCACAGTTACATGAGGGGCAGAGGGCACACAGAGGGGTAAAGCTTGGAAATTAATCTGACACGTTCTCACCTGCTGGGAAACCTGGCCAGTGTTCTTCCCAAGAGAAAGTACGTTTCTGAAAAGCAATCATCAGTCCATAATGCGATGACTCCTTTTTCCTCTACTCATTACGTTGAGTGTGTGTTGAGGTCCTACCATGAGGTAGGAGGAGTTCCTTCCTGAGGTTGGGAGTGTGAGCAAGATACCCTCTGTCAAGACTGGAGTCAGAAATCCTTCCAATAGCAAATCTGCTCAAGTCACAGACATGCATAAAAGGACTTCATACTGGCCTTTGGATGAAGACCAAGGTCCACGACAGCTGAAAGGCTCTGTAGGACCTGATCATTCCAGCTCTCCAGTCTCTCCTGTAATCTCCCAACCTCTGCCACCCTTGTGTTCTGAAATTCCTTGACCATGCTGTGCCTCTCTCTGGCCTTCCACATGCTGTTCCCTCGGGCACACGCCATCAGGACGCCTCCTACTCAGCCCTTTCCTCCCTTCCGCTCACTAAGCACACACTCTTCAAGCTGTAACGTAAATACCTCATTTCCCCTGACTTGAAGAGCATCTGCAACAACACGGTCCATGGTCTTGTTGCCCTCTGTGGCTGCAGCCAGCTCACCCTCCAGTGTCTGCTTAACCAGCGTCAGGCATGCCTGGACGTGATCAAGTTCATTTCTTTCTTTCTTTCTTTTTTTTTTTAAGATTTTATTTATTTATTTGACAGACAAAGATCACAAGTAGGCAGAGAGGCAGGCAAAGAGAGAGAGGAGGAAGCAGGCTCCCTGCTGAGCAGAGAGCCCGATGCGGGGCTCCATCCCAGGACCCTGAGACCATGACCTGAGCCGAAAGCAGAGGCTTTAACCCACTGAGCCACCCAGGCGCCCCCAAGTTCATTTCTTATTGCATGTCCCCAGGGCCTCGCTCACAGATGGGGACTTAGTGGGCACACGTGTGTAAACACACATATGCATACATACATGCATATTTATATATATGTGTGTGTCTAGTGGAATGTCTATATCTCTACATCTATATCTATCTATCTATCTAGTAGAAACCTTTTATCTTATTCAGAGCTGTAGTCAGATAAATGAAGAAGTTAGTTATAGGAGGAATTATAAAGACCGGGCACGTACCTTAATATTTCAGTTTAATACAACACACATAGGTGTACATTTATTCACCAATCTTTTGATATAGTGAAAAGTCTTTTTCTTTGTAAATGAGGCTCTGGTTTGGAGTTTTGTGTTGTTTTTCTCGCAAACTGTAATCACAATGCATTGGACTATGATTTGCATTTTGAAAGACACTTCGCTCAAAGACACACTGCCAATCTACCTGAGTTGCAGAAACTTTTACATTATTTACACCCCACTCCTGACTTTTCTGGTTGTCTTGATTACCCTTAATTTGATAGCAATTTATTTTTAGGGAATTGCTCTCATTAAGTCTTTCATGAAAATAACATAGTTTTCATAGGGTAACTTTCTTTTTACAGTATATTTGTCAGTGTTTGCAGTATTAATTAAGTGATGTGATTATGATAAATATAGCTAGCATAAACGGGGTTAGGGACAAACTCAGTTGACTTTTGGCAAATTTATATTCCTAGCTAACGGGAGCAGAAGTGCTGGGAGTATCTTTAAACCACTTTAAGCGAGTGTGATCGAGTCAGACTTGCTGTTGGAAAGATAATGACTCCAGTCTTGAGAGAGTCTATCTTGGTCACACTCCCAACCTCAGGAAGGAATTCATCCTACATCATAGACTTCTGGAAAGCAATCGTCAGTCCATACTGATGACTCCTTTTCTTGTTTACTCATTACACCAAGCCTGTGCTGAGCTCCTACCCTGAGGTGGGATGACTCATTGCATTGTGGATTAATGATTGCTCTTCGGAAACGTACCTTCACTTGGGAGGAACAAATGCGGGGTTTCAGGGCAGGTAAGAATGTATCGGGTTAATTTCCAAGTTCCACCCCGTCCGTGTTGTGTGAAGACAGTAGGAAAGGCTGATACAACCTATTTTTTTTGCCACTTAGCTAAGACCTAGCTAAGAAGCTTATGGTGGCCGAGGTTGGAGAATTTGATAACTGAAGGAAAACGTGATGCCAGCCAGGATTGCTTAGCTGGATCGGTTAGTGGGTTAAATAGCTCCCAGCTGCCGAGCTTGTTCGGGGCACCCGGGCCATCAGTTAGAATGTTTTGCTCAGTAAATGGAGAGTGTTAGCAAATCTGGTTGAGTCAGGAGTGCCATTCAAGTAGAAGTCAGTTAAGGAGCCTTCTCTCATTGTCACGTAAATATTCCTTAGGCACTAAAAACCTAGAGAGATGAAGCACAGATTAAAATAGGGTATAGAGTGTGCTGGCAGAGGGATGTGGAGAGTGCAAAGGGAGTGGAATTGTGTATTTAGGGGAGGACCAGGTCCGGAAAACCTTGGTTTTGGTGCCAGCTACTGTGGAAATTCGTGAATGAGACCTCAGTTTGTTTCTTTGGTGATCCTGTTCCTGATTCCAAGACATAAAATATTGTATTTTTTATAAAAATCAGAATTTTTTTTCTTGTTTTATAGAGTCCTTCCCAAACTAATTAGAATAAAGGAGGCTTTGCTTGGGTTTGTAGGCAATGTGAAGATCAGAAAGCTATTATTAGCAATTCGAACTGCAACAGAAAATATTTCCTGTAAGCCATGTTGGAATCTTTTCCAAAGGTATTCCCCCCAAGATTTTCGCTAGCTGCCTCCCTCCCACAGGTATCACACGCGTATCCTTGAGGAAGATATCACCCAATATACATTCGATTAAAATAGATAATGTGAAGTGTTCCCAAATTGCTTCTTCATAAAAATTACTTCCAGGCCTGGGTGTAAGACTTATGAATAAAGGTGCATTGTGTGAGAATGCTGTAAGAACACAAAATATGATGAGAATTGTAATATTGTAAAAATATTACAAGAGAATAAAACATTTCTGCTGTTGTGGTCTGTGCATTTCTTCCTGGAGACAGGCATCCAAGGGGTTGTGAGATTCGAGTAACTAGTTTTTTGGTTTTTGTTTTTGATAAAGAATTTATATCTACATTTCAGATAGTTATCACAGCCTACATTCACATATTTCTCTATCCTTAGAAAATTATATCGTCCTATAGGATAAGTAGATAATCCTTTCTTGGATTGCCCTAAAATTACTTTAAAAAGGAGAAAAAATAATTCAGGGTGCATATTACAGATAGTTTGCTGCTGAATGCAACTGTGGAGAGCTGAAGCAGAGGAATAAAAATTCACATTAAATAGACCCAGGACATTTCAGAAAATGTAATCCCTAAAAATGAATTTTTGAACAAATGGGAAATGATGAGAAAAAAAAAATGTAGTCCAAACCATGTCCTGTATTTGGAATAATTCCCTCAGGAAAATTCATATTCAAATTCTGGGACTCAGATTCCATTTTCTAAATGTGATAGACTTTCATTCATTCATTTGGTCTCAATTTCTAATTGATCATAGATTACAAGAGTGCAGAAATGGAAACTGACATTTAAAAATCCTGAGATTTTAGTGTATAATTCTTGTTAATAGGATTTGAGTTCATGCCTAATTGCATTTATGATCAATGTTCAAGTAGAGGTTGTTTTTGCATAAAAAAATTTTTTATGCCTAATTAAGCTTTACCAGGGGAAGAACATACCAGGAATTTAAACTTTGCTACCATTTGTTTTTAAGGTAGCTTTTATCTGATCTAATTAAAAGTCAACTCTGTCATTCTGAAACCTTAAAGATAAATGTGCTATTTAATTTATCCTGTTTTTTTTTTTCTCCTTTTATGGCAGATTAAATACAAAGAAAAATTTGATAATGAAATGAAGGATAAGAAACATCATTACAATCCTCTGGAAAATGCTTCTTTTAGGCAAAGTCAACTTGCCACCACACTGGTGAGCGATGTAAGTTACTTTGTGATTTGGAAATTATGATTCATAGAAAATTATTTTCAATATCTTTTGACTCTTGCATTTTCAGAACCCAAGTGTATTGGAGTTACTTATACTTAAGATCATGTAGTTTCCAAGTAATTTTAGTTGAAAACACTGAAGCATATTTTCCTGAAGCTTTTTTGAGAAAAATGTATTATTGTAAGTTACTATTAATGGTTACTGATTGCTATTTAGTTAATAAGTAGGAATAGTATTGCTAATAAAAACTATTATATGGGATCAAGCGTAGAAATAGATTACAGAGTTTGGCAAAAAAAAAAAAAAAGTAGTGTGTAGTATCTTAAATTAGTGGTTGTGAAAATAGTTAACTCATGTAATTATGCCCAGGAAATTGGGCTTCTGTAAAGTACAACCTAGTGTACGGTAGTTTATAATAAAGAGATATTTAGAAATTGCCCTTTGTAAGGGCTTATGGGTTCTTTCCCATCCCTTATGTAAATGCTCGGAAATACTTCTTCACAGATTTGATTTCATTCTGTTTTTTTAAAAATAATTAAGTTTCAGTTTACAAGAAAAGATGCCTTAAATTTTTTATTAGAATTAGGCAGAGTGTGAAAATGGAAACGGGGACAATAGACCCTTTTGCTATAGTTGAAGGACATATGGAGTCCCTTTACACATATTAAGATGAAGAATTGTTGAACTGTTGCTTTGTTAGATCACTAAACCTTTCAAACTCCTGCCAGGTCGTTGGGACTCAGCATCTCTTACTTTCACTAATGTTTAGTATGTGTTATTTGTGTGCCTTAACTCACTTGTGTTTGTTACCAGCAATTAAAATGGGTCTTTTGGGATCACTGGGAATATCAGAACGCTTCCTTTTCTTTTGTTTTTATCCTGTGTGTGTGTAAAAGTGTAAAGCAAATAGAGTTGGAATACACTTAAAGGAACCCAGAGCATGGAGCCTGGAAGCAGGAGGTTTAGAATCAGACAGCTAGGATTTGAATCCTGTTCTACCTCCTCTAATACTATCCCTTCATCTTTCTGTGCCTCAGTTTACTTTTCTGTAAAATGGAGATGCTTAAAATACCTCTCCACTAGGGTTGCTGTGGAGGTTAAATACGTACTACATGTAAAGTGGTTAGAAAAGTGTTGGCACACAATAAGTGGTCAAATATTTTGTATTAATATTTTAATATTATGAGTACTAATATTATTATATTTTCAAAACAGCTGGTTAAAAAAAAAAAAAAAGTTGGCAATAGGATGAAAAACACTGAAAGCTCTGAAATTGCTCCAAAATGTAATTAAAATACGGTAGTAATTTCTAAAGAATAGTAGCTGGTATTTTTGTTTCGAAGACAGAGTGCCTATTAAAATTACTTGATTCTGTGAACATCACTCTTTTAAAATATGTAAACAATGAAAGCAATTATCAAAATATGTGCAAGTCCCCGGAAGTTAACTTTTTTACTCATTCAGTAGTAAACGAGCACCACCTAGTGGCCACGTGTATATTTGCCTGTTAATTTCCCACTGCCTGGTACTTCATAATGTATTAAAAATTAATGATGGCCATAAGGCAAAAGCACATTTTTCTTCTCTTAGATGGTATTTTGTTCCATGTTATTTTCATAGGTGAAGTACAAGAAAGACATTCAAAGTATGCACGAGCCAGTCTCAGATCTCCCAAACCTGTTTCTAGAGCATGCTTTGAAAACCAGCAAAATGCTCAGCGGAGTAAGTCTGTTTGATGGCAACTCAAAGTGCCCTGTGTCTCCACAGAGCCAGGCTGCCTGCAGATGCCTCATGAGCACACCTGCTTCCTCCCAGAGCTCCATGCCTCCCTGAATAACTAACTTATTGGGAAAGTAGTGGCTTGCTTTCTTAAACCCCACCAAAGCTGCGCTCTATGAAGGGGTTTCTTGCTGGCTCTTTAATATCTCTTCAATGCAAACTCTCTCGTTGAAACAACTATGCTTCAAAGCCCATGGACAAGTGTTCTTTCTGTCTTTCTTCTTCCCAGTTAGATGGAAGCCACTTGGCAGTCAGGCTTAAATCAAGGATCTCTTCTTTTATGCACTCTGCTCTTTTCTGGAGCAGAGTGTCTGGGATTAGGTCCCAGTAACACACAAAATTGTCTAATTTGTATTTTCCCTGAAAATAAATCCTACATCACATGACACTCTACTTTGAGTCTTGTGAGGGTTTCCACAGTTTCTTCAGAGCGATTAGGGGGAGCGAGTGGTTTTTTCATGTCCTAAAGAAAATGTTTGTGTACGCTGCCAAGTGATCATTCCATCAGAACTCACCTCCAGGATGCTGTTTCAAACATTCAATGTGTGTGGATCCTGACTTCATGGGTTCTCAAAAGTGATGACCCCGGCTCACCTGTGCCCCACTGCTGACATCTCAGAATGGCTCATGGTGACGATGAACTATAATTTGACCTCACGTTTTTTCTGCATCTGTTTTCATAATGACTCACTCACATGCTCACCCACTTGCTCAGAATTATCCAGATGTGTTGAATATCTGCTTTGGGCCAGGTACGATCAGATGGAAAATTCTGTTGGGCAAGGAATGTGAAAATAATTATCTTCAGGAGATATGCTCACAGTCCTGGATTAAAAAAAAAAAAATCTGTAGTCCAGACCTGGTTCCTGAACTGTTGAATAATGAGATACAGCTTCAATTCAGGTTTAAAAATGTCTGCCTTTGGCTTTGATGTGTTGAAACTTCTGTTCATTATTTGATAATCTTCCTTTCTCAACTGATGTCATCCTTCTTGAAGTGGATTACGTGTGTAAATAATTCATATTCGCAGAGATTTTAAAATTAATTAACTGACTTTTATCATTGGTCTTGGGAGGAAAAGCATTCTGTCATTCTCCCTGTCTGTTGGGTGGGCTAGGAGACATAGAGGATTATCAGGCACAGAATTAGACTCTGGTCCAGCACACTTTGTTCGTACTTCTTGCCATTGCAAGCCTCCTCTCCCCACCTCTGCACACATTCCTCCACTCCTCAAGTGGTCCTTTCAGATTCACGTTTTCCTCTAGGACCCATAGGGATGTTTCTAAAAGTTGGTACATTTCTATTCTCAGAGCCTGTTTTCTTCATGTTTAGTCTCTGCCATCCCATTTTGATCATTGAGTGGCATCTGCCCTTGACTCTTCTCCATCCGTGCTTGAGTTAAATTTCCTGAGGACATGAGGATTTGTGCACAAATAAGACAAGAAAAATATCGTGGTGGTCACTTAAAAATTTGGTAGTTGGAAGAATACATGCACTCCTAGGCAATATTTTCTTCAAGAATACTGACCTTTCTTTTATAATAATGGTGAAAAATCATGACTTAATACAAATTGTTTCTATCACAGATAGCAGAGAAACTCAGCAAAGACATATATTACATTTATTGTATATACCATTTTAAAAGTTTAAGTCTTGGTTCAGATGGTGCTTTTGTCTTGGTTATAGATATTTTTCCTTCACAGAAAAATTGTGACTGAATAATTACTTCACGGAAGAGAAAGTTTAAGACTCAAATATGTTACCCTGAGGTATCTATTTATTAAAGTTGTATGATAATACATTGGCTGAAATTTATTGTACATTAGAATTGCCCTCTTTTAAATTTTAATGTAGAGAGAATTGGAATTTTGCTGATTTATAAAGGCAACTTAATTTTAGCCAAAGATTGAATAAGAAAGTGCTTAATAAACAGACATTCTGCCAAAATTAGTTGTCAGTTGGTTATAAATGACTGTTTTTTAAAGACCTCTAGATGTCTTTGGTATAAATCACCATTTTTTTAAACACATAGTATAAGAGTAAAATTCATCCTTATGAGTTTGAACAGCTGTACTAATTAAAGTTTTGAAGGACCATTTTGCCCTGGAAAATAGAGCTTTCGATTTCTTTCATAACTTTGCATTAACGTGAAATATGTATTGCATGTTACTCTGTGTCATCCCCACTAGGAGGCAACAGAGACTATTACATAAGGAAACGCAAGTCTTGAAAATTCTTTTGCAGATCTTCCTTCAAACAGGTTCTGTTTTTTTGTTTTTTAAAGAGCAGTTTCTGAAATTCTCTGCCACTAAAATAGATCACTGGGGACAGTATTTATTGAACTTTCCTTAGTCTATTCCATTATTGCAGGCATAATATCCTGGGCTTTACTGGTTCTGATTTTAACTTGTTGTGAGTATATTCTAGAGTGTTATGTTTGATTCATAATTATTTTATTTACATATTATAAACTAATTTTTAAGTAAATTATAAAGTCCCTAAGTATACTGTTATTCTTTGAGGTTATTTAATTAGCAGAGGAGCCGAAATTTAGAATCTGTTCTCTTCTTGACAGATGTACTATGGGAACATTTTCATGAGCTTCCTGGGGTGTTTTACTCCCTCACTTTATTCTGGTTAGAGTTTTGGGAGACACACATCTTAGTACTCTAATATCCCAGAAGTGCCTCTGGGGACTGTCTCTGTGTCCCCATGGAACGGTGGTTCTCATATGCATCCTTCCAGCCTCCCCATCCCTGGCTCTGGGCCTCTTCCTGGTGCACTCTCAGATCCCTGGAGCATCTGCTAAGACGCAAAGGTCAGCTCTGTTCCGGCCATCTCTTTCCTGCTCCCTTTCAAATGCAGCATACCTCTCCCTACATCCTACAACATTGCCATTTTCCCTGAAATCCTCACTGCTGAATGAGCAACCAGCTTTGGCTAAAGTCTTGAGTCTTTGAGAGTTACTATTTACCTCTAGAAGTGAAAACGCAGTGTCCAGTCTCAGAGAGAGAAATTACAAAGCAATTTTTGTTTCATCATGGCCTGTTGTATTTGGTGTCCTTGGTTGCCAGTTTTAGCATCTCTTCCAAATTCACCACTTTGTCTGTGTCTCTAAATCGTAGTCTTAATCCAATTTCTTCACCTTAAAAATTCAATGGACTATACCCAGACCCCTCTGTTTCTCTTCCAGGTATCTCCTACCCTCTCTTTTTAGGAAAATTAGTTGAATTATTTCTCACTCCCTTATTTTCCTTATGACCCCTCAGTCTTCCTTAAGGCTGAGCCCTCGTGCACAACTTCTTTCCTCTACTCCGTTCTTTCTTCTTTTTCCCCTTCACTTCTTGTAGATGCTATCAAACACATTTCTGTTCTAGGATAAGCTCTGAACAAATCGCCTTTGCCCACCTCGCTTGGTCACATGAGTCCCGTTGCTGGTTCTTCTGTTGCCACTCCCCAGCATCTTTTTCATTGTGCTGACAGCTAATCGTGCCCTGCTTCTCTAGGGTGTCCCACATGGACCACCTCAAGCTGCTGGTCTATGGTGCCTTGCTTCCCTTTCCGCTTCCCTCAGTGTCCGAAATATACAAGGTCAGCAATGCGTCTTGTTAGCTTTGCAGCTTGTATTTTTCAGTTTGCGCTCCTCAGTATTGACTGTTCTAATGGGTCTCTTTTATTTTGAATTTATGTTCATGTTCTCTATTTTAGCACGAGTATAGAAAGCTTTTTGAGGAAAACAAAGGAATGTATCATTTTGATGCAGATGCTGCTGAACACCTGCACCATAAAGGCAATGCCACGCTCCAGAGCCAGGTGTGTGCCCCCCCCACCCCGTCTGGACCCTTCACCCACTCACTGCCACTCACCTCCCCCAAGAAGGGGGAGCAGAGCATACCTCCTGAGGAAGTGAGCATCGCTTCGGAAAATCTCAGACGCTGCTCTCTTTCTGTGGCTGGAGTGGGAGAGCAGGAACCATGTTTCCGTGTAAAAGCATTTCATAAAATAAGTTACTTCACACAATTTTAAACTTACAGTATATCAGTTAATTAAACCATGATCAAATCTCATGATAATTTCAGTTTTCATAGTGTACTAATTTGTCATCGTGAGCTTCAAAATTAATTTTCCAGGTGCCAAGTTTATTAGAATTTCTCAGATCAGTTAGAAGTGTTATTAAAAATTATCTTACATTAATGTTTCTTTCAAGTATAAAATTCTGTGTATTCCCTGAAAGAAATTAAAAAAAAAAAACCTTCCCTGTGAACTTTTTAAGGGTGTTATCTATACATTTTTTTATTTTGAGTTTCAGTAGTTGCAAAAGATGTCATTCCAGCATCTACTAAAATATAATTTTACATCACTCCATTAAATGTATCCTGTGGAACATAAACTCCTTAATGATTTGATACCCATCCTCATTTACAAAATAAACAATTGCCTCTCCTTTAAGGTTTGGAAACCTACATTTCTTTTCTTTTTGTATTCTTACTTTTATTTAATTTTTCCCACAAAGTTTTATCCTCACGTATGTTATTACATATCCTACTATGTTACTACACTTCAAACACTTTCATTGATCACTCTATCATACTTCTCTAAAACTAAAATAGGCCTACAAATAGGAATTTAAAAACCTGTTACATTTTCTGCTACCACAAAGTTCTAAGTATTGAACAACTACTTTTGGATTTAATCATCATTAAAAGTGCTATTATTATATAAGTTAAACAATTTCAAAAAATTATTTACACATAAGAATTTTATTTTATTATTTTTAAAAAAAGATTTATATTTATTTGACAGAGAGATAGCACAAGTAGGCAGAGTAGCAGGCAGAGAGAAGGGGGAAGCAGGCTTTCCACTGAGCAGGGAGCCTGATGTGGGAGCTCGGTCCCAGGACCCTGGGATCATGACCTGAGTTGAAGGCAGCCATTTAAACTGCCTGAGCCACCCAGGTGCCCCACAAATAAGAATTGTAATGAAGATGCATTTCTGAATGAAATGAATCATGATCAAAACTTTTTTGTGAATGTAATTCTAAAAGGTATGTATTGCTAAGAAAAAGCTGATCACTCTGACACCTTACATATAATTCTAGTTTCTGTTATCAGGAATTAGAAAATATAGATCCTTTTATAAACTAAAATAAGAAAGAGGTTGGTTGTCACTGAAATAAATAATTCATGATATGATATTATTAAATAATGCAGGGCAAAACTGAAAGCAATTACACAAAATCTCTCTGTGTGGGTGTTACTCAATGTATGTGGAAGAAGTCAACAGTCCCAGAGAACACTGTCTTCCCTTTGAAAGAAAGAGAACCACACCTGTGTTTTCCTCCTTGTTCATGATTTTCTGATAGATATTCGAAGCCATCACAGGGATCTGTCTCTATGTATATATGTGTGTACCATTAGTGTATACATATTAACCCCATATAGATGAGTATATCTATATATCTGAGCTATTTAAATAATTCATCCAAGTCCTAGAACTTCATTTAGTAGTTCTAAATTATTTTTAGTCCACAAATATTTCTGTATATTACATGTTTGCTTCTTTTGTATGTCATTTACCACAGGGAACCCAGGGACCAACCCCAATGGCCAGAATAATACAATGTTAGAAACTAGGTTGATTAATTTTGGATGTATTTATTTTATTTTGCTCTATTGGTACAAGGGCTTGTGAGCTTTATGTGCTTTTTATACCTTTTTTCAATGAAGGTTAAATACAAAGAAGAGTATGAGAAAAATAAGGGGAAATCAATGCTTGAATTTGTTGAGACACCCTCATATCAAGCTTCAAAGGAGGCTCAGAAGATGCGGAGTGAGGTGAGTCCCTTTGATTTGTTATGAACTTTTTTTTTTAAGTTTATTTATTTTTAAGTAATTTTGTGTCCAACATGGGGCTCAAACTCAGGACCTTGAGATCAAGAGTCACATGCTCTCCCAACTGAGCCAGCCAGCTGCCCCTGTTATAACTATCTGATGCATATTTGGTGTTTTAGCATTTGAAAGGAAATAGCAAAGTGATTCAGAATGCTGAATGGGTCTAGAGGAAAGCACACTGCCCAGGAAGGCTAGGGAATCCCCGTTCTAGATCTGGCTTCTTGTCTGGGTCTTTGAGATTCTGTGACCCTAAGTTTTTCTCATTTGGCAAATACAGTATCAGGCCAGGTGAGCTCTTAACTGCCCTTTCACATTCTATGATTACAAAGTTGGCACTTTCAGGTTGTGTCCATGTAAAATTATGATGAGCAGAAAGAAAATGAAGAGCCAAGCTTTATTTACCTTTTATTTTTCAGTGACAATAGAACTAACATGTATTCAATGCTTACTCTGTGCTAAGCAGTTTTCTAAAAGATTTATGCATGTCTCATTTAATCCCCTCAGGGTAGTGATGCTAGGTGGGCATATCTCTCAATTGATAATCATCCACTGAAATTAACTGTCTTATCTGAAATCACATATCCAGTAAATGCCAATGATTTAGGACCTGGTCAAATCATGAGTGATTCTCTTTTTTTCTGTTCCCTTACGTGGTTGATTCTCCTCACATTCCTCCCATCCCCCAAACAGTGACAATGGAAGTTTTAAAATATCAAGAGAAGAGAGCAGTTAAGAATTTTTTGTACATATGTATTCCATATTCTACTTAAAATGATGCTGAATCATATCCAGATATTGCCCAAATGGTTTCGCTCCATCCTACTGAGATTTCTTCTGTTCTTTCCTTCCATACATTTTTTGGGACCAGACACCAGACAGAGAAGGTTTTCTCTGCCAAAATCCAGATTCTGTGGGTACACCAACTTATTACCTCAAAGAGATAGAAATAGTGAAGAGCAGATCAGCCGATTACGGCCCCACGCCAGGTGTGCTCTGTGGGCACAATCTTGTCTATTCTCCAATAACAATACCAAAACAGGGAGAAATGAGAACTTCCGGACAATGAAACTCTCATAGGAATTTTGAAAACAACATATGTGCTATTTGTTGTTATTTATGCTGCTGTGTGTTATAATTCCTCTTTCCAGGGAAAGGGCAGTCAGACATTACGGGGGCTTGTTGAATTGTCCAAGTTGTTTAATTGTGTCTTCAGGCAAGAAAAGAGAAAATTGCTTGTTTTGTCATATCTCATAGCTTCTTAAGCTATTGAGAGAAGTTTGACCGAGAAATAAGCGAATATTTTGATGAAATTAGCTGTTTGTTTTAACTGAATTGGCAGAGAGGTAAATTTGGTCAGAATTCAGAAGCCTGACAACAACTTACATTTAATGGGATAACTTTTATGGGACTATCATTGTCTTAGTTTTGGCCGCTATTAACCAAGTGCCACAGACTGGGGGGCTTAAACAACAGAAATTTATTTCTTACAGTTCTGGAGGCTGGAGGTCCGAGATCAGGGTGCCAGCAGGTCAGGATTCTGGAGAGACCATCTTTGGGGTGCCTTCTCACAGCCTTCTCACTGTGTCCTCACGTGGAGGATAGCAGAGAGGAAGTAAACTCTCTTGTGATGAGTTTGAGGGCACTAACCCCATTGCGAGGGCTCCACCCCCATGACCTCCTCTGTCCTAATCACTTTCCAAAGGCCCCACCTCCAAATGCATGCATCACTTTGAGGGTGGGGTGGGGTTTCCAGATATAAATTTTGGGGCAACACAGACATTCAGTCCGTATCACCTTTTCTGCATTTCGAGAATAGTATGCAAGGTACTGTGCCGTTACCAGGTGGGGAGCTGGAAGGCAGCCTCTGGGTTGAGCCTCCCGGTTGAGCCTCCAGAACTTGTGGCCTGTGTCAGTTGTCACCTGGCTCTCACTGATAGTCATGCGTCATCCTTCAAGGAGAAGGCTAGCACTTTCAGGCTGAGCTTTCTGTCTTCTTCCTCCCAGCCCCAGGCTATTATTATTCAGGTGTTTGGGCTACATTTTCTCGTCTTACTCATAGAGGGACATGTTCCCCTGTTTTCCTCTCTTTGGTCGTCTTTGTACTTTCTCTTTGGAAGACCGTCTTTTCCCTCCCCTTCTTTCTCTCCATGGCTCCAGTACTCAGACTGTGGTAAGTCTCGGGGAAGCATGTTGGGAATGCACATCCCCACGCCGCTGCCTCAGGAGGTCCTCCATGATTCTGCCAGTGGAGACTGGGAATCGTACTTAACAATATCCCAGGAGCTTCTGATGTCGGTGGTTCCGCGATCATACTTTGAGAAACACAGACTCACTGAAGAAAACGACTGGTCCCCTAACTTAAAGTCATAAAAAGCAGATGGATTTAAACAAACAAACAAGCCCAAAATATATAGATTGAAATTATATAGATAATCTGCTTCTCAGAGATGCAGTGGGCAAAGTAGACCAAGTTGTTTTTCTTTATATGAAATGCTTAGTTGATTTTTTTTTTCTACTGGGGATAGACCCTCGAAAGAGGAAGATTCCCCAAGACCAAATTTCACTATACAGATGACAGGGCCTTCAAAAATACCTTCTGAAAAAGTGCTGTTGTTTCTACATAGGCATGTTTCCTTGTGCTGATCTTGGAAATCTGAGAATCAGCGCTTTGCCTTTACCATGGCTATGCCTACATGGTACAAAATGAAAATAAAATGTCGACAACTGAAAAACAAAACAAAAACAAAAACCAACCCACCCCAAATCAGTCAAATGAACTAATCAATTCCTTCTGGTTGGCTGTTTTGACATCAGGTGTCAATAGCTTTAAGGTTTAACTGTAGTAATGTATTTATTATATGCTATGGAATTCGCTTACATCGGGGACTGTGTGGGCCTTTTGTTAATATTGGCTTTCAATTTTTGCTATTCTGATTTCTGGTATTGTCGCTAAAGGGAAATTATCCTTTGCTGGGGTTGACACATGTTTTCCCTTTAATTATAGCCTCTGGCTATTAGGTTTTTAGGCTCAGCATTTGTGTTTCTGCTCAGCAGGGCTTGAGGAGAGAGAAACCTTTCAATAGAAAATATTTTTGGCCCAAATTTATACTACAAAGACTAGAAACATAAAATATCTAAAAAATCATAGTTAGACCGAGGTTGATGTGCAAGATGCCTTTAGATAGAGTACCAATGAAGTGGACACAGAGAGAAACGTCTGGGTTACAGATGCTTTTTATTCCTACGAGGTAAGCTTGACGATGCGTTTCTTGAGCCTTCTCTGGGTAAAGCTAAGTGTGTATGATGTTGAGGGTGGTCACTCATGTTTCTGTTAGGCCTATAATTACGCTTCTCTCACATTTCTTCGAATGCCAGATAGAGATTTAATCAGTATGTTTTCTAGAAGAAATCTCCAAATCTGGCTTTGAAAATTTCTTTGTCTTCTGTTTCATAAAAAGTATACTAAAGTTTTGTTTATTTGTTTGTTTTCCAGTCAATCAACCTTCCTTAATGACTTATTTCAGCAAAATAAATTTTTCACTGGAGAAGGGCTTTTTGAAGTGGATGATCTGAAATAAATAAATATATAAAAATTTTTATTTTTGCTTTTTTAAAAAGACATTTTTGGCCTGGAAATACCCTAGCTTCAGCCTTATAACTGTATAATTTCAGTTAGTTCCACATAAAGAAGAGGGCAGTTTCTCATTGTTCTTTGGGAATATCTATAGTTCCTTTAACTCAGAATGTTCTCAGTGCAACTCATTAATCACTTTGTTAAATTTTAGTGTTTCCGGGACATCTCTTGTGACCCTTTTTTTTTCTTTCCTGTGGCTTTCCACAGATCATTTGTTAAATAGTTGTATGGGACATAAATGTAGGAGAGGCAACAACCACCTCTCTGATCGTCCCTCGCGGTTTGGGAGAATTTCTTTATACAATTACCTAACTCTGTAATAGGTAGATTATGAACCCAGAAATGGCCTTTTGTTTTGCATTAGTAACAATCTCTTGTAGAATTTATTTGTATTATCTTTGTGATACAATTTGAATAAAACACTTAGCTGGTAAAATATAGGCTTTTATGTGTCCAATAAATATTTCACATGGATGGAGATCTTTGTTATTTAGAGAGACTGTTTTTACAGTCCTAAGGTGAGAGTTACCATTGGCTTTCAAATCCATGGGTCAAATGCTGGAATTGAGGAATTCTTAGACAGAGGGTGGCCGAGAATGTCGAAGGGGCAGGTGGGGGTACGGATGTCCGCCCTCCACAGTCACCATCTGCCCCTTTCACTTCCTAGCTGAGAACTCTTTCCTAGAGAACAATTTATCAGGTTGAAGATAAGACTCCTCACAGTATAACTTGATTTATAGATGGTAGAGAAACAGTTTCAGGGCCAAAATCATTGAAGGAAGACATGGAAGCTGCAGCATGAGATGGTCTTTGCCACGTTCACAAAAGGCTTCCAGTGAAAGGGGTGATGAGAACCTCAACATTTATGTTCCTATGCTTTGAATGGCTTTCCACACAGCCAGACTTTCTTCCAGTGGATGGATCCACTCTGTTAAGAATGAACCAGTCCGGGGGTTCTCAAATAACCAACTTTATTGGCTTTCCTCTCCAATCGGGCTGGAGTGAAATAGTGACAGTTTGATAAGGTGTTAAGCAGCATCACTCTGAGTTCTAGGCAGCTGGTCCTTGATGATTCTGCTTTTGTTTGGTAAGAATTCTAAAATTTACAGTAAATTTGGAGTGATTTCCTTGTGGCTATGAAGACTCCGAGGTGGTAGGATTATATAAGGCAAACCTCAGTTTTGTTCTGGGAACTCTTGTTCTGATACCTTTCCGACAGTGATGAGTATTTTCTAAATTTCAAATTATGTGGTCTTATTTAACAGAAAGTTTACAGAGAGGATTTTGAGAAGGAGATTAAAGGAAGGTCTTCACTGGATTTAGACAAGACTCCAGAATTTTTACATGTAAAATACATCACCAACCTTCTGAAAGAGGTAGGGTCTTGCGATTTACTATTAAATATTGTGAAAGAAAACTAAAGAAATAACCCAGGAAATATTTACTCCAAAATTCCCTACTAACTGAGATGTTAATCTATTCCTCTTTCTCTCACTTTGACCTTTATGACCAGAGTTTTTCATTTTCATTAAAGACAGGAAAGTGTATGTTCACATTTCCACTTAAAGTTGGGGGAAGAAATCACCTAGAGTTTCTGGAAAAACTTGAAAAATATTCTGATTCTGTGTTTGTACCTCAGAAGCTCTGTAAACAGTTTTATAGCAGTTTTTTTTTTTTTTTAATTCTGACTATGGGTGAGGCAAACTTCATTCTTTCAAATTTAGTTATTCAAAAATGCATTTTAGAACCATTTATTCAAAAATACATTTTAGAACCAGCGTTTTCTGCAACTCTCCTGTAGCATTCCCAGGACATCTGATCATCAGAAATGAGAGGCTCAAATGTGAAGGTCTGAGTAAATGACACATTGTTTCTGAGTGGATTGTGTTCTAAGGGGGGGAAATATTTAGCATAGAGAACATAGGAACTCACATTGATTTTTCATTTTACTCTCAGCAGGAATCTGCTCCCCTCCCCGCCAACTTGGTGCATTTTGGCTCACGATGTATTACATTTGCTGAACATTAAGGTCTTCAAACCAGCAATTAAAAATGTCATGCTCATAGTCCATCCCTTTCAAAGTTTCTTTTTCTTTTTCTTTTTTTTTTTTTTAGTGGCTGAAAAGTAACTCGGAGCTCTTCAAACTCCCTGTTTAAATAGAGTCTCTTTACATATAAGGGGAAGTATTACAGAACTTTTCACCCTGAATTTTGACTGAAGAAACTACTCCTGAAAGAAATATCTTAAATCAGTGAAATAAATTCAAGTACGATTCTGTACATGAACTTCCTTAATAACTGGATGCTAACTGGCCTTTACCGTTTAACTGCTTTTAGAAATTTAATGTGCCTCGCTGTCGTAAAGATTGTTGGGCTGAAATGGGCATATGGTTTAAGCAAGAGTGCTTTTGCTGTCCTACATTTTCTCACTCCTAGTTCCTCTTGAACTTTTTGAAGTCGAAGTCTAATCAAATGGCCTCTTCCTGCTATTGTCTTTCCTTTACAAAATATGCACTGTTTATATGAAACTTTGAAAGGAGACTCCCTTTTATCATTTACATGCAAATGACAATGTTAGATCCAGTTTAAGGTCCATAAGTGACATTGACTGTCTCTTTTATTTCTCTTTTTGAAAGAATCTTATTTTAGGTGTATTGATTCAGAATGTTTGCATCAGGATAGTAAAAGACCCATAAGACTATGATTAAAAATCTTTTAATTCAATTTTAAAGAAGTCTAATTTTAAAAAAGGAACTCTCAGTGACTTAATGAAATTAAAACTTTTCTTTCTAAGTATACGCATTTAGCTTTAAATTGTCTTTGCATTTTTTACTTTATTATGGTTTTTACATTTATATTGCCATTTAGAATATTCAAAGTATTGTTTTATACTTCCATTTCATTTGATTCCCCCAATTGCCCTTTAACATCAGTATAATAAGTATTTTTATTTTCATTTTGCCTGTGTGTGTGGAAATCAAGGCTCAGTTACTTAAAGTCTTTTGAAGGTCACATGTCCAAACAAGTGAAAGAATTCCTACTTTCATCCAGGTCATTTGACTCCAGAGCTCTTTCCAAAATTACATTCAGGTCATTACAATGTCTTCTAGACTATTAGTTAAGCAGAGGACTAGCTAATTTAATTATACTGGACAAAGAGAAAATAACATCAAATGAACCCTAGAATTTACTGGAATATAACTTCTTATTATTAAAGGAAGCCTCATCTTTTATCTGGCAAGTTAGTCATAAGTGCAACTCAGTTGAATTGGATCAAGATATATATTGTTTTCATAATACATTTACTAGGGAAAAAAAAAAGATTCATTAGCAGAACAAAAACCTCAAGTTATATATGAGTATTAGTAGAGACATTTGGATCTACTTAAAATATAATATTAAAATGGATGACATTCAAACTATGTATTATCAATCTGTAGGAAATTATTTGGTTTTATGAATCTGAATAAAGTTGATTTTTTAAAAAAACTTTGGCTACATCAATCCTTTTGATTTTGTAATTTTCAATTCTTTTTCAACTGTGGTCTTTTGGTGATTCATAATTTATAGACAGCTTTCAAAGAAATACTTCAAATAATTAATAAGAAGCATTCATTCCCAAGATCTTCCTCACCACTTAAAAGGAAGACATCTTTTTAAAATATGGCACCAATATGGTACCAAATATACTGGAAGTCAGGATGAAAGGGAAAATCCTGATAAAATTGGAAGCCACTCTAAACATGACTAAAAGAGAAAATAGAGTCTCTGTAGAAAATTAGGAGCATAAATACTCAGGAGTCTGATTCATAACTTCCTAGAGATATTTTCTCCTTTCTTTGGTCTCTAGAAAGCATGTGACATGGTATATCAATTAAAGGGTATCCCAGAAAATTTTGAACTGTCATGTTCTTGTCTCATAGAAGGAATATAAGAAAGATCTGGAAAATGAAATAAGAGGCAAAGGAATGGAACTTAACCCAGATGTTCTTGATATTCAAAGAGCAAAACGTGCATCTGAAATGGCTAGTGAGGTAAGTTTATTTATTTAGCAACTGAAAATGTATGAATTTTCAGCTGACTTCCTTGTCTGTAAACCTTTTTCAAAGATTTATATACATTCTGTAACTTTTATGTGCCAGGTGATGATAAGTAGCTATTCCTAGTAGTCATTTTCCAGTCAAGGAATTAAAGAAAAAAAAAAAAAAAGATATTCACCATCTCCTTTCCATGTGGTATGAGAAAAATGACCATTTCCCCCTTGCAGAGAAATAATGTGTTTAATAAACTAGAATAATTATAGACGATTCAATTTGAATTTTTAGGGAAGTAAAAGGCAGAGGATTGGGAATGTGTGTTATTAAGCTCTGTCAGTTACTATGGTGCAGGTCACATGCTCTCCTGCTCTCTACCCAACGGAGCCCCCACACCGTGCGTCCACTGCTCAGTGAGCCCACATAAAGCTCTTTATGAAGTGAGAGTGACTTTGCTCACTGTACATGGAATTTGTGGGGAGGAATGAAATGCCCCTGAAGAGCTCGGTCCTTTCATCCTTGTGTTAGGTCATTACTTTGGTATCAGATAATGGCCCTGCACTTTGAGGAGAATCTAGCTGAACTGAGCAATGAGAAATGGAAAGTTGTGTCCCCATAGGTTCATAAACTGAGGTAATCATGATGATGGTGACCCTGTAGTCAGGCTGCAGATGACAGGAACCCAACTCAAACTGGGTGAAGCAACAAAGGGAATGTTTTGGCTTATGAATAGAGAAGTCGGAAGTCAAGTTTCCTTCAGGTTGGAATCCAAAAGACGTCTCTCTTCCTTCCTCTCTCAGTTCTGTTGTCTTTATTGCTTCAACCTTGGGAAGCTATCTCCAAGTGATGGCTCATCCTAACAGTAGGATAACTCCTATCCGTTCCAGTAATCCCAATAGGAAGTGAGCATCTGTTTTTTTCTTTCTTTTTTTTAAGATTTTATTTATCATCTGACAGAGAGAGACACTAAGAGAGGGAACACAAACAGGGGGAGCGCGAGAGGGAGAAACAGGCTCACTGCTGAGCAGGGAGCCCTATGCAGGGCTCGATCCCAGGACTCTGAGATCATGACCTGAACCAAAGGGAGACGCTTAACCGAATGAGCCACCCAGGTGCTCCTGAACATCTGTTTCTTATATTTACAGCTAAGGTCCTAGGATTGAGTCTCACTGGATTAGCTTCTATCCTGTGTCTACTTCCGCCCTAATCATTGTATCTGGGGCAGAGGAGTGTATGGTATGGTTCTCGTGATCCCTCCTTGGTTGTTTAATTGCATTCTAAGTGTAAAAGATTTAAGGGTTGCCTGGATGGCTTGGTCGGTTAAGTGTCTATTTTCAGCTCGGGTCAAAATCCTGGAGTCTTAGGATCAAGCCCCATTTTGAGCTCCCTGTTCAGCAGGGAGCCTGCTTCTCCCTCTCCCTGACCCCTGCTCACTCTCTCTCTCTTTTTCTCTCTCTCAATCTCAAATAAATAAAAAATCTTTAAAAAAAGATTCAAAATTGTTATGTGTTTAAAAAAATTTATAATCATCTTTGGCCATATCCGTGTTCTTTAAATGAATTAAAGAATTAAAAACCACTATGATGTCTTTGGCTAATATTGTCATCATATATCACTAAGTTAGCAATTCTGTACAGATTCTTCTTTTATGGTGACATGTACAGTCCACCTTCAGAGGTAGATCTTGTAATCACTTGTCGGTAATACCTGGAAAAATCATTTTAGACTCTCAATGGCGGAGTCCATCTAGATACAGCTGCATGGCACGATGGTGGCAGGAACAGCAGTAAGTCAGCCTTAGCCCTATGAGTATAGGAGTAAAAGACCAAAAGAAGCTATCAGTTATTGAACACCTACTATGTGCTGAGCACTATGCTATATGCTGTCTCATTGCTCCTTGGACGGCTGGTGCATGGAGGAATTATTGCCCCCATTTTGCAGATGAGTAAACCGGAAATGTTACACATTCCCAGTGTCACACAGCAATTGAGTGCTCGGGCCTCCAAATCAACCTTCTTTCTATGGCATCAACTCATCGAAACCTGCCTTCCTATCCCCCAGCCCCTAACACAGTCATCAGTGAAACTTCTCAGCATGTATAGTAAAAGCCTCAAAGCTTCACATACCCTTTTCCAGTGAGAATGGTGATACCCTTCTAAGCAGTCCAGAAAACTTAGTTCTAGGTGATCATTTCATAGTACAAAGTAAAGTGTGTTTTCTTCTTTTTTTTTTTTTTTTAGTATGTTCAGCAATTTTTTGGTATCATTGATTACAGATACAGGTTTGTCCTTAGAGTGTCTGAATATTATAAAATACTGTTTTTTTTGTTTTGTTTTGTTTTTTACAGAAAGAATATAAGAAAGACCTGGAGTCAAAAATTAAAGGGAAGGGAATGCAAGTTGGCACTGACACCCTTCAAATACAACATGCCAAAAAAGCTGCAGAGATAGCTAGTCAGGTTAGTCGAGTGAATGGTACAGATGTCTTAAAACCTGTATTTCAGGGGGCTCCTGGGTGGGTTAGTTGTTAAGCCTCTGCCTTTGGCTCAGCTCATGATCCCAGAGTCCTGGAGTCAAGTCCCGTATCAGGCTCCCTGCTCAGCAGGAAGGCTGCTTCTCCCTCTCACGCTCCCCCTGCTTGTGTTCCCTCTCTCGCTGTCTCTCTCTCTGTCAAATAAATAAATAAAATCCTAAAAAAAAAAAAAAACCCTGTATTCGGAACTTCACAAATCTTATTAACCTCCCGATTAGTACATGGAGTTCCCCAAAGCTTTGTGATTAGTTTAAAAAGTTTGGAATGGAGACCATTCTAAATCAGCATGTTTGTTTGAAAATGTTTAGTTCCTGCTTTACTCATTTCCTTTAAATATATCAAAGAAAACTAGGGGGAAGGCATTTTAATAGAACACACACACACACACACACACACACACACACACACACACACAAACATACACCCCCTCTTTCTTATCTTATCCTTGGCATACAACAAATTTCACATTCATTTGGGCTACAATAAATGTTTTCATGCTATGTTTTCTTTAAGGATAGGTCATGTGCCTCTCCGTACATCTGTGTTTCCCACTTTCTGAACAGACCTTGAAAATCACATATTGAGACTCTAGCCTGACAGTGATAACCATTTCTGTATGATTTGGTTGCACGTTCTGAAAATACCCCATTGACCTCATCACCATGCCGGAAATTCCTACTGGGTTAGCATTTCGGATTGAAGTGTTCTATATCCTGAATGACCGTGTTCTTTCATCTAATATTTTCCTCTTCATGTAATGCATGGAACAGCAGGATATTAATTAAGAAGTTTTGGCTTAGAGGCTATGATATGATAGAGAACAGATAACAACATTGTAGGAGTCAGACCATAAATGTGTAGTTTTTTGGAGGCAATACCCCAGAACCAGTTCCATACCTCTTGAACTCCTCCAGTAATTTCGAGAATGTACGAGTGTCACTGGAGTAGAGGGTATTTGGGAAGAGCTGATTTTGTGAGAAACATTTGTGAAGAGAATGTTGGGGAGAAGGCTAAGGAGTGCTGTCCACTTACTTCAAGGCTGGTTGGGGGGTGTTTCAGTGGGGCTACTCTGAGAGCTGTAATGCAATGTGTTTGCAGTTAGGAAGAGCCAGCTCAGGGCTGACTCCCTGCAGGAAATCTGGAGGGTGAGAGGGAGCTGATTAAATGCCCTCCAGTCTGCTGCTGTGTTGGGCTCTGCTTATATCCCCAGGGTTAGGGACTGGCCAGGGGAATGGAAGGGTCATAACTGGTTTAGAAAAAGGATCTGGAGATGATAGGAAACTTGAGCAATAGAGGTTTTATTTAGAAATGACAGAGTTGGGGGGATGCATGCTGAACAGGTCCTTGAAAACCTCCTTTGACTTGACCCCTCCCGTTCTCCTGAAATATAGCCGTTGTTGCAGATTTGTTGTAGAACCTTCTGGATCTGTTTTTATGTGTATATAGATAAACATAACACTTATGTACATATAGACTTAAAAAGTCCTTAAATACCATGTATTTTTTCCCATACTTGGTTTTCTCACTTAATATTATAGACCTTTTTCCATATTACTTCATATAGTTCTACCTCATTCTTATAGCAAAATTGTTTCATAACTTGGATGTGAATATGTAACCATTTACCTTTTGATGTCTCATAGGCATTACCACATGTAAATGACATGTAAAATGTAGTAACAGGATCTCAATATTAACACAATAAAACCAGAAGGCTTAATTTTTCCCCAGATCTGCTTTCCTTTTCCGCTCCCTTCTTAGCAAATGGCATCAGTGAGATCTCCGAAGTCGCTTGGATTCTTCTCATCAGCAACTTTTATTGACTCTGCCCCCAAAATAATTTCTAAATCCATCTACTTCTCTCCACCCTAGTCCAAGCTACCATGTTTGTCACCTGGATCCCTGCAATGGCTTCTAGCTAGAATTCTGCTTCCATTATTGTCCTCTTCATAGCCATTCTTTACCCAACAGCCAGAACCATCTTTGAAGAATTACATTAAATTATGTTAGTCTCACTACTTAGAACTCTCCAATGGTTTCCAGTTATGTCCAGTATAAATGCCCCACTCCTTGCTCCTGCATTCAGAGCCCCTCTTCTGCCATTCTCATCTTATTCCCCTCTTCCCTTGCCCATTATGATTGTCCTCCAGCCTCACAGACGTGCAGTCTCTGCACAGTGCTGTTTTCTTCTGGAAGGTTCTTTCCCTGGTCTTTGCCCAGTTGTTCTTTCTAGTTATTCATTCCTTAGATGTAATGGTACTTTTTAATGGTGGCCTCCTTGGGATTCCAAGTAACTAGCTACTTGAAACTATCAAACTATTACTTATAAATCTCTGAAATGCTTCTTATTATTAGGAGGGGGCAACATCCAGTGTTAGTTCAAGGTACTGGCTTGGAGTAAGGGGGTTGGGAGTGAGGAATTTGAGGCTGGAGAAGAGGCTTCAAAATCAGCCTGAGAGTTGAAGCCAAAAGAAGCATCCTTTTCATGGAGAGAACAATGTGGAAAGACTACAAATTATGTATTTCACACTTTTATCTAAGCACAGGCCTCTAAGACACATTCCTTTCATGAAATGTTGGAATGTCATGTCTTTCCTTAAACGGTATAGATTTGTTTTATTTAACGATATGCTGCTTTCAATTTCTGTGTGTAGCTTAGGAATGTCTGCTAATTCTTGAGAAGCTAGGGGAAAGAAAGGCCTAGGGGAGTCAGCTGTCCTATGGTTATATGTGCATCCTGATTATAGCCGTGCTGTTATCTCTGCAATCCAAAGGTCTCATTTGTATGTAATCTTAGCCATGTCCCATTTTGCCCAGTTGCTAGGTTCTTGCATCCATTTCAACCAAACTTTGGGACTTTCAAGGCTTAACTTTTCAAGGAAATTAATGTGGTATATATTGTTACATGAATCACTTCCAATAGTTAAACCCTCCAGAACCTATGGAATTGACCATGTGACTTTCTTTAGCCAATAGGAGATTAGCAGACATGACTCAGGCAGACCCTATAAAACTCTTGTGCATTGGGGCTTGTCTTCTTGGAATATAGGTGCCATCATGTTTTTTTTTTAAGCCTTCAGAGTTTTAGGGTGTTTTATTATACATTAGTATGTAAATGATGTAACTAGGGTCCTATGTAATCTATTGATGTGCTTGAGGATGCTTTTAGATTTGAAAATTCATATTGCAAAATTAAATGACATACTTCTACCCTGGGAACTTGGTGGCTATCTATGATTAGTGCCTCACTTTCTATATACATTGTCCTTCAAATGAGGTGCTTTGTTTGGGGGCCTTAAAGAGGCTTACTAGAAATTTTTTTTAAAATACACATAGTTATAATGAAATATTATGATTTTGAAGGTTAAATGCTATTATTTAAATTGTATTCAGAAAAGTGAAACTGAGACTCCAAGTCAGTGAAAATAAGCAGAATTACGAGTAGAAGATAGGAAAAAATATAATATTTTTCTGAGATTGAGATCTTTGTTTATACCTTTTAAAATATAGGATATCACAAATAAGCAAGCCAACATTTACGCCATTGCAGGGAAACTACAAATCTAGATTATGTCACATCTAGGCTACGTCAACATAATCAGAAATCACTGTTTTAGAAGAAATGTAATTAGATACAGCAATGTTTTTTTTCTTGTAATACAGTTTTTCATTGAAGAATCCATACACACTGAAAAGTATACAATTTAAGTCTACAGCCTGCTCAAATTTTATAATCAGTTTTAAAATGTGATGAGTCTTAGAGACATGTTGTGTCTGGGTAATTACGACTATTTTGTAAGTAACACATAATTCAATTCAGGCTGCTCAAAATAAACAGATAATTTATGGTTCTTAGAACTAGACAGTAGAGGAAGCCCTAGGCTGGGCTTGCTCTGGGGCTCAGACAATGTGATTGAGTTTCAGTTTCTATCTTCAGTTCTCAGGCAGGCTTTCTTTTGTTCGCAAAGAGGTTCTTAGCAGCTCCTGGGGCTTCTTCTTTCTCCATCCATGACTAGAAGAAGAGGGAAAGCTTCTTGATAGTTTGTGTGGAAGAAGAATCCTACTCGTCCCTGGAGAATTTTGGAAGGGCCAGGGATGGAACTTCACAAATCATATTGTGATTATACCCCATACTCCATACCCCAAGGGATGGGGTATAATGGTAAATTTATGTGAGCCCAACAGGACCCCCTGACTTGGGCCAGCCTCACCCAAGCTGAATGGTCTAGTATGGGGGAGCTGTGAGTTGCCCAGTGGCAAAGCAGGGAGCTAATGGGAGTTGGGGGGGGAAGAGCGGTTGGATTCCAAGGAAGCAACCAGAAATAATTATTCACTACAGAGCAAAAAGTGACAATTTTGCAATGACATCCTACTGATACTCATCAGATGAGTTATATGTTAACCAATAACTGATCAATTTTATTGTACTGAAATAGAAAAACTTCCTCTTTAGCTAACTGTGTTTCCTTTCTTAATTCAGGTTAGTAGGCAGGAGCCTTCTGATCCCTTGTGAATAAGTCACTCCAAGCCATGTTCCTCCCACAAATTTTAAAACTCTTCCTAGTTTTGTAGAAATAAGAGTCCAAAACCATGATCTTGATGTGAAATGCCAGCACAGTTGTTAACAGTTTTTCACATTCTTGTGGAGCCCTCACTGCATGTTTTATTTTCTCCAGAAAGACTATAAGAGAGATCTGGAGACCGAAATAAGAGGGAAGGGCATGCAGGTGGGCCTAGACACTCCTGATATCCAGAGAGCCAAGAAAGCATCGGAAATGGCCAGCCAGGTGAGGAACCCACAAGATACAAAGTTTACAATAGACACGATGATCTGGGTATAGAAAAAGCATAAATGGCATTTTCACATGTGTAGCCTTGAGATTCAAACACATATATATCAGCCTTGCTCTGGAAGGAGAAGCAAAGCTCTGAAGATTATTTTCTGTTCGTTTAGAAAGAATATAAGAAAGATCTGGAAAATGAAATTAAGGGGAAAGGAATGCAAGTGAGCATGGACATCCTGGACATACTACGAGCCAAGAGAGCATCAGAAATCTACAGCCAGGTTGGTGGAGGGAGTAAAGAGGCTCTGAATACCATTTTCTGATTTTCAGTCCTCATGTGCTTTGTGTGTCTCTAAGACTGGTATTTTTTGGAGGGCACTGTATTCAAAGTCACTGCACTCTATTCTAGGAGCTATTGGTCAAACTTGATTAAACTCACTAATGAAAGGAAATTTGCTGTAAATTCAATTCAGTGGCTGTTATTGAGTGTCTGAGCTCCCCTGTTTGAGTCCAACAACACTGTGATCCTTTTTATTTTTAGTTTTTGACTCTAGTGCACACTTGAATCCAGAGCTCACACTATAGAGAAAAGATTACAGATGAGTTTGTCTATTAACCATCTCATAGTAATAATGAATATTATCCCTAAATAGTCAGCTCCAATGAAGAATGAATAAAACTGTGCAAGGTGGAAGGTGAAATTGAACATTAACTAAAAATTAAGAGAAGAATGGTCTTATTGGTAAAATTTAATTTACCAAGTGTGACCTGTCACACATCCTCTCAAAAGACTTGTAGAAAAAAAGCTCTAGAAAAGCTGGATATGGATATAACCACAAAAGAATATATCTCATGGAAGAAGTTATGGATAAAATCTGATCTGGGCAAAAAAATTCATTAGGGAATATTGTCTTCGCTAAAAAATTTACAAGGAAAAGAATGAATCCCAATGGAAAAAAAAAAACAGTAAAGGGGAATGAAAAAATTAAAATGGTGATAGAAAATTGACAAAGGAATTGCATTTGATGAATGGGATTTATGATGAAAAGAATTTTCAACAAAATCTGACCAAATTTGTTAGAATTCTGATTAAAGCACAAGCAGAATCTGAACATCTAAAGGGCGTCTCCAGACGACAGAGTCAAATGTCAAAGGAATTGTCTGCTTCTCGGCTCCTCAGATGACAGAGCTGTGGGATGGTCCTGAAATGCACGGCCATCTGTCCTCAGTGTCTCCTGGTGCCACCTGAACTAGAAGTTGGCTCTAACTATATCAAGTGACTAAAATTATAAATAAATACATAAACCAAGTAAAGGGTCATAGGAGTCAGTGGAGAAAAGTTACTGTTTCAAGAATGTCAATCTCATTCATTCATTCAGTAAATACTTTCTGAGCACCCACTTATGTGTAAAATTAGACATGGTTTTGCCCTTGGGGAACTAATCTCATAGTTTAATAATCAAATAATCACACAAATACAGTATTACCCACCATGATATATGCCACTCCCTCCAAAGGTAAGGGCTTCCCATGGGAAGCGATACCTGAGTTGTCAGCATTCCTGCCTTAGCTTAACAGTGTTGCTTTGTTTGTGTGGGACAGAAGGACAAATCTAACTTCAAGGAATTTTCATTATTTTAGGATACAATGGAATACTTATGAGATTGTAATGATGCTGTGCTGAGTCTCAACATGAACAATAATTACCTTTCCTGACAAGCATGCGTATGCCATAATGGTTAACTTCACTGACTTTGGACCCAGAGTGCCTGGGTTGAATCCTGGCTCTGACACTTCTTAGTGAGTGTCTCAGTTTCCCCATCTATAAGAGGGGATAGTAACACCATCTGCTTGGAGAGTTGATTTAATGAGTTAATGTGTATTTCAAACCATACCTATGACTATATAAATGTGGGTACTCGTTGAAGGTAGGGCCCAGATTGTACCAGAGCTTATAGTAATACATTTAGTACACAGAAAATTGAGATTTTAATCTCAACTACAGAAATACTAGTGTCTTTCCATTATACAAATGTATCTTTTTCTGAAGTAGGAAACAAAGCACAAATCCAGAAGCGTGAAAAATAGCGCATATAGAGAGCCATGTTACTCGTGGGAGCTATAGGACTACCTTGAACAGGGACTGGGGCTGCTCATGAAGGACTGGGTTTCTTTAGGGTTCTGGTCACCAATTCCAATGTTTGTGGAGGCTTCCCCACACCAACAAGCAATTCTTGGACATCAGCAGGGGGCTGGAGAATTCAACTCAATTCTGGCACTGTCTACTAGAAGCTGGCACCAAGTTCTACAGGTTATGGGCTCAGTCCTACAGGATGGTTCCCCTCCCCTTTTCAGATGCCAATTGCAAGCTCAGTTTTTCACCTGCGCTTTTGGTCAACAGGCTATAGATCACAGGTTCCCAGGACCCCGTACTCAGGGTTCATTTGCTAGAGCAGCAGACGGAACTTACTAGATCAGCAGTTTATTATAAAAGGATATAACATGGGAACAGCCAGATGGAAGAGATGCATTGGGCAAGGTATGAGGAAGGGTCATGGAGCTTCCAAGCTCTCTCTAGGTTCATTCCCCATTTCCCCCAAATCTCGCCATGTTCACCAACCTGAAGCTCTCTGAACCCTTTCCTTTTGGGTTTTATGGAAGCTTCATTACATAGGCATGATTGATCAACTCTGGGTATTGGTGATTGATTCAGGCTCCAGCTCCTCTCCTCTCCCCAGAGGTTGTGGGTTGGGGACTGAAAGTTCTAACCCTCTAATCGCTTGTTTGGTTCCCCTGGCAACCAGTCCCATCCTTAAGTGTGGTCCAAAAATCATTTCACTAACATGACTAAAGGTATTTTAACCACTCTCATCACAGGAAATTCTGACAGTTTTAGGAGCTCTGTGCCAGAAATAGGGACAAAAAACCAAATGTGTATTTCTTATCGTAAGTCACAATATCACAAGTTTCTAATCTTAGAAATGGCACAGAGGCCAAGGCCTCTGGAGGCCTTTGGATGGACTGGGGTGGGAACCATTTCCTGAGAAGAGGCACCCTGTTTCTCTGGACTCTTTGCTTACTGTTTGCTTATTCCTTTTATTTCTGCTGTCCCATCAACAACTGCTTTGAGTCATAAGATATAATTTATGAGGATATGAGCCATGTGGAATAATAGAGTTGGAAGCTGCATTATTTTCTATCTCTCATACATGTACATCACACACAGTCTCAGATTCATATTAAATGTTTATATTTTTAGAAAAAGTATAAAGACGAAGCAGAGAAGATGCTTTCTAACTATAGTTCTGTGTTAGACACTCCTGAAATTCAGAGAATCAAGATAACTCAACAAAACATTAGTGCGGTGAGTAACAATTACTGCTTCTCAGTGGGCACCTTGAAATTTTGTTTCCAGAAGGAAGGCATTTTTCCTCATTATCTGATTGTTGCATTGTTTGAATTTTCTATCAAATGTATTATCTTTCCTTCGTTAAAATAACAAGAGTACTGTTAACCAAAATTCAGTCAAGTCAACTTAAAGATCTGATTGGTTTTATTCAATAATTCATGAATCAGGCAGTGTCCCCTCTAACAGATTTGAGAATGATCAGTAGAGATGTACAAAATGTAAGGCTTTGATAGGCAGAAACCAGCAGGACAAGGAAGTTATTAGCAAGAGAGAAAATAGGATTGCTTCATACAAGGTCACCTTCCCTTAGGGAAAAAGATGGGGGTCTATCACGCAGATTACCTCTCTAGTGCTGATGAGGAAATTCCAGACTGATTGGTTTAAAATTCCACTCTTGGGAGAAGCTGAAACTGCAATTACTTTAGGTATTAAGTTTTGATGGGTCTTAACATGAGTGACTCCATTTGGGGCCTGTTGTTTCCCTTTAATAGTACCAAATGTTCTTATATGGTACAATTTATCATGATTGTTTTGGAATTACAAATTCAAATTTTCTTCTGTAGTACAAGCAAGAGTTCTTAAAATTTTACTCATGGAAGAGGTCTTAATCTTCCACACAGATTTTACTTTGGAGATGAGAATAATCCTATAAAATGACTTCCTTCCTGATCACTGATTTGCCATGATAATGTATTTAGGAATTTACTAGTTTATAACCAACTCCTAAACTTTTATATTTTTTACTTTGAGGAATAGGAGTTGTATCAGCAATCATTAATTAAGGGACGAGTCTATGTTTGATGGATATACAAACCTGAATTCTAAAATTATAAAAATTGACCATACAGCCAATATTCATAAGTAGAACTAGCTCATTAGTCATTTAGTAGTTAAGTAAAGGTCCCATCAAAATACAAATTCTATGAAGTCTGAGGACTTTTGGAATATTTCTACTTTGTAATAAATTGACAAACTCAAAACCTGCAGGTGTGCTAGTCAGGTACCGTTAGCGCCTTCAAAGCAAGTGTGCTAAGAAAGGGAAAAGTATGGCTTGAAGGGATGATCGGGGGAAAAAGCTGTTTCCACTCTTATCTCCTGTGATTTCATGTGTTATAGATTTTTTTTCTTTGGGGGAAAACATCTCTGAGGCCATACTCTCCCAACCCCCATTAGGGCTCACTGAGTTACCAAATCTTTACAGAGGGAATAGTTTTTCCTCATCTGCCTTTCTGATATTTACTTTACTATTCGGTAAAACATTTTGTTTCTTCGTTTTGCTTTGTCTTAGAAAGGCCTGGATTGTTGGTAGGAGTGGAGAGCCATGTGGGTAGGTTAACGAATAAGTAGAAGAGACGGAAATAGACTGAATAAACTTTTGATGTTGATGATGAAGACACTATTTTCTGCGAAGAGAATGAGGGCATCTTTGTGTTTGGAGAATAGCACTTGCTTAAAATTTCATGCCATTTTTGAATTAAATGAAACTGCTTAGGAAGCTTTTCTAATATGTGCTTTGCTTTTTCTCAAACGCACATATGATACATGTTTATATTTGAAGAAGGAAACTCTAGTTTGCCAACTTTTTTTTTTTTTAAGATTTTATTTATTTATTTGACAGAGATCACAAGTAGGCAGAGAGGCAGGTGGTGGGGGAGGGGAAGCAGGCTCCCTGCTGAGCAGAGAGCCAGATGGGGGGCTTGATCCCAGGACCCTGAGACGATGACCTGAGCCGAAGGCAGAGGCTTTAACCTACTGAGCCACCCAGGCGCCCCAAGTTTGCCAACTTCTATTCTTAGACCACATAATCTGCAGCCATGTCAGTTACCACACACGAGGTGTCGGGGGTTACCTGTGGGATGCTGTGGAATGTGAGACCCAAATTGGACATTTATTCTCATAATGGATTATTTAATTGATTGATATAACCTCGTTACTCATAAGCAGAAGCTGTATTCACATTACCTGAGAACCTAAGAAACTGTCTTTCTTTAATAAGAATCTGATCTAGGACCTGAATTCCAATAAGCTTCTAGTTATTCTTTCCTTCTCTTATAATAAAGATATTTTATAAGAAAGAAATAGGAGCCGGCACAGCAGTGAAAGATACTCCAGAGACTGAACGAGTAAAGAAAAATCAGCAGAATATTAGTTCAGTAAAGTGCTTTACAACATTAATTATCCTTTCCAAAAGCAAACATAAGCTAGATAAATGTTTTTAGTTCTTTGCTAAACTGGCTGCTTTTTCTTTTAGTCTTCACTTTGTTAAAATGCTATTTCATCAAATATCAAAGGTCTCACTTTCAGAAGGAAAACTGTAGCCTTGTTCCCCTTGAACCTAAAGCAGTGTTTCATCTTGATCTCTCATAGTGCACGAGAGATAGATCACTTTAATAGTCCAGTAATGAAATCTAGGATTAGATTTCATCTTTTGAACAGAATTTTAACTGCATTAAATTTTTCAGAGGAAAGATAAATTTCAGTACCTCTCCACAACTTGGAGGAAAGAAATTTTACCCTACAGAACGATTGAAGGCCCTTAGTACATTTATTTGGTGGCTTAAGAGAAGGTTTCAGAGGCCCCGTTTGTGTTCTACTTCTTCCAGCTTTCAGCAAAGCAAAAACATGCACCTTTGCTATAATTTGCAAAATAACTTACCCTCCAACTCTCTTTGAGCTTGGAGGGGGAGGGTAGAGGAGGCGCTTACTATTATGGGTGAAAACTTTTTCATTCGGTATTTGACATTTACAATGGAGACTAGCTATCCTTACCAACAGGAATTCTTCCATGGATATGTAGTATATTTAATTTCATTCATTCTTTCTTTCTTTTCTTTTTCTTTTTTTATTTTTTAGCATTTTGTAGCCATAAAGTATTTTTATTTTATTTTATTTTAGGGAGGGAGAGAAAGAAACTTAAGCAGGCTCCTTGTCCAGTGAAGAGCCCCACATGAGGCTTGATCTCACAACCCTTAGATATGACCCGAGCCAAAATCAAGAGTTGGATTCTTAACTGACTGAGCCACCCAGGCACCACATATATTTAGTTCCTTGTTGAGGAAGTCTTAAAGGTTCTTTCCTGAAATCCCCTTCTCCTTTCTCTTCACCTTCCCTCTTGAAGGCAGAGCCTTTAAGTAATTCAAGTAGAACAGCCTGGGTTAGATATCTCTGTCAGGATAGTTACATGGCATTCTAGAAGATGAGTGCACATGGGCTTTTGTGGAGAAAGAGTAGGAAAGTCAAGGTAATGCTGTTATAAAGCACACTTCAAAAAAAATCTGCAGAATACTAGTGCAATAAAATTTCTATAGCATGAATGAACAAAGCTTTCTCCTGAAGAAAGCGTGAAGAGAAGGAGCTTACAGTGAGGGCGTGCAAATGTGTTCTGATCCACTGTGGCGAGAGCCTTGTGTCTGGCCATGCTGGGATCCGCTGGGGAAGTTAGTTTGGCAGAAAAGAATGCAATGTTTGTTTCCTTCACTTCCAAATGATAATATTTGAAATGTACCCATCAGTGTACTGAAATACAATGTTACAAATGTTCTGTAGTATGCAATTCCATCGCTTATAGGAAGATGACTGTGCCATTTTGATTAGTTTAAAGTCGTATGAAAAACACAAATGTTCATCTTTAATCACGTTTAGCTTCTCGCCCGAGGAAAATCACGCAAAGTAGTATGGTAGATCATTTCTTTTTCCAGCATTCCGCTGCCTCTCCTAGCAAACAATAAATGTTCTGTATCTCTATGAGGTTGGGGCCATAAACTCCTGCTTAGTATTCAAATGGAAAGTTGCCCTTTCAAGATTAGCCAGATCTGTCAAACCAAGATATGATTCTCTAACATTTAAAGATCTCGACATTTTCCACCTCCCCTGTATAAGCGTTTTAGCTATTAGCTTTCCCCGTTAAGAACTATTTTTGAATCTTTATTTAGAGGTGGTCTTTCGCAGTGTATTCTCGATTTAACTGTTTCGGTTCTGGACTCATATTGCCATTGTTACTCATATTAAACCTAAGGCTCCTAGGACATAGACATGTAGGTTACCATTTCTTTGCCACCGTCAGCGTGGATTTCAGCCTGAATCATTTAAACATTACCAAGTGATTTCTTTTTTTTTTATGATTGTATTTATTTATTTGATAGAGATCACAAGTAGGCAAAGAGGCAGGCAGAGAGAAAGCAGGGGTGGGGGCGGGGAGCAGGCTCCCTGCTGAACAGAGAGCCCGATGCGGGGCTTGATCCCAGGATATGACCTGAGCTGAAGGCAGAGGCTTTAAGCCACCCAGGCGCCCCTGCCGAGTGATTTCTAAAACCTGGTTTGCGTAGATTTAAGTCTTTGCTTAATTTCAACATGGGCCTCTTCATTTTTGCCTGCATTTACATGCTACATGTAAATATTTATGTGTGTCCTTTTTCTTGAATCTAATCTTCCATGAATCTTAGACTTATTAAAATACCACTTGAGGGCACCTGGGTGGCTCGGTTGGTTAGGCGGCTGCCTTCAGCTCAGGTCATGATCCTGGAGTCCCAGGATCGAGTCCCGCATCGGGCTCCCAGCTCCACGGGGAGTCTGCTTCTCCCTCTGACCTTCTCCTTGCTCATGCTCTCTCTCACTGTCTCTCTCTCTCTCTCAAATAAATAAATAAAATGTTTAAAAAAAATAAAATTAAATACCACTTGATACGATGGTATTACTAATCATTTCATAAATTCAAAGAGCTGTTTCTCGTCTCATGCATAACCGTGTGCTAACATGACCATTTTTGTCTGGTTGATCTTCCTTTAAATAGATTTGAGGGAAGAGCTTTTGAATAAAGTGGGTGCCAGGATATGGGCTGGATTTGTAGAACATGATTCTGTGGGTAGAAGACACATCCCAACTTTCTGCCATAGGCCCTTCAATACAAATCAGGGGCCTTGGCCTCTGCTTTTTTATACATTTCCCCCCACCTTCCACTTTCTCTTCTTTTGTTCTGCCACTTTATTTTTTTCCTTATTCCGGAATATTTGCATGCTCTCACCTAAATAAGCAGTCTTCCCAAGACTCTGTAGCAAACGCAGTCTGGCTTTTGTCTTTAAATCCATGATACATTTAAATTCACACATTAATGAGTAGAAACTGCTTTTTGGCTAGAAACTTATAAGTTATTATATTCCTTAGGAGGATTTCCAAGGTTTTTTGTGTATCTGCCTAATGATAAAATTTATTTTCATAAGCAACATTTGCTTATTTTAATGAAATAATTCTTATGGTGATGGCTAGGTGAATAGATATGAGTTCATTGGCACGTTTGGATAAAAAAAAGCATCATCCCACAAAATAAAATAAAAATTTCTGTTTCCACTGAAGGAGAATTACTGTTGGGAGTTTAAAAATTCAGCTGTGTCATAGTTACGAATGCAAGAGTCTTACCTATCTTTTAAGCCTTGCATTGAAGAAAACCCACATTGTTTTTTTCTGTTTGTTTTGTTTTTAATAATTTACCACCTTATTTCTTAAATACATAATGCAGGTAAAATACAAAGAAGAGATGCATCAGGCAACGGCCATTTCCGATCCTCCGGAGCTAAAGAGAGCTAAAGAAAACCAGAAGAACATCAGCAATGTGTGATCATATTTCTTGAGTACCGTTTTCTATTTCATTGAATGGCAGTAGGCAGGGAGGGTGTGCACTTGTATGAGCGAAGCCCCAGGACAATGCACATTGTTGCAGGAGGCCCAGTTGCTAAAAGATGGAGCTAAGATGCCTCCGCCTTTAGGCTGGGCTGGCATGGCCCCTCTTGTGTGCATTTATGCATCAAAGGACATGTTACTTGAATGCCCGCTCAGTTCTTGTTCTGGGGAAATTCAAAGCTGAGTGTGACTTCTCCAGGCCTCTAGGAGAAACAGACATGGGAATAAACACCCACTGTGCATGATGAGCTATCACAATAGTTAATATTTACTGACTGTTTGCTATGCTTGTGGAGTACATTACACGTGGTGTCTCATTTAATGATAAATAATGATTCCTTTTGCGAAGTGCTGTGGATATGCAGAGGAGGAAGGCAGTGTTCGTGGTAGAGAGGGGAAGACCCTCGGGGAAGTGTAACATTTGAGTTAGATCTCGAAGGGTTAATAAGAGTTGGGTGGATTTCGTGAGGAAGTGCCTTCCTGGCATCTGTACAGGTTCTACATGCTGGTCAAGGAGGGGAAGGTTTAGTGTGATGAGTGCATGGGGTAGAAGGTGGCAGGGACCTGCTGGTGCAGAGAGAAGTAATTCGGGCCCTAAGGAGGCGAGTTGGGAGTCCTGGTGTTTCCCAAAGTGTGGTTCACGTGTAACTGACAGGTGCTCCTCCCACGAGCAGGTCTTGGCTTAGGGATTATAATGTCTTAATGTGTCCCTTTTTCTAAAAGAAAGGGTAGTAGTTTTCAATGTGTCAGAGAGACCTAACACCCCCTTAAAATAACTTTATTTGCAAATAGTAGTGAGTTAATTTAATGAAAGACTAATATTGGTGATCATAGCATGCTTGAGAGCCAGCCTGGCATACGGTAAGGGCTGCGCACATGGTAGAAACTGGCACCGTACTGGAGTCGCAGGAAATACGGGGACTCTGGTCTGTTGGCTGGATCCCAGCTTCAGCCTTTACTCGCTGTATACCCTTTACAAACCCCCACCTCTCCCAGCCTCAACTTCCGTATCTATGAAGCTGGGACGAGGGTATTATGTGAGATTGTGCCTGGAGAGCACTTAGCCTCTCTGTGAATGAATGAATGAAAACAAGACGTGAAGAGTCCCCCGTATCAGGTTTACATCCCCAGACTTACATCCACTGCCAAGTGGCTACAACAGTTTCTCCACCTCCGTCATGCTGGTCAGCAGCATTTTCCCCCTCCGCGCTCTACCCGGAGTAATCTTTCCTTGCATCCTGGCCAACAGTAGAGCGGACACTGGACCTTTTTTCACTTTAACTGAGACAATTCATTATCCCAGATACAGAATCTGCCTAAATTCTCAACCACATCTCCCAGCACAAAGAAAGGCGCCCACTGAGGAAAGTAGTCCCCCAGAAGGGGCCTGACCCTTTGTCCTTTATTTCCTGGCTGATCAAGCTTCTCTTCACTGTCACCTTTGCGGCTGAGGGGTGCAGCTCAAGTGCATTTTTATCCGCAGGCCCCGCAGGTCCTGTGATGTCTCGCAAGAAAAAAAAAAATTCCCTTCCACTAAATTTAAATTCCAGAAAATCATTAAGACCATCCCTGTGGAGTTCCTCATAATAGGATTTTCACCTTCAGTTTTACTTTTTGCCTGTCAAAAATTCGTTTGACAGACATGCTGTTCCATTTCTTTGTGCTGGATGCTCATTTATTTCCCGGGGGTGTCATGGGATTGCTGGAAAACTGACCACAAATGTCAGGGTCTGATCCTCCCAGCCAAGAAAGAGCACGTCCTAGGCAGTAGGTCAGGCAGATTTCCATAATGCCAGTCCGAGCGCAGGCTTGCCATCGTGGGCACTTGGTAGAGAAGGGAAACGTTGAGGTTCGGGGTGTGTTTCTGTAGCAACAGTCTGTCACAGAGGTGCACGTGTGGGACGGGGGCAGCCCTCCTCGCTGATGACAAGAATATACACTTTTTATTGTTAAATATAAAATGGTGGTTTGATAGTGTTGCTTTAGTGCTATGAAGAAATGAATTCACAGAAGGGGTAATTTCTTATGACCAATAATGGCCAAACTCAAACCACCAATACATAAGACAATTCCAAAGAAGCACCACCAAAACACGGAATTCAAAACATTCGGACAAGAAGGAGCTAGGAGTCTGGGATGAGTGTGTTAGAGACGTCTGTTAGGAATGCCTATTTCACTTTACAATCCTAATGAAGATTTTAACTAACTTAACGCCCTGTAGCCATGGGGCTTTCCTTCTAGTCTGTTCTGGATGGTGGGTGCACACCTCCTTTGCCTAACTCCACGTGGTCTTGGACCTTGTCCCACAGCTCCAGTACAAACAGCAATGCCCCAAGGCCACGCCGGTGAGCGTCACGCCGGAGATGGAGAGGGTGAGGAGAAACCAGGAAGAGCTGAGTACGGCAAGTGGTTCTGTGTTCTCTATTGTCAAGTGTTACGAATTTTTCTCCTTCACGCTGCTCTCTGAAAACCTCAAGTCCTTCACAGGACTGGATGCTCCTTTTCATGGTCATGTGCTTGAGGGCATGAACTTTGGTTTTTCCTGTGATCCCGGAAGTGCAGGACTGTCTTGCTTTGATTTAGCCAGGCTTGTTTAGTCAAGAAATCTTCAGTAAGCCCCCCCAGTATACAGACTGTACACAAAGATGGGCAAGACCTAGTTCCTGTCCTCATGGACTTCATAGTTGAGTAGGTAAATCTCTAGTTTCAGGGAAGGGTCTGGAGAGAAGTGGATCTGTTGTCAGTCTGAGAAAAAACAAAACACAACTTGTTGGATAGAGCAAAATGAAGACCCGGCTGGGCTGGGATTCAAAGGCATAATATCAGAGCAGGAAACCTCTAAATAAAATGAAAAACTTTAGTCAGTCAGTAATGTGTTGCTAATAAATCAGTGAGGGGTTAACAGTCAGGAGATACCTCTAACAGGGCTCCTGTGTGAACTGCTTTATGTGAACCCATGAGGTTGGCACAAGTTATTTCTCTGGTTTGTAAGTGCCAAAAACTGAGTCTTGGGGAGGTCAGAGGACATGCCGGGGACCCATAGTTTGAAGGATAGAGATGGGATTTGAACCCAGGCCTCCCTCAATTCAGAAATCCCTTTCAAAGTACCCCCTATTAGGTATTTTTCCCATTTTGGGGACCCTTTCATGGAAATTTTACCAAAATAAACAATAGCCTTCTTCTTCCCCGAAAGGGAATTTTGAAAGACTTTAAAATTTGAGTGTGAGTTCTTCCAGGTGGAGGAGAAAATCAGGCTGAACACTGCTTTATTCGAATAATACCCTTGGAATGTGGTAGGAACAAGGGATCTTCAGCTTCTTTTGAAAGCCTCAGGTCAGAAGGAGAGTAAATGGCTACCGCTCGGCTACCTCACTGTGGTTCTCTTGCAATGACTTCATTCCCTGTGTCTCCCTTATGTTTCCATGGCTTTCAGTTAATGGAATTGGCAGTGAGCTTTGGTATTCAACAGCAAAGTATTTATTGAAAAATCAGAAGAATCAGGATCCAGGTGTAGATAGGAACTGAAGGGTGGGAGCTTAACTACAGTGGGGGAAAACGTGTACAGAAAGGGTCAATTTTGAGGTTCCTCCTCTACGGTGTGTGTGGGGGAGACCATTCTACTATCTGTTGAAACTCTCGCTTATCCTCTGCAGGTGAAATACAAAGGAGAAACTAAACAGGCAACGGCCATTTCTGATCCACCAGAGCTGAAGAGAGTTAAAGAAAATCAGAAGAACATCAGCAATGTGTGACCTTAGTAGCTTTCTTTCTCATGATAGCAAACGTATTATGGACATGTTGTCTAAGGGATCACGTTGATAACATTTTCATAACCTTGAATTGGCTCTTCTGCTCTCCATTGCCTGCCAGTTTACTTGAAAGGTTGTAGGGTCTGCGGTGGGGTGGGTACAGACAGGCATTCCGTCCTCTAGATTTCCCAGTGACCGCCAGTACGATTTTGGTCTATCGATGACTGCGTGTCCCTCTCATCTTGTCTGCGTGCTTACAGCTGCTGTGTTTCCCCAAAGGGATGCGGTGGTGGCTTCTAGCATCTTGGCCCTTCAGATAAGCTTTCCCACTGCTTTTCCTACTAGTATGTGTTCTTGTTCACTAGCCTGTCCGGTCCCATCGCCCACTCCCAGCTACTGTCGCTTTATTTTTGGACAGCGTCTTGGGGGAAATGATAAAGTGTGCATGCCTGAAGAGATCACAAGGGACGGGCCCCATGGGAGCTGTCAGTTTTTACTCAGGCACCAACCCCTGGCGTGTTCTCAACCCCCTTCTGTTTTTTTTTTTTTAATTTTTAAATTTTTTTATAAACATATAATGTATTATTAGCCCCGGTGCTACAGGTCTGTGAATCGCCAGGTTTACACACTTCACAGCACTCACTATAGCCCATACCCTCCCCAATGTCCATAATCCCACTGCCTTCTCCCTACCCCCCTCCCCCCGGCAACCCTCAGGTTTGTTTGGTGAGATTAAGAGTCTCTTATGGTTTGTCTCCCTCCCTTCCTACCCCCCAAACCCTCCACGTTGCATCTCCACTTCCTCATATCGGGGAGATCATATGATAGTTGTCTTTCTCTGATTGACTTATTTCGCTCAGCATAATACCCTCTAGTTCCATCCACGTCGTCGCAAATGGCAAGATTCCATTTCTTTTGATGGCTGCATAGTATTCCATTGTATATATATACCACATCTTCTTTATCCATTCATCTGTTGATGGACATCTAGGTTCTTTCCATAGTTTGGCTATTGTGAAAATTGCTGCTATAAACATTCGGGTGCACGTGTCCCTTCGGATCACTACGTTTGTATTTTTAGGGTAAATACCCAGTAGTGCAATTGCTGGGTCATAAGGTAGCTCTATTTCCAACTTTTTGAGGAACCTCCACTGCTGTTTTCCAGAGTGTTAACCCCCTTCTGTTTATGTAATCCATGGCTGTAGGTCACTGAGAGAATCCTTTTTTGAGGTCATTAAGGTCATTAACATATAGATTGGGTTCTCTGGAAGAGGAAATCTGGAAATCTATTAGGTTCAAAGAAATCTTTTCTTCTTCAAACCTTTAAAGTCTTATGAGCTTATAAAACAAAGGCAGGTCACTGTTTGGCACTTCTCCTCACAACTGTGTTTTGGAGAAGTAGATGCTCATCTTTTCCCGATCTATGTAAAATCACAGTTGACATAACTACATTAGTTTCAGAAAGGAACATGTTACTGAGAAGGAAGAATGGATCCGTGGGAAGCATGCCGGCCTGTTTATGCATGACGTCCGTCCCCTACTTAAGCATCTTTTCAAAAGTTCTGCCACATGCAGTTAATTACTGACAAACTGTAATAGTGTATGGGTAGGAACACCTTTAAGGAATATCCATGAAGACATTTCTCCTCTTCCTTTGTGATACAATGCTTCTGACAGCTTTACTGACGGTATGCTCATATATTTGAGTGACTTCATTCCCAGGGATTCATGCTATGGGAGGAATGAAAATAGATTGATTTAAAATGCAAGCATTTTAAATATGGTTAGCCCTCTAGATGGCATTCTCCTTTTTTCATAGTTTCCTTTCTTGGCTAGCTCCTTAAGATAGCTACTGTGAGATGCTTATTTATTCGAATTGATTCACAGTCCTCTTATTTTTTATTCTCTGAAATGGCAGGTTCATTATAAAGGTCAACTGGGAAGAGCTACAGCTTTAAGTGTAACTCCTGAAATGGAAAGAGTGAAGAAGAACCAAGAAAATATCAGTTCGGCAAGTGGTTTTATCCATTTTGGTCTGTTACAAAGGATGCGTCTGTTATTATTTGCTTGCAGTCCTGTTTGTCTTTTTTTTTTTCTTTTGTGAAACTAAAAAGTATTTTCAAGCAGCATTTGTGATACACGCAGTAAGTACATGTGTTATTTCCAATGACTTCCATTGCAAAACTTGACGTTATCCCGCAACCCTTCATTGCTCTTTCCAGATGTGATCAATGGTTACCTTCAAAGCTTAGTTCAAAGCTTAGTTTCAGACTCTATCATGCTCATTTAAACAGTGATTCAGGTTATGTTAGCCAGTGTCTTTGAAAGTGGTGACGTCTTTGATGTGCAAGTTACGGGAGTGTCACTTTGCAGATGTACTCCATTGGCTGCGGATTGTTAAATGTTCTCAGCAAAACAAAATCAGGAATGACTCGTTACACCAGAGTAAGGACATAGAGGAAAAAAAATCTTTCATTGCATTGACTATAGAATTCAGTTACTCATTAAAGTCCTTATTTGAACAGGATGCTTTCTCTTAGTAAGTATTGGGGCTTTTGCTCCGAATTGCACATGGGTGCCCAAGCCCTCAGTGATTGCTATCCTAATGGCATGCATAAACAGTTTCATAAACAGCAGTGTTCTGCCTGCCGGCTGTCCAGAAGAGCTTGCTTATGCCTGGGAATCAGCATTTAGGTTTTACACTTTATGGCTCTCCAGTGGCATTTCTGCCCAGAGGTGCTGACTGTATTTGACGTAAATTACCTTTAAGCTGTGGCTGCTTAGAAGGAAATTTGATTTTGATACTCCTTGTTTTTATCCTTTATGGTGGGAAAAAAAAGAAAAGGAAATAGAGGGATGCTTAGGTTTGGTATACATTCAAGAGTGTTGTGGTGGAAAATGGGGAAATCCTAGAAACAGGACAACACATTTAGGTTTCATTTGGTTTGGGTTTTTCCTGTTTAACGGAAGTGTGATAAGCACTTTTCCTGACTACGTTGTTAGTGGATATCGGTCATTCACACACCATTCTTGATTCATAGAGAGACTTAGGTTGTCTTTGCTGTAGCTTTTCAAGGTGAATTTTGAGAGTAAAATTTTAGATTGTTACCCTAGAATGACAGGTAATTCACTGAACAACTTCCCTGGGAAAGAATTGGGAATATGTTGTATGTGTTTCACTCGTTTGGAAAGTCTGAAAAGTTATGTAATGTTTTCTCTTAAAATTGTCTTATTGTTAAGTACATTCTACTATTTACTTTGCAGGTAAAATATACCCAGGACCATAAACAGATGAAAGGTAGACCAAGTCTGATTTTAGATACACCTGGTCTGAGATATGTCAAAGAAGCACAAAATCATATTTCAATGGTAGGGTACAACCAGCTCCTTCTTCTCATGACTAAAACATACTAAGGAATGGCCCCACCCAGTGTACTGACGGCGTCGTTCACCATTAATCTGGATAACTAACAAAGCATGAATGCAAAGCAAAATGTGGATGGGCCCATCCATTTGAGGGGACTTTCTAATCACACTGAAATGTAATGGACATCTTTAGTCCTAATAAAGTAATTTTTCTCAGTGATATTTTGGGTGTGTTTTTATTTCTAACATGACTACTATAAATACATTTTATGAGAAACATTTGTTTGGACTTCTTTTCAGGTAATTTTACAACAGAGCTTTGTATGTTTACATGTTGCAAAGAATATAAAAAATGTGTATGTTTTTTAAAGCAGTTTCATGAGGTACAATTTATATGCAATAAGGTTTATTCATTTAAAGTGTACAATTCAGTGGTCTATAGTAAAATTTACAGGTCCAATTTCAGAACTTGAAAAAAGTGTATGTTTTGAAGTACATATATCCATTTTTGCAATAATATACAAAAATTATACATATCATTATTTTTGACTCTCAATCTAATTTTAAATAATACTGTTTTCTTGGATAATTGTGTGGAAATAACATGTCATTTTAATACCTGTTAAAGGATCAAAGATAGAAAATTAATTTGTACCTGAGTTAGTACATTTTAGGAAATCACCAGGATTAAAAAATAGATGTATCTTTTAAACCTTCTCACTGATATACTGTACTGGTTTATATATAAATTTAAAAGAGCTGCTAACCATAATGATGGAAAACATTGTGAAAATATCAGCAGTTGATTCCTGATGCGAGAAAGTTGACATTTCAGACACTATTTTTGGAATAATTGGAAAAGATACATATATATGGGAAACAATCTAGATGCAGCTGAATCTAGATGCAGTTGATTCTAGATACATAAATGTGGAGAATGATCTAGAGGCAGCTGTCATATCAACACTTTGTGAAGTATGTAACAATCAGGAAATTTCAGATTGAGTTCATGTTGTTTTCCTTTTTTTCAGGTAAAGTATCATGAAGACTTTGAAAAGACAAAGGGAAGGGGCTTTACTCCTGTTGTAGATGACCCTGTGACGGAGCGAGTAAGGAAGAACACCCAAGTGGTCAGCGATGCGGCCTACAAAGGTGTCCATCCTCACATCGTGGAGATGGACAGGAGACCTGGGATCATTGTCGGTAAGCTGATGGTCCTCCTTGGCAGGTCCACACAGTCAAAAAGATTGTCCTTGGCCTAGCTTTTGAATCAGCCTACTTATTCACTAGACGACTCCTCAGATGTTTGATGTGGTGCCCATCTAAGCACAAACCATGGGCTAAGTGTTATTGTTGGTGCCATGTTGAATGGGATCTGTGGTACTTGCCAGGTTATCAGTGCCAATCCGTTCTGTTATTGGACCTTCTCTGTCTTTAATAACTTTCTGGCCTTAAGAGTGTGTTTGTATTTAAGCTCAAATACAAGACATGAGTAATAACAATGGTTGAAAAATTATTTTGTTTTCTTTTTCGCTTATGTACTTGATCAATGCATTGTACTGCAGACATCGTCTACATGGGGGACAGAAATAACAGAAAAAATCCCATTTTGGTTCTTTTACCACAAATAAAAGTGATAGAGAGATTCTGATAGTATTCCATACATGAATAGCTTTTTTTTTTTAAATATCTCTGAATGGGGATAATTGGGAGCTGTCTACAAATGTCATAAATCTGAGACGAAGGAAGTTTCTCTCCTCACTGTTCTTCTCGTCCGTCTGGGGACATCTTGAATGTTGGCTGAGATAGCAGTGACCACCCCAGAGTATAAGGAAGGGCTAGAAAGACAGTTATTGACTTTTCAATACCTATCAATGGCCCATATTCCAAATGATTGTTGTCTGAATTTTCATAGCTAGTCCAGTCCTAAAGCTCAGGTAATATTTTTGGGAACCATTCCACAGGCTCATCAATAATCTGAGTGTTAGGTTAGCTTCTTCTTCACAGGGAAGAGCTTATTTTTTTTGGAACTAGTGAAAGGCCATTTAGAGGTGGGCTGGGCAAAGGAAGTGTGTATCTGACTGGATACTGTCTTAACGTAAAGCAACAATACTGAGATCAGGGCACTAAGTTCCTTGAATGATTTAGTGAGTCTGAAAGTCCTTCTCACAGAGGGATTCCACACACGTTTGCACACTACTGACAGCTCTTCCACATCTTCCAAAGGTGACTTTGTAGAAGGCTCACTGTAATTTGGATGGATGGGCTGAGATGTTTTCACTGAAAGTAACATGGTGTTAATTTCATTGCCTTGGTTTAACATCGCATGCGGGATGGTGAGAACAGAGGCTCCAATTTGTCCCTCAAGGGTGGAGAGAGACGCTGAGAATCTGCACAGCTTACACTGAGGTCCTCTGCCCTAGATCAGGGCCAGGAGTGATGGTGAAATTCTTGTTAGAAACTGGGAGATTGTCTAGTCTTCAAGATCTCAGAATTTAGTACTCACTATCTTTGAGGTAGAAAACATTATTTATTTTTAAAATTTCAACATATATGTCTTTAAATTATTCCCTTACTGGGAGTCACGTTACTTCTTCTTACTGGGGAAGACTGTTTTCCATTGAGGACTTTCTTATGAAGCCACAAAATGAAGTTCATTCAACAAACAAACTTCTGAGCCAGGCGGGGAAATGCAGATTTAGAGATTTTCTGAGCAATTCAGACTTAAGCCAATTTGTGCTGCTTCTACCTTTGCTGGAGGCTCTGCTATTTCCTAGTTGTGTACCTGTGGCCAGGCTAACTCCATCTCTCTATGTCTTCGTTTCCCCCTCTATGAAATGGGATAGTAATAGTGCCTACTTAAATATGGCGTGACGCGTAAGTGAGTTACATTGTTGACCGACAGTGGTGCCCGCATGTAGTAGGAATGTGACCCTCAGAGCTCTACTTCTAGTTCATTAATTAATTGTTTTTACTCCGTAGCTAGATTTTTCACTCTCTGCTGGTGAGTACAGCGCTGTGCAGATTATTTTAAGACCTGAGCACCATTAGTTGGAGACGCGGGTGAACCTGGAAGTTATTATATTTGGATTTTGCCTCTGACTTAAATAGGAGAGTGGACTGGCCTGCTCGGTCTGGTTGCTAAGCATGGCAGTGAACACATCTCCTGTCCTCTGAGAGCAGGAGGCTGCTCCTTGCTCGTCTTTCCATCCCTTGTCATTCTTCGCTCAGTGCTGTGCGTTACTGCACTTTTCCCATAAATGTGTCTTGTGTGGGTTAAGCTTGCACTCATGGGCTCCCAATAAAAGTTGGGCTGGCCACTTACCTACATTTTAAACATTTGTTTCAGGGAGAGAAGTTTTTGTTCTTTGTTTTCTCAGACAAAAACCTCTCAGTCATGAAGGACTCAGGCGTCCTTGCTCAGGAGTGTAAATCAAACATTTTACCTCTTTCAGTGTGTGGAGAGCACGAGTGTTGGGGGTTCGGGGATGCGGGGAGTTGTTGGTGTGTTGGGTGATGAGTGGCGGGCTCCAGGTGGCAGGTCAATGAAGAATAAACCAGGCAAGTGAACTTTGCTAACAAAGTTTTCTTACTAAAGCCTTGTGGATGTGACTGTCCCTTTGTTCTCCTCTGAAGTGCAACAGGTTTGCTCATTACCGGTTTGCTGATGACATGCTTCATTTTCCAGACTTGTGCTTGACTCTGATGCTGACTTTTTAAAATTCATTCTTGATTTTTTGATTTCTTCCATTTGGTAAAAGACCTCAAAGTTTGGCGTACAGATCCTGGCTCCATCTTCGACCTTGATCCCCTGGAAGACAATATTCAGTCTAGAAGTCTCCATATGCTCTCTGGTACTGCTTACATTTTGAGTTCCTCCCCGTTTATGTGGTTTTGTCCTGAGAGTGAAGCTACCCTGAGCGGTAGAGGCTCATGGTACCGACTGTGTGATGTAAATTGTAAAGCTGAGGATTTGAAAAACAAAACAAACAGAGAAACAAATACTATGCTGCTTTAAAATACCATTAATCATTTATGAAAGCAAACTCACAAAAGGGCTTTTTAAATATATTTTAGATTCGTTTGCTCTAGATTCACTTAGAAAGGTGTCCAGAGATTCCTGATGTCTGCTTTTCATTAGTGAATGTGATTTTATAGGTTTTTGGGGGCTTGCAAATGCAGTCTTTGGAGTGCACTAAAGTGCTGAGACAGAAGTTTGTTTCATGGAAAACACTGTTCCAACCTTTTAAAGGTAGATGTTAAGAACCATATATAAAACAGTGGGGAGGTTTTCTAAATAGCATCATGAATGTGTTAAAATAAAATAGACTTTTAAGTACCCTTAAAATGTATCTCTGAGTGTTTGTATAACACAAAATTTATAGTGTATAGATATGCAGGTTTATTTGACTTTTAATTTAGACCGCATGTTTCCAATTAAAAGCAAAACCTGAATGGTTTGGCTATTTGGGTACAGTGATAGCATGGTTTAACATTTCAAGCTTTTAGATAGTGTTTAACAGACTGAAGCTGTGACAGTTATGCAATTATTTTAAACAATATAAATAGATGTATCCTATCCATTGGGTCTAACTCTATCCCCTGATTTATACTCCACATTTAATTACTGACATTAATGAAACTGAAAGCCCAAGGCAAAGTAGGGACTCTAATACTTTTGTAATCGGTTTGATCCACATCCTCTGCCAAATTGCCCTTAAACTTTCTGAAAATAAAGAAAAGGCAACAAATGCTGTATGCTTGGGGATTATTGAAAACGATTATATCTAACCAGACGTTAAGTTTAATAGAAATATTTTAGTTTGCCAGAGTTTCTTAGTTCTTGTCAATTTCCCATCCCCCATTTCTCCTTGAAAACCTAGACTTACAATGAGTATGAATGATTGTTCAATATTTATACATTTGACGCAATGTGTGCTGACATTTGGTAGTAGGTGACTAGAGCTTGTAGTAGTTGAGCTTTGGGTTTTTTATTTAGTAAGAGACTGTTTTTCTTCCTTGTTAAACTTTTAAGTAATTTTTCTTCTTCTTCTTCTTCTTTTTTTTTTTTTTTTTTTTTTTGTTCTTCAAGTCACTTACTCACAAACCTGAATATTTTCCCTCCAATATAGAAAAGGCGAATCACTACAGGAGACTCCGTTCTCAGTCTCACTCGAGCAGTACTTTTGGTACAGGTCTGGGAGATGACAAGTCAGAAATATCTGAGATTTACCCTAGCTTTTCATGCTGCAGCGAGGTAACCAGACCGTCGGATGAAGGAGGTAGCAAACATTAACCAGTCTTAGAGAACAATAATGCATTTTTGTAAACAAGTCACGAGTGCTTCTAACATTCTTTACATTTGCACAAACATGGAGTCTGGGTGCATTTGAAAATTTTAAATTCTGTTTAGAAAGTTGAGTCCTTTTCTTTTAAACTACTAATTTGCATTCCTGCATGTTTGTTTTTCCTGTCTTGCTTCACTATTTTCACCACCAATGGATCTTTAATGACAGAAGGGTCTTGGGACCTGCTACGTGAGTCTGTTTCACAGTTGGATGTGATGGACACATGCAGCCATAGTGGACACTGGAGTTCTGTGGAGCTTCTATCTGATTTCCATTAAGTTATATTTGAGTTACAGTTATATTTAAGTTATAAGTTATATAAAGTTAAGTTATAAGTTATATAAATATAACTTATAGTTATATTTGAGTGACTAAGAGGGGTTGCTCTGAATTTGTATGCATTGCAATATCAATATATATTTGTAGACAGAGCTAGATCTTACTGAAAGCAAATTGAACGTGATACTTGAGATATGAGATTTTTTTTTAAATGGAAAAATGCTATTGATTATTAATAATCTTCCTTATATTTCCTGTAGTCATCCTCTCTTCTGTTTCTGCATCCAAGCTAGTGGGTTAGGTCTAGACCTTTTAGTTGAAATTGTTTTGGATGTTAAACTAATCCTGAGGATAAAAGTCTTACATCAGATGTTTAACACTGTGGTGCAGCTACATTTTGGTGCTGTGGACAGTGGGGTGAGAGGGTAAGGGGCCAGCAGGGCATAAGAACTGTTGGAATCCTGAATTTCCTTTTCAACTGCAGAGGTCATATCACTGGGAATAAATCCCTGAGGCAGGCGATTTTGATTCTGAGCAACTTAACATGGGGAACTTGTGGTGGGGGGGTTGGGGAGAAAGTAAAGTGAAGGAAGACCAGATGAGACCACGAAAACTCCTGCAGTTTTGTGGTGGTTATTTCCATTCGTCTGAATAAAGGTTAAAATCAGTTACATCCCGTACTACTTAAATTACTCATTTAGGCAGGCCTTAGCTAGGTAGAAAGTTTTTTTTGTTTTGTTTTGGTTTTGGTTTTTTGTTTTTTAATGTTTCAGCTTTACTGAAGTACAATTGACATATAAAGTTGGAAGATATCTGATATGTCCATTGGGATGATCTGACATATGAGGACGTTGTGAAGGGACACCACCCACCCCTTCTCCCCCACCCTGTCTAGTTAATTAGCCCATCCATCACCTCACAGAGTTCTCTCTTATTTGTGTGTGAGAGAACATTCACGTTCTACTCTCCCAGCAGATTTCAACTAGGCAGTACGGGGTTGTCAACCATTGTCACCGCGCTGTACATTAGACCCTTGGAGTCTATTCATCTGAGAGCCCAATGTGTGCACCCTTTCCAGCTCCCCGCTCTTTCCCCCACCGCCCAGCCCCTGGCAGCCACTTTTCTACTGTTTCTATAAGTTTATTTCTTTTCTTCTTTTTAAGATCCCGCCTTGCTAGAAAGTTTTAAAAGATCTCCTTTCCCTACGATTCTAGTGAAGAATTTGTCAGTTAGTTTTGCTCTCCTGTAGATAAGATAGACATGGGCGATCTCCCTTTTCTGTAACTGCCTCTCTAGCAAAGGGTTCAAGTAACTTCTTGAGTTTTTTGATTAGGATTTAGGGTTCTTGATTTCTCCCTTCCGTGTCCTCTCTGGTCCTGGAGGTGCATGATACTGTTGATGCTTGATGAGATGAACAAAACCCAAAGCAAATACAAGAATAAATTTTGATCCATCTTAGTCAACGTAGCTCAGTGCAGCATTTTACAGTTGATGCAAGGTACCTTGGAGGCTTTGCTTCAGCAGTGACCCTTCCCCTTGTCTGTGTACACCCAACACAGCACTCATTCATTTATTCGCCAAATGTATATCGAGTGTTCTTTGTACCCCAGCCAAGAGCGGGGATCTGGTGATGCACATAGCAAACAAAAGAGATGCGCCTTTGGTCTAAGGGGTTAGAGTTTGGTGGGGGGCCCTGACATTAAACAGATACTGACCCAACTCCTATATAATTAAGAACAGAGCAAGTGCTGTGAGGGGAGAGCATGGGGGCTACAAGATGTGTAACAGGGGATTTCCATCTGGCCTTGATGTCAGCGAAGCCTTTCCAGGGAAGGAGGATTTGAGCAGAAACACCAGTGCTCGATGATGTTAACTAGGCCAAGGGGGCTTTGGGAGCAGAACGTCTTTGAGAGAACAAAGAGAACTCTAAGACAGTGTGTCAGTGAGGTGTTCAAACGGAAGTGTCAAGTAGGCAGAGTGCAGAGGGAGGGTTCCATGGCACACAGCTGTGGGAGGTCTGGGATGAACCTTCCAGGAGAATTCAGACCCCCTCCCCCATGGGTCCAGTCCCTGTGCTGCTGTGAATTCTCCATTCTCTGCCTCCAGGGCTGCACCTTGAGAACCCACTATTGTTCGATTAGCCATTCTTTCTCCTCCTCTGCCACGCCTTCTTTTTTCTAACTATTTCTAGCAAAAGGACCCTCCCTATACTATGCCCAGCTGAATGAGAAAATGTCTCCCTTGAAAGATGGTATATGTAAATGTTCTTACAGTTATGCCAGAATGTAAGAGTAATACATGGTTAATAGGGAATAATTACTTTTTTTTTTTTTAAATGGAGTAATTTCTGGGGCTCCCGGGTGGCTCGGTTGGTTAGGTGGCTGCCTTCGGCTCGGGTCATGATTCCAGGGTCCTGGGATCGAGCCCCGCATCGGGCTCCCTGCTCAGCAGAGAGCCTGCTTCTCTCTCTACCCCCTCCCTGCCGCTCTGCTTACTTGTGCTCTTTCTCTAGCTCTCTGTCAAATAAACAAATAAAATATTAAAAAAAAAAATAAATGGAGGAATTTCAGACTCCATGGGAGGGCAGTGAGCTGGGGGAGGAGATTTCTGGCAGGAAGGTATGTCTCAGGAGCTTAAATAATGTCATAAGATACCTTTAAAGATGCCTTGTCATGCTCATCCCTCTGTTATAGGGCCAAGACGCTCTGCTCATAGTGACATTCCCTATTTTGGAAAATAGTTATTGAGGTATGAAGCAAAAGTCAAGATGTGTCAGTAAGTGTTCTAATGCACATCCAAGTGATGGTGGTACCATAAGATATCTGCATTAATTCAAGAAGAGTTCGGACTACATGGGAATAGATGCCCAATTCCATTTATTTTAAGGGAAGCAGGCACATTCTATCGATTGGCACATCGTGTCTGTATTCAGATGATTAGTGATGTAGCAAACCTAGTATGTTCAAAACAATATCCTCACTCCCCGCCTTCCCCCCCAGGAACCTGCTCTTTCTCAGGTTCCCAGTTTGCTAAGTGGCAGCCGCAGCTGTCCCGATCTTGAGATCCAACCCCGTGGAGTCATCCTGGGATCCTGTCCTTTACTCATACCGGCCTCCAACCCATCAGCAAATCTTGTCAGCTCTATCCGGAAAAATGCATGCAGAATCCAAGTGCTCTGCCTTGAATCATCACAGTAGCCTCCAAACGGCTTCCCGCTTCTGCTCTGGCCTCCCCCACTGCCAGCCCTCTGTTCTCCACTTGGCAGCCGGAAGGAGCTTTCTGAAACATAAGTTAGACCATGTCTTTCTTCCGCTACCATTTCATTCTGAATATAACCCAGACCCTCACCATCACCTACAAGGCCCTCACCTGCTCTGGGCCCTGGCTGCTACTCTCCGCTCATTTCCTCCCATTTTCTGACTACCCCCATCGTCCTGTCTCCCTGCTTTACTCAAACCTTCCAAACAAGCTCCCATTTTGGGCCTTTGGAGGTAAAGTGCTTCCCTGCCTGGAACATTCCTTCTCATCCCTGTATTTGCTTTTGCCTAGTCCCACTTTTTTCCACGATTCTGCTCAGATGTCACTTTATCAGAGAGACCTTCTCCAACGACCAGAGATAAAATAGTGCCCATTCCTTTCCTGTCTGTCTCTTTACCCCCCTTCTTTCCTTCCATTAGCACTTGGCACTCCTGGAGATATTATATATTTCTTTTATATTTGCTCATCTGTATCTGCTTTGCTAGAATAGAAGCCTTACAAGAGTGGAGTTATTGGCTCTTTTGTTCACCGATCTCTCTCCAGCCCTTAAAATTAATGCTCAGCAAGTATTTGGTGAATGCACAAAATGGCCAAATTAATATTTTTTTCTGCTCATTCTTTTCTTTTTTATGGAGGTATAATCAACCTATAACATGGTATTAGTTTCAGGTGTACAAGGAACTTAGATCTTAAAAACTAGAACTACATCTATAAATATATATACATAATTATTTTTTAAAATATAAGTCTACTGTGGAAGGCTTTTAAAGAAATTCTTCCATTTTTGTTTGGATGATGTTTTGATATGTTTCAAGGACATTAAAGCATAGCTGAAAAAAAAACACAAAAAACCCAAAACCCTAAAATGGAAACATTCCCAGTGTTGTGTTTTGTTTTGTTTTCCCGATGAGAAAGGGAAGGAGTAGTATTCATGACTTTTTGGTTACTTTGAAATTTAGGGTCCCCTTTGAAATGTGTACTATGCTGGGTCCTGGTAAAGAGGTGCTGATTGACTCCACAGAAGGAAGAAACTTCTATGATCTTGATGGCTATTTGATGAAAACCTTTAGTGTCTTGAGTAAATCATATGCGTTGCTTTAAATACCATTCTAGAAATTGAAAAGAATTTTAAAACCATACTTGTTAGTGGTAAGATGAAGAAAAAAAGAAAATGTAAGTATTCAGAAATGCCATTTTTTGGGTCCAGATTTTGTTGATTTTTTTTAAGATCTAGATTAGGATTTTATATGATGGAATGCACTAAGTCCCAGAGAGAGGCCCTGTAATAGTGGGTTCTCTCCCTGCCGTGGAGGGTGTGTGTGTGTGTCCATGTTGCATTGCAGAGGATACAGCGCCGGGCCACAGGGCAAGAGTGTGGACTTTACCCTTGCTCTCGCCCACGTGGTCTGAGTTCTCTGGAGGCCACCTGACGTTACAAGGCACATCTGTAACCAGAAGGCTATGGAACAAGAACTCTCTAAGAGATTTTACGTTCTCCTAAGCTAAGTGCCATCAGTTTAAATAAACTTTTTTTTGTTTCCCTCTCGCTTCTCTATGCGTGAGAATGTGTTTCTGTTTTAAAGATAATCTGTTGTACTTTGTGAATTAAGTGGCTGGGCAGTTAGGCGAGTTATGTTTTAGGGTCCTTCCTATGAGTCAGAGGAAATTCTGATTTTTGGGACAAAGCGTCAAACAATTGGCTCCTTTCCTTGAGGCAAAAGTACCCTGTTTTCATTGTTCACATTTGGTTTTCATGAGCATTAACATAGAGGCCCTCTCCTTTAAGTGTGTATCATTGTTTCCATTATGTGTTTCTCATGATATTTTCTCCCTCTTGCTTTGATTGCTGAATATTTTCATTTTCTTATGTGATTATTTTGGGCTTTCTTACTCTTCCATCTACTTTCCAAGGTATTAAGTTACCAAAGGATTTTCATTTTACATCTCTACTGTGTTACTTTGATTCAATAAAAGAGGTTTTTATTTAAACTTGATCTAATTTTGTTTTGATTCTTGAATAGTATTATTTGAAATTATCTTTATTGCCTTTTGGTATCAGATTAGGTTAACTCATTTTCACTTGACACACGGTTCCGTGACTGGCAATTCTCCTGATGGTTCACTGAGAGATTTTCTTTGATCTTTGTGTTTGTCTTCAGGTCACTTGCCTGCAACATTTTTTTGCCTTCTGGTGCAGAGATTTCTTCTGTTGCCCCAAACTCACAGTGGTCCTTGTTGCTAGTATTTGTGTTTACAACCTTGCCCAGGATTTGCCCTTCTCAGTTTGAACTGGAGTTCCATTTGGCTTCAGGTATTTTGTGTTTTCTGATTCCCTCCAGAGCCTACAAGGCTATGGGAGGGCGATGGGGAAGGAAAAGCAGATGCACTTTTTAAGACAGACATTGGCGGTTTTCCAACCCTGTGAACTTTTCCATTTTGTTGAGAAGGAATCTGATGGGGATGACCTAGTCCTGCCTTCACTGATGAAAAATGAGGTTCTGAATTCTGTGACTATGCCCGCAGGGCGGTGCTTATAGCGTTCCAGCCCAGGCACCATGTCCTCAACAGAGGTTAGGTTGAGGGAGATGCTTTAGCACCTTCTGGAACTCTCCGTCGATTGCCTGGAGGTGGACCGAGAGGGTGATGCACCAAATAGGGAGCCAAGTACCCGAAATCTATGGGTGTTTTAAGAGCACCCATAATGCCATCTGTTCATTCACCAAACACTTATCTCCCCGATGCATGAGACACTAAAAACAGAGAAAATAAAGATATAGTTACTGGCCTTGAGGAACTCACCTTCTGGTGGGAGAGCTGGCTGCATTAACCCATTGCGCTCAGGAAGGCGCCATGTGGAGTGACACCTGGAGTCAGAGTTAGCCAGGTGCGGAATGGGGAAGGAGTGTTTTTGGCAGAAAATCAGCAGACAGCAGAACATAGCACATTGCTTGCTGTGTTCTGGCATATCGGAAGCCCAGGGGCTGTGTGTCGGGGAAAGGGGCTGAAGATCAGACCAGAGCATGGGGAGGGCCAAGCCAGTCTCTGCAGACAGGGTGCAACTGAAATCTCCTTTCTGGGCACGCTGCGTGGGCTCCTGTCCTGCAGGAGATTTAGAGGCTGCGTAGAGCACCAGTTCGTGAGGCTGGTAGGTCACTGGGTCTCTGACTTGGAAGTTGAGCCCACTCTGGGAGCTTGTCTCAAGATCTCGTCTGCACTGGCTGATTGAGACTCTGCCACGAGACCAGACTCCGTGGGCTCCATGTGACCAGAAGGCCTTCTGAGCAGTCTTGCAGAGGCGCTCGTGGTGCAGAGACAGCATTGTTGGTTTTTATTTGAAGTGTCACAATGTTTCTCATAGCTGACATTCATCACTGATATAGAAGAGCAGGAATGTCAAAATCATAGCCCCTTCTTACTCTCAGGACTTCCAGACTCCAGACAAAGGAGCCCACAGCTGGGTGTTGGATAGATAGCTCAAATCTTATGTCAGAACCAGTGTCTTATTTCCTGTCTTCCCAAACAAACAAACAAACAAACACACAAACAAACATCTGTTCTTGTCTCTGTTCACCATCACAGCTGATGACACAATCATTCAGAAAAATATGCCAACAAAACCAGTGGCATCCTTGTCACCTTTCTTCTCTCACACTTTACATTCAAGCCGTCTGTACGCCCACTGGCCCTGTTCACGACAGAGCTGTGCCCAGTCCAGCCTCTCCTCACCAGGTCCAGGGCTCCCCTCCCATCTCTTTGAGAGCTCAGAAATAGGCTCCTGGTCTTTGTCATTCCATTCTCGCCCTCTTTGATCTGGCCTTGGCCTGACTGCCAGTGATCTTTTAAAAACCTGCATCAGCTCTCATCATGCCCTTACTCAAAATTCTCTAATGTTCCACTTATGCTTCAGCTGAAATTCAAGAGCCACAGGCTACAAGGTGTTACATGGACTGGCCCTTGGTCATGTCTCCAGTTTCATCTTCACCCAGACTGTCTGCTGTAGCCACCCGGGCCATCTGGCTGTTTCGGCACGTTAGGCCTTCTCTGGTCATGGTTCTTTGCCAACAACACTCATTGATGCTTCGTGGCTGGCCTCCCTTTCTTCAGGTCTCTGATTAAATCTCAACTAATCAGAAATGCTTTCCTTGACTTCTCTACCTAGAGAGATCTCAACCCACATACAACTCCCTATTCCTTTACCCTGCTTTATTTTTCTCTGTAACTCTTTTTTTTAAGATTTACTGAAGCATCGTTGACATACAAAATTTGCACCTGACGTCCAAAATTTTGATGGGTTTGGACATACGCATAGACCCATGATACCATCACCACAGCAAGTCACTGAAAACTTTGTCCACCACCTTGAAAACTTTCCTTTTGTGTGTGTGTGCGTGTGTGAGTTATAAGAACATTTAACGTGGGAGCTAGCCTCTTAACATCTTTTACAGTACAGAGTATTGTTAACCGCAGGAATTGTGTTGTACTATAGATCTCTAGAACTCATTCATTTTGCATAATTGAAACTTTATACCCATTAAGCAACAATTTCCCATTTTCCCCTCCCTCTGCCCTTGGCAACTGCCATTCTGTTCTCTGTTCTATGAGTTTAACTGTTTTAGACATCTCATATTAATAGAATCATGAGGTATTTGTCCTATCATTGGCTTATTTCACTTAGTATAATGCCCTCTAGGTTCATCCATGTTGTCACAAAGGGTAGGATTTCTTTCTTTTTGAAATTGAATAATATTCCATTGTATGTCTGTATCATTTTCTTTATCCATTCACCTGTCAATGGCCACTTGGGCTGTAGTTATATCTTGGCTATTTTGAATAGTGCTACAGTGAACCAGGATCAAAATCACAGGGAGATATGACCTCTTATCTGTTAGTTTGGCTGGTATCCAAAAAAAAAAAAAAAAAACCCTCAAAAAAAACACAAAAGATAAATGTTGGCAAGGATGTGGAAAAAGTGGAACCCTTTACACTATTGGTGGGAATGCAGAATAATGCAGCCACCATGGAAAACAGTATGGAGGTTTCTCAAAAAATCAAAAACAGAACTATCCAGCAATTCCACTTCTGGATATACATCTGTCACTCTTTTTCTACCTGATATTTCATTATGTACTGATTAATTATGGCTCTCCCAGAATATAAACTCTATTAGAATGGAATTTTTCTGCCTGCTTTGTCCTGAATTTTATAACTAGTATCTTGGACAGCACCTACAAAACACTTAATAAATATTGTTGATACATAAATATATTCAAATTAAAGTTTGGTCTGAAATACAAAGAAATAGCTTTGCTACATGTGCTAAATCATTAAAACTTGGTGTTAATCTTTATTAAGTTTAATTAGAGCCAGTTTGGTTGAGGGTAACAGTGCAAAAGTAATGCTTATTATAGTTTCTTTAAAAAACAGGAATGTAAGGGGTGCCTGGGTGGCTCAGTGGGTTAAAGCCTCTGCCTTCGGCTCAGGTCATGATCCCAGCGTCCTGGGATCAAGCCCCACATGGGGCTCTCTGTTCAGCAGGGAGCCTGCTTCCTCCTCTCTCTCTGCCTGCCTCTCTGCCTACTTGTGATCTCTGTCAAATAAATAAATTAAAAAAAAAAAAAGACAGGAATGTAAGATGTATCACTGAAGCGTAACATTATAACCTATGTTTATTACAAAGCCCGACTTGGCCCTGAACTTTTGTAACCAAGCAATCAGTAAAGTATTCCCACCTTACCACTGCTGTTCTCATACAAATACTTCTCATTTCAGTGTTTTATTTCACTTGTGACAACTGCCCTTAGTAGGGACTTAATAAAGTGAAAGTGCCCATCAGAATTCTGACATTCATACCTCGTATGGCTTCTGTCTCAGCGTACTCTAGTTTACTGTTTGATCATGAACTCCACAGTGGCAGAGAATGAACATGCCTTTTAGCTCTCTTTCCAGTACCTAACTCAGGTTGGGGAATGCTCCATGAAGAAATGGTGAATGGAAGGAGACAAAATGAGAGGACAAGTCATCTCTTTCCTAGACACAGTGAAGTCCACAGAATATATTCTTAATTCCTAAGGATAATAGGCATCATTAAAATTTCAATTTACCATTAAATTGAGAATAGAAATATCAAATACAGGCACAATAATAAATTCTTAGTATATTTTAAAAGTGATGGATTTGCATCTAAGCAGCAGTGTTTTGAAATCTCCTTTAATAGGAACAGTGTCCTTAAAGCCACAATCCTTTGCTCAGTATGTGCATTAATGCCCATTGAGGATTTATGTTTTATGATTTACAGATGGCATTCTGCCCCAAATTCAGCATTACTGGTTTTTAATGGTGAGCGTGGTTTTAAAATTAGATAACCAGAACGACCAACTAGAAAATGCACTCCTGATTTTGAACTCTTGGCCTTCATTTAATCTAAATGTACCAGTATTTCTCTTGGAACCAGTACTTTGTTTTTCTGGTTACTGATCAGCAGGCTTAACCCTCTGAAAAAATCCAGTCCATTCCTAGCCTGACTTCTGCAAAGGAAATACCTTCAACAAGAGACTTTCAGTTGTACCAATTCCCTACTGTATTTGAGCGTTGTTTCCAATCTGAATTTGAGAAGTGTGTGATATCCGTCAAAAAAAATGTTGTTTTAAGTGTCCACACTGAAGTGTAGGAAGATTTAAAGAATTGATGACTGGGATACTTCTGTGACAAATTTCAGAGATAAATTTCAGTGATGAAAGTATTATATAAGAAAATAAATGAGTCTTTTATAACGGAAGAGTCTGCTGCTGCCAATTACATGATCATACTTAGCTATTGAGCTAGTGCCTGTAGAAGCAGCCTACAGGAAGGCACACCCTGCACGCTGTTAGGAACTTTTAGTTAGTCCTGTTGCACCCCCAAGAAAAAGGATCAGGGTTCTGACTGAAGTCGAAGTCCTTAGAGAAACTCCTATTCCTGGTATCATTAGACTGGGAATGAAGGAAACGTCCTAAGTTTCCTTTTCTGAGTGTGAAGTTGGGAAAAGGATCAAATACTAATGAATAGCACTTGTTCTGAGACGCACATGTGTCTTTCATTGATTTGCCAAAATTAAATCAAAGGGTTCCATATGTGTCTGAAGGAGAAACATCTGACACTTAAAGTAGCAAACAATAAAACTTTAAAAGTATATTTCCTGCAAAGCTGAGCTGATTGGGGGAAAAGAGAAGGTTTGATCATCAGGAAGGAGATAGATGTGGCCCACAGCATATGCGTCCAAGGGGAAACTTTAGAAGAGTTTTGAAAATGGTACAGTGACGCACGCGGAGAGGGAGAGAGTAGCTTTTCCGTATTGGTGAACATTAGTAATGAAAATGGAAATAGTCCTTTTTGGTTTGTATGGATCAAATTTGATGTCCGGATTGGGTAGTAGACTGAGTATACGTGTGTTACTTATGTATCTGTCTTAGATATAAAACAGTCATAATGTTACCTTTGTAGTCATGAATTTCCTTGCTCTCCCCGACTTCCTATTTCATCCAGGTGCCCCACGTCCCTCCTCCCCAAGCCCCAGGCTAGGAGGTCATGGGGATTGGATCCTGACTTTAGATTTCCACGGGCTGCTGCAGCTGGGTGCTGGACTGAGTTTTTGCGTTTTGTTTGGTCATGATCTGCAGTTGTCCCAGCTCATTGTTGCGTGGTTCCCCTCTTGCGGCCAGACTCCCTACTCCTTAGTACCTAATCCTGTTCCAGAAATATTCCTGATCCGCCGATGCCACATTCTTCAGACATTCTGGTTTTTGAACTTTGTCTTGTACCATGTACCCGACCCATGCTTAGTGAACTTATTTACCGGCCCGTTGGACTCTTACCTGGATCCTGTCTTCATGTCTTTAACACTGTGTGCCTTTGATTCCAGGGAACTGTTGCTCATTTCCCTACCCAACCGTGACTTTTACACGTGCCTATTTGCTTAGCCCCAGCCACGCCATATAAACTGAAGCTTGGGCTCTAGGAGAGCCGGACAATCTTTTACATTCATTTCCCCGTGTTTCCCTATCTTCAAATCATGTCAGGGACCCACTGGTTCCATTTCGTATATGTCTGTTGCTCGAAAAAAGTGTTATACTTGCTCATTCAGAAGTATTACCATTACTGAGATGTGTCTACATGTGATATTTAGTGTGGCTTGTCACTAAAGGCATCTCATGTAAAACGGTATCTGGGAACGACTCGTGGATTGGTCATATTTCCTAAGAGTCAGTATTAGAGTTGATCAGCGCAAGAATAAACCAAATGCACAGTCTGTTTTTAAGTCTTTAAAAACATGCTATGAAAAACAGTGTTACATATGTTTATCCGATAAGTATTTATAAATATCCTCTACAATGGCATAATGAGACTTCCTTTCATTGTACTTGAATAATGAATCTTTCTAAATGAGATTGACTCACACAATATCGATGGTAGTGATCACTGAGGAAAACTGGGATTTGCTATGAGCTGACTTTACAGTCATGGCATAACCAAAAGCTAGATTCAGCGCTGTGATTTACCTAATGGAAACAGTATCCTGTGTCCCTGTTATCCTTAAATTCTTTATTGTTTTCATCTTATCAAAGAACTGCCCCAAATGATGTCTTATTGTCAGAAAACTACAGATATCTCTTATATATATATATATATATATACACACACACACACACACACACACACATATATATGTATATATATTTCCATGCTGTGCATTCCTTTCTTTATTTTCATTTTTGTTTTATTTTGGGACACAGCATATATGTGTATGTGCAGTTACATACCTCATTGATTTTTGTGCCATGAGAACATGATATTCAAGACTATAATTTGGGGCAGAAATTATTTCCTTTTCTCTCAGTGACAATCCTACTTATATCTGTGGTTTGTGTTATAGTTACAAGTTGGGGAGTTTATCCTGGATTAGATAGCTAACAATGAGAAACAAATTTGAGGGAAAAATACACAAGTTGATATTTAAATCAAAATGTAAGAGTAAATTGGCTACATTATTCTGAATCAAAATAGCAGATATTCTTAACTATAAATCTCTCTAGTTCTGTTCAAACCACAGTATGTCTTAGTTTACTTTTGCCAGAGAACATTCACAGACATTTTTTTCTAGAGAAAAACCAGCTAATTTTGAAATGAAAATGCACTGCTTTTCTGGGCTTGTGAGACTAAGTTTAACTGGCTGATCATTTAAAAATAACTAATTTTGTGTTTCTTTCTTTTTTTTTTTTTTTTTTTTGATATTTAGGAACAGGAGAGCCCCAAAACAATATTTTAGAAATTCTTACTTGGGGGCAACTAAGCCAAATGTATAAATGAAATGGTCAGGTATAATTCACATAAGCATAGTTTTGAAAAGTACATAATCTACATGTTTCCTTTTATACTTAATAGGTAATTAGGAATCTTTTACATCTAATTTATATTTGACTAACACAACATTATAAATCTATTATTTAAATTCAGAGAAAAAATGGTTAAACAATCTTCTGGACTTAATTATGTTTGCAAGTAAATTCTTAGCATGTCTGTAGAGCTTGTCACTATTCTGATGCTGACTTGGGGAAATAACATTTTGCAGCCTGTGTCCTACAGAAAGATTTTGAAAATTGTCAGGTGGCATCATGATGGGGCCTTCCTCGCTCAGTGGGAGAGTGTTGAAGTCATATTAGGAGATGGGGCTTGAGCACAGACTTGAAACTATTCATACAGAATAAAGTGACCGAAGGAAGATTGCTTGGGCTAAAATAGGATACTATTGACAAAGGGAAGAAGAAACATACACACACACACACACACACACACACACTCCAGAAACTTATCAGATGCCAAAATGACCCTTAAAAGAAATTTGAAAGCCATTGCTTCAGAAATAATGCTATTCCCTATGATTTGAGTTGGCTTTTCCAAAACGAATGCCTCCTTCTCACTATAATTTCTTCCCGAGCTGTTCTAGCGCCCCTCGTCAACCACAAACACCCAAGCTTCCGGTGGCATTTGCACCCCCAAGTGTACCACAGAGAAGTCCGTCAGTGAGAGTGAGAGTCACCTCTGTGAGCAGAACAAAGCTGCCCCGCGCACCTCTCCACGCATTCAACCTTTCTTCTCCCGCCTTTCCCTTCCTCTCCGGTCTGCCCCGCTGCAGGAGTGAGTGGTCAACTGTGGGCTCTTCTGACTTCACATAGGGGCTTCAGTGCTAGAACCTCCTCTGCTCCCCAGACCACAGAGCCCTCTTTCACATTTCTGACCTCACAGTGTTCATTTGCAAACTGATCTTATTCTGTCTTGTCATTTCTTCCGTATCATTTTGGTGTCATATGGTCAAGCGTTTGGGTTCTAGAGTCAGACCGTTGGCATTTAAACACTAACTCCGTGGGGCTCTGATATTTTTTTACCGAGTTACTAAATCTCTGTAAACTTCAGATTCTCCATCTGTAAAATGGGCACTTTGCCATGTGTAAAGTGGTGATGGTTTCTCCAGCTAATGCATGCGACACGCTACACATAGGGCCTGGCGTGTTGTAAGTAGGGGGACAAGCTGTGCTAACTGGCCTGAGACCAAGGGGCTCCCAGACAGCAGAGCTTCCTTTGCTGCAACTGGGGGAGTCCTGAGTAAACTGAAGTTGTCCTCCTACTTGTAATGTTTCATTTATTTAAATGGTATTGTGTTTATATTTGATATTCCTTGGAAAGCAGAGTCCTGTGATGCATCTCTCCCCCACTAAGTTTCACTGGGACACATACAGGTGGTAAAATACTTGTACATGTTTTGGATTTTCTCAAAGGAGGGTTGTAATTGTAGTAATAGCATTCATCTAAGAATAGAAAATGAAAATAAAGATGGTATTGGGGTATAGTTGGAGAAAATTGTGAGGAAACTAACATTGGCTTGAGGGATAATTTTTGAATCTGTAAAGACATTTTTTTGGCTGCAACTCCCAGCCCCCGCCTTCCCTCTGAGATGGTAACCAGGTCCGGTTCTGGTCAGCCCCCAGGAAGTGGGGTCGGCTTCCCCGGTCTGCCCTCCTTGGACGGTGCTTCACGGAGCTTGCCTTGCCCTGAGTGCTGCATGTTAGTGGCTGAATGATTCTCCAGTGAGCTTCCTCGCCCTGAGATTTCTTCCCATCATCCCTGGTTGTTTCTCCAGTTCAGGGTTAAACATTTGCCTCCACAAATACAAACAAGTCTTGGGGGAGATACATGTTTTAGCCCCTTCCCGCCGACACAATAGAGTGGATAGCTAACGACGGAAATTGATTTCTCATGGTTCTGGAGGCTGGAGGTCCGAGACTGGGGTGTCAGGATGGTTGAGCCTGGAGAGAGTCCTCTTCCCAGGTTGGAGACGGCTCTCTTCTCTGTGTGTCTCCACCTGATGGGAAGAGAGCTAGCTAGCTCTCTGGCCTCTTGTGAGGGCACTGATCCCATTCATAAAGCTCCATTCTCATGACCTAATCACCTCCCAAAGGCCACACCTCCCTATAACATCTTCTTGGAGGTCTGGATTTCAGCGGATGAGTTTTTGGGGAGCTGGGGTAAACACAAATATTCAGTCCATTTCAGGGGGAGAGTGGGAATTTGGGAATAACATATAAAGGGTCACATGAACCTCTAAATTTGTGTAGGGTTGGGGAGAAGGAAGCTGACAGTAACTAGTGGTTCTTCGCCGTGGCTGCTCATTTCAGTCACTTGGAAGCCTTCAAAAATAAGACACCGATGGTCAGTCCCTCCCACTCCCACCCCAGAGATTCTGATTTAATTGGTCTAGGAGACCTGGACATACCATGGTTTTATTTATTTTTTTTTAAAGATTTTTATTCATTTATTTGACAGACAGAGATCACAAGTAGGCAGAGAGGCAGGCAGAGAGAGAGAGAGGTGGAAGCAGGCTCCCCGCCAAGCAGAGAGCCCGATGCGGGGCTCGATCCCAGGACCCTGGGATCATGACCCGAGCCAAAGGCAGAGGCTTTAACCCACTGAGCCACCCAGGCACCCCCATACCATGGTTTTAAAAGATCCCAGGTGAGTTCCATACGCAGCCAGAGTGGAAACCCAGGAAGTAACTGACTCTCCCTTGTCTCTGTTCCCTTTTCCTTCCCACAACTTCTGGCCCTTGCAAGAGCTAGAAATTTAACATATGAAACAGTAATGATTGCTTTTATTTTTACATATGATTTCCAAAGTTTGAGCACTTGTTTTTAATGGCAGTGATGATTATGCATGTCTTTAGAACTTGGTGGTTTCAACTCAATTGTAGATTATCTCATTTTTATGATAAAGTCTGTTTATTCTTGGTTTATTATGCAGCAAGCTGGTTTCTTAGGCACTTATCTCTTCACAGCTTATAATTAAAAACCAACAAACTAAAACCTGGAGGCAATCTGGCTTGTTTCTCTCTTCTGCAGTGAAGGAGAACTTTCTATAGTGCTCAGAATTCTATCAGATTAAAAAAAAAATCATCCTACTGCTGTATTTGGCATGAATGTGGGTTCAGTACCCACTTGGGGACTGTGGAGAGAATCAGATGTCACGAGGACCTGAGGCTCTGATTTGGAACCCTTGATGGTACCTGAAAGAGCTATTTGAACAAAAAGGCCCACATCATGGGCCTATCTGATGACCAATTAGCTCAACCACCTTGCTCATGGCCTAGATGAGATCTAATAAGGGTTTAGCTCATTATTTAATATTTATTTCACCACCAGCAGTATCTTCATACTTTCTCATTTATAGTGATGTCTTCATTCATTTTAGCAATTCCCCTGTGATTGTCCAAATCAAGATTCTTTGTCTTTAAAAAACAAAACAAAACAAAAACAAAAACGCACACACACACACACACACACACACACACACACAAAACATCCCACAGCTCATTAAGTTCTTTGACCCCCATTAGCTGATAAAACTGTAGTCAACTGTTAAAAAAATATGACAGTAATGTCATTGCATCCTATATTCTTTATTGGAAAGCTTCTGAAGGGTAATTTTTTCCTTATTCTGATAAAAAGCAAACCTCTGAGAAAAACCCCAAAATTATTTTCTCTGTTTGTGTTACATCTGTAGTTAGCTAATTGTTACAGACTGAATGCTTGTGTCCCTCCCAAATTCACATATCAAATTCCTGAATCTCAGGGTGATGATTTTAGGAGATGTGGCCTTTGGGAGGTGACTGGGTCAAGAGGGTGAATTTAGTGCCCTTATAAAAGAGATCCCAGAGAGCTCCCTCATCCCTGCCTGCCATTTAAGGACTTGGGAAAAGGAAGCAGTGTATCTATGAGCCAGGAAATGGACCCTCATCAGACACTGAATCTGCCAGTGTCTTGATCTTGGACTTCCTCATCTCTAGAACAATGAGAAACAATCTGTTGCGTCAACTGCCCAGTCTATGGTATTTTTTTTTTTTTTTATACCAACCCTAATGGGCTAAGACATCAGTAAGGCACTACTTTTATTTCTATTTTTGCCTTTGGAATTTGGCCATCTACTATGACGCTGTTGTCATTGTGAGGCTTTCAAAACCTCCCCCTCATTTTGAAGGACATCAGACCTTTATCCTGGTGTTCCTTCTGTGCAGAGACCATTGCTCTGCTGCCTTCCTGCTTAATCTCCTAGCCTCTGTATTTTATTCTCTAAAGTGGGAATGATACCTATTTTAGAGAGTTTTTCTAGCAATGACATGGCAATGCAGGACACACTGTGCACACCAGGGACACTTCCATAATCCTCCTCTTCTTTTATCTACCCCAAAGGAATTCCCCACAGTAGGCTGGCTTCTTTTTGAGAATTTTTTCTCCTTTATTATTGTTGATTTACTCTACTGTGCATGTTTACACATATTTCCTTACTTTTCCAGTTTCAGATTTATGAAGCCTCCAAAAAAACGTTTCTTCTTCCATTTTCACCTTCTGCTTTATGATCTTCTTGTCTACTTACTTCTCTGTCTTGGTTTTATCTCCTTTCGTTGTAAGGAGAAGCATTAAATAGAAAATATTACTATTGGCAGCTCATGGAAGAAATTTATTGTGCTCTAAAAGACAGATTTTGGTTTTATAAATACTATGGGACATTCCAAATAGAACCTTAAATCCTTAGAACTTTAGTGAGCTTCCAGATCTCCGGTCAATAAATCTTACCAATGTGAAATAAAAATTGAGTCACACTTGTGTGTTTTGTTATTGCCTTAGGATAATGAAAGCTATCATTGTTGTTGTTGTTTTTTTAATTAAAAAAACTTTTTTGGAGAGATAGAGAGGGAGCAAGTACACGTGAGTGGGGAGTGAGGAGGGCAAAGGGAGAGGAGAGAGAAAATTTCAGATAGGCTCCACACTCAGCATGGAGCCCGTGTGGGACTCTATCTCATGACCAAGACGAGATCATGACCTTAGCTGAAACTGACAGTTGGACGCTTAACTGACTGAGCCACCCAGGTAGACCCTAAAGCTATTGTTTTGTGGCTTTTAGGCTATTACAATAAAAAAAAACTCTCAACCTCAGGACTCTCCTACTGGAAGACCATCATGGAATCACCATCCATCTGTATCAGTATTGGTGGAATCTGACCACTGTTTTAAGAAAGAGGGCACAAGGTGTTTTTCTGTGATAATAAGTCCTTGTTAGTTGCAAAATTAGCTTAATGTCTTGCTTTTGCAAAACTTTTGGGTTCCATTATTTTCATGGAAGAAATAGCATACTCACATGGAATGGCTATCTTTCACTCAAATTCTTAATAAACCCAATTTCCAAAGCCATTGTTTTAAACTTCCTATTGCTTATTTTGCCTATGCATCACAAAAAAGAAATCATATAGCAAAACAATAAAAAAAAAAAAAAGCAATGCCTGCCTTTTTGTAAAATTGGCATTTGCTTTTAGTAAGTTGATCCCTCTGGGCTCTTAGTTATGTTTTTCATAGCTCTAATAGGAGCTTCCTAAAAACTCTTTTATTGTATCAGGTATAAGGTAGATAACAAAGTTTGATAACCCTGAAGGAACATGCGTTAAGTAATGCAGCTGAATCAAGAAATGAAAATAATAAAGGCATGAGAAGAAAACGTAAGAATGAGATAGATTATATTTGCCCCAGTGTTCCTCCTTCTAAACTCTTTCCTGCTCTCTCCAACTTACACAGATTTAGGGCAAATACTTCACTTTCTTTTCCTGCTGTATTTGACCATAGCTACAGGAGCTCTTTGAAGGTCAGATCTGAGAAGCTGAACGAGTATGAATATACTTGGTTTCTAAAAATCCAACATTAGAGAGCACTGTTCAACAACATTCTCAAATTGTCAGTACGGGGATGATGATCACAGACAAACCATGTACACATCAACACATCACGGCATACAAGATAGCATGTTTAAAAATATTTTCATCATTGTCTTTTCCTGATAGTTTTTCCCCCCAAATATTTTAAGAGGGCTGTGCTTAACTCTGTACATCAAAATGTGAAGGTCACAGTTTGATAGTATAATGAAGGATGAAAAGTTCAGTTTTTAGGTAGATTTATGGGGTTTTTAATTTAACCTTTAGGATTTATAAGTAGATTAAAATAATAATTAATGAAGCAATGACTTGTTTACGTGGTGAAAACCCAGTCTGGAGTCCTTGAATTACATATTTAACTTACTAAAAGCAACTTACATATTTAACTGAGTATTCAGAGCCATTTCTTCAGCTGGGGAAGGGACTGATGTCCAGGGTCATTACTGCTCCAGAAGGGCAGTTGTTTCTGTCACCCCTTTCCTTTGATGCCTGGCATGCCTTGAACATAGTGGACAATGATAGTTGCTAAGATTTATGGAGGCTTACCAAGAGACGGGAAGTGTAAGTAAGCCCTGTGCACACATTAACTCACTCAGTCAATATTTGCTGAGAATTGAAGGAGGGAAGAAATGAATGGTCCATGCTTCGAACACACAGAAATGGCTCTGTTCCTCAGCTAATTAAGTGAGCTTAGATATTTTTAGGAATTTCATTATTTTTGCTTCATGAGTGAATTTTGACAATATTCCTGATATCTCTTAGCATTAAATATTTAAATGGAGTTGATAATGTTAAAAAGTGCTGTTTTCTGAAGTATTTTATATTTCACACTTATAATAACTTTGGAACGTACCACAGTCCAAGTAAAGATCTCAGTGCTTTCTCTTTGATGCCACATCTAGACTTTAAATAAACATGATTTCTAACAGCATTGCAGTATAAATTAATTCAAGAACTTAAAAAAAATTCCTATTCAACCTAATACCATTATCATCTGGAGAGCACATTTATGATTTGTAATTTTCTGATGATTAAACTTCTTTAAAGTTTGATGTTCTCATATATCATTAGAATGAACATACCAGTTATAAAATATTAATTACTCATAGTACCCCAGAATTATATCTGCTTTATTCTTTTATTATAAAAACTGTCCTAAATAAATCAACCTAGATTAATTAATGCTCAACCTGATTGAACGACACTGGTAACCTATTGTGGATTTTTATGGTAATTATATCATACAAGTTTTACTAATGTCTCCTGTGAGTATTCAAAACCCAATGAAGAGTGTACTACTAAAATCCTGTCATTCATAGCCAGCCAGCTCCTTGCTCCTGTTTATAAGTACTTACATTTACTTAGAGAGAAACACACACTCAAGCATACATCTACTGATTTTGTGGGGTTTTTATCTAGTTTCTGTGTTTGTTTTTCTAAAATTGGGTGTTCTTCAAAACAGGAACTATGTCTTTTGATTGTCATATTTAGTGGTGAGAATAGCATAAAACGAGTGAATACTATTTTGGTCCTATTTTCTTTTCTTTTCTTTTTTTTTTGATGTAGAAGGATGTTTATGAAATTCTTTACATGGTTTGGTTTTTTAGGCTTTTGTAACATGTTCAGATGACTTAGTTTTGATTTACAGCCAAGATAAAATGGAGAATTTATATATTCTAAATAAAGTTTTCTTTTGGGGTATAGACTCATTATTAATTGCTTAACAAACATAAGTTGCTAACTATATGCTGTATTTACCATTTTTGTAAAGGTAATATTTAGCCATATGTCTTGAAATATTGAGTGCATCTGTTATATGAGTATTCTGTGAAAACATTTATACTCTGTTCTTGGTTTGACGATCTAATGTAATTTTTTAAAAATTTCTTATTTGTATCTTGGAAAATATCTAAGAGGATTACATAGCTCAGTAAAAAAGGTGATTTTGTTAAAAGATGATGGTAAATACTTGTTTTGTACTTGTGCTGTTTGAACAGAGCCTCTGCAGTAGAGAATTACAACTATTTCTAATATATTTAACTGCATGTTAAACTGATTTCCTGTATACGTCCTTAATTGCTGAAATTTATACTAATCTAGAGATCACTTATAACATCACTATCCAAATTTCACATGGCAGTGAACACGGCATTTTCTTTCAGAAGAGTGTAGCAGAGCATGAGGTTCCTTGAGGGCTCGGGAGGGGTATTTTGAGGCTCACTTTGAGGAATCTTTGTGTGTGTGTGTGTTCATGTACAGCGCCTGTTCTTCCTGGAGCCTACCACCAAAGCCATTCCCAAGGCTATGGGTACATGCACCAGACCAGCCTCTCATCCATGAGGTCAATGCAGCACTCACCAAATCTAGTAAGTATCAATTTGAAGTGTCTCCTCTTCCCATTTTATCTCCAAAATAGAAATACTCGTGGAACAGACTTGCATTGAATAGTGTCTATTTTCACATAAGGGATGAATGTCAGCATTTTGCTTTCTGTACCCCTTTGAAGAAAGCAGAAGACTTACAGAGGTAAACCACTGAGAAAGGAAGGCATGACATGAACATGTGTAAAGAGCAAAACATACAAAGACTGTCTCAGAACGATATCCTAGTTGTTACTTCATGATTGGTTTTAGCCAACTGTGATCTTCCTTCAGGTCTAAAAGTACAAATATCTGGTCACATTAACCTGTCAATTTTGACAGTAATCAAAATGGCCGCTAACCCCCAAATGACATGGCCAACATAAGTCTTCAAATCCTTCTACTGGAAATCTTGAAGGGCTTACAGATTCATTCACTGAATGTGCAGTTTGGAAGCAGTGCTCTAGGTCATCTTGCCCGATGAGCATTTCATGCTGAAATTGTTTCTCCAAACCTCTGTCTCACACAGAAGCCTTAACCTGAGCACGGAGAAAGAGGTGGTCCTTCTAAGCAGTTGTCAGTTCTTCTTAACTGCTCTAAAGTTTTTCTTGCCTCCTCCAGTTTCCTCAGCCCATGGATTCACTTAATTTTGAGACTGTCTGATGCTAATATTAACTAAATTCTTGTTCTTTAATCAAAACAAGTATGGTAAAACTCAACGTATATTCTGACTATGAACCCCTTGTCGGACATGTCATGTGCCGATATATTTTCCAGTTGGTAGGTTCATTTTGTTGGTGGTTGCCTTTGCTGCACAGAAACTTTTCAGTTTGATGTGGTTGCACATGGTTATTTTTGCTTTTGGTGTCAAATCCAAATAATCATTTCTAAGGCCAATGTCAGGGAGCTTACTGCTTATGTTTTTTTTTTCCCCCTAGGAGTTTGATCTTTTTAGGTCTTACATTCAAGTCTTTAATTTATTTTGGATTAATTTTTGTGTATGGATAAGATAGTTGTCCAGTTTCACTCTTTTGAAAAAAAGTTTCCCTTTTTACCACTTTTCCCAGCACCATTTGTTGAAGAGACTGTCCTTTCCCCACTATGTGTTCTTGGCTCCTTTGTCATAAATTAATTGACCATACATACATGGGTTTATTGCTGGGGGTCTCTGTTCTGTCTCATAGGTCTGTGTTTTGATGTTACTCTCAGAGTATTTTGATTACCACAGCTACAAAGCTTCAACATAGTTCAAAGTTAGGAAGTGAACAATTTCCTCATTATAACAAGGATTCAGCTATGTGTCCCTCAATATTCAGAACATTTAGATACTAAATGTCTATCACTGTGATTCTAAAACCTACAAAATGAGTGTATTACCTATTTTTCTTTTACATACATGTATTTTTAAAAGAAAGCAAAAATTCTTTGTTCCTAATTAAGAAAAATTCATTTCCTCTGCCAGGGGCCCATGGCAGGGACTTGGTGGTGACTTGGCTCTGTCTGTCCCCAGGAGAGTTTTGTTCTCTGAAGAATGTGGAATAGGGGAGAATCTACATAATCTAAAGGGTTAACTGAAGCTGGGAGAAGTTGCCTTTACTGCTTCAAAGCTTACTTTTTCATGGGCTAGTTATTGTATCTAGAGCCTTCCTTGATTGCCATTCTGGGCCCCCAAACATTACACTTTTTGCTAGCCTGGTAAACTTGAGATGCATGCAACTGAGGTCAATGCGAGGCTCTGGTTTGGAGATCTCCAGAAAGAAATACACTTGGGAACGTTCCTCATAGTTACTTCATTTTGTGTGAGCTGGTCGGTCATGATTGGCATTTGTGGACATAACTATTTGGTCTCCATCTTGTGATCTCCTCTTTCCTTTCTCAGAGGACCTACCGAGCCATGTATGATTACAGTGCCCAGGATGAAGATGAGGTCTCCTTCAGGGATGGCGACTACATCGTCAACGTACAGCCCATCGACGACGGCTGGATGTATGGCACAGTGCAGAGAACTGGGAAAACAGGGATGCTCCCAGCCAATTACATTGAGTTTGTTAATTAATTCTCTCTCCTTGTCTTTGAGCTTTATTCTAATGTATACTAAACCCAATCTTTTTAAAAGATAGAAGATACTTTTAAGACAACTTGGCAGTTATTTTACAATAATCTCTCTTTACTTTGACAATGAGACACATAGGTACCAGGAAAAAGGACTGACTTCTGGGCTCAGAACAGCAGCATTTTCAGTAATTCCTGTACACAAAACCTTAAGGTCTGGAGGCCCGGTGCTGCTAATTGGGTTAATGGTTTCCTTTGATTGGCTATCGAACACTTCTGGGAAATGTATTTTTGTAGACTGTAATAGAGATGTTGATTGTCCCTTACACGTAACAAGTCTATGAAACTTATTAGCTGTCACTTTGGAATCACCAGAAGCCAATTCCTGTAATTCAGTAACACAGCCAATAATTTAAAAACGATTTAGCTTTTGAGTCATTAGGGAATTTCCAATTCAAGTGAAAATTGCCTAATGTAATAAACATCAGGAGTGACAGAACGGCGGTTTGGTTAAAATTATATTGACTGGTGGCCTTCGGGACCTAGAAACTTCTCCCAAACAAAGACATTTCCTTGTTCCCTAGGCTGACTTGGGTCTCTTTGTTTCTCATTTGTACCAAGGCATATCCTACTCTTCATTTACATTCTGTGGGCCCAAGTCTATGTTTGACTCCATAGAATGTCAGGACCAAATAATGTCACAGCTACTCTGCAAAGGGCAAAGTTGAAGGTCATCTCTATTATTTCCCTAAGGGCTTTGACCCTGTTGCATGTCACGTAGGTTCAAGCTTCTGTAACATAGGCAGCTGCACTGCCCATCCCCGTTATTAAAGCAACAAGTGCGGCTGATAACCTACCAGCCCTCCCGTCTAGTAGCCTGCCCATCAGAAAAACATGTTTTTGAAAAGTTGCTTGAGATTCTCCTGCTGCCTTGCACTCTAGTTTCGAAGGATTTACACCTTTAGGAAATAGACGCCTACTCTAGCAAATAAGTGATTTAGGTGTTTACTGAGCAGCTTTCTTTAACATAATGCCGCTGTCGATTTAAAAGTAAAGCTAAATAGGAGCCAAAGACTACAAGGTGTGCAAGAGACACAACCAGGGAGCAAAACGTCACCCACTCCACAGAGAGATGATCAGGTTTTTGTGTGTGTTTGTGGGGGGGGGGGTGTTTGTTTGTTTGTTTGTTTTCTGGAAAATGCTATTTACATCCAGGAATGGAAGTCCAGCCACTGAAACCAGTTAATGGAAAGACGTCTTTTCTACTTTCTTCTGGTTTTTACTTTCTAACCCATATTGGGTGGGGGAGGGGAGATGAAAATGCCAGCAGAGATTTTAGATCAAGGCCCAACAGGTTGTTCACTAAAAAAAGAAATTGTTGTCCTATCTTGAATTTCAAATGCAAGACCCTGCAGGCACTTTCTGGGTTCACCACAAAGCTGCAGCCTTGCTGGCCAGTCGTGATGATTGGCCTGTAGTCTGCAGTTATGGTGGCTGGAGAAATTAACGTCCATCAGCGACTCTGTGTTTTTCTGATGTATTTGGACCTCAGCAGGGTAGCATTCATGTAGGGCCTGCCTCCAGAGTTGTGATGAAGAGGCTAAAAGCAAAGTTAGAAAGATGTGATAAAATGTATCAATCTTGAGGCTATCTCCTTTAGGTAACATAGGCAAAGAAATTAAGGGAGTATCTTATAAAATACCTTTTACGGAAGTGTTTAGGAGTCCAGAAACAAATGCTAATTCGTTTAGGCTTGTGGAAAGTTAGCACTTACTTTTTGAAAATCTAGAGTTTCATTTTCTCTGGCTCAAAGAACAAATAAGCTTTATTACACTCAAGCTGCATCTACAGGAACTCACACAAAAAGAGATGAGAGAAATTCAGGTAGAAGACTAGAGAATTTTTTGAGGGTTTTTTACAGATTCCTACATACCCAGCGGGACTGATTTTCTGGTGTTGGAATGGACAGTCATGATTAAATTAACCCCTATCTGTTTAGATGTCTTGTCCACAAACCAACAAGGCAAGCTGAACTTGCAACATTCTTGCAAAAAAAAAAAAAAAAAAATCTGTGCATTAAAATGGGGGCAATAAACTTACTCAATTTTATAGTATCATTAAGCAAATATTTATGTTTCACCCAGACCAATTTTTTGTGATTAGGAAAAAGAGTAGTTGTTGATTAAATTTGCAGACTAAATGTAGGACAGGTACAATTTTTGAGAAATAGCACATTTATAGGAAGCTCAAAGGAAACGGATTTGAAATGATACTTTTAATTGGGGAAAAGTCCCATAAAATAGCAGTTGCTTGTTCCATTGTCTTTCTCATCTACTAATTTCAAAATCAGATTCATGGAATGTAGAAGTCAATAATTATTAGGGGAATAATTCTAAAATTTTAGGCTTCGCATAATGTTTGCATAGCGAGATGTTTCTCCTTCTAGCCTCTAGGAATTAAGGTCTGCTCAGAATTTAACCAGAGAGCAGTTATTTGTTGTCACTGTTACTAACGCTTGTCAGGATCTTGGGCATCTCAGCAGAAATATTGGAAACATACATGTATAATACCAAAGTGCTATTTTTACAGCATTATTTTTCAAAACTATGTTCTTGAATAGTTTTTCCACTTTGCACATGGCTCCCCTCCCCTCAATTTGGCAACATGCATCTCACACATAAATAACACTAACTGCTAAAGAAGGGTGTAAAAAAAAATCTATTTTTTAGAAATCAAGCTAAAGACTGTGAAATGTCCAAGCACAGAAAGCATGTACCTGATTCTCTGAACATGATGCATTCTCAGGCCTGAAAAAAGCACATGGAGCAGGTTGATACGTTCTTACAAGGCTCTGAAATCAAAACGTTATGTGGATCATCTCTCTCCTGAGAGAAGCAGAGCAGCAGAATAGATGACTTTTGTTGTACGTTTTTGTAGTCAATGTTTCTACTAATTCTTGTGCTCTAGGAAAGCTTCCGATTTCTAACCTGTGACAAAACGAGTTCTTCACGTCTTCTTGTTCTTGTTTATACATCCACGGCGTAGCCCAGTTTGAAATACTTATCTGGTTGTTAGATCCCCTCTCCATCCCTGCCTCTTCCCAGGCTTCCCCACCTCCAGAGACCACCCAGGAATTTGCAAGCACAATTTCTACGGGCACCTTATATGAACGTGGATGAGATTAGACCAGCCCCTCTCTCGTCACTAGGTTCACCGCTTGAAGATGATGAAGATGCCATTTGGGCAAATTGACCCCAGTCTTTCCTCCCTTGTCCTCTCCCAGTTGGGCTTGACAACAGGCTGGGAGGTGGGGAAACAGACTTTTCTAGAACAGTAAAGTTCAAGAGGTGCATCTCTTTTTTGGGTGTGTTCACCTCTAGTGAAATGTTTTTAATGAAAAGATAAAGAAAATGGGCGTGACCCTTTAATAACACATCCTTATATAAAGTGGATATAGTTTATACCAAAATTATAACAGAGATATATTTTAAAAAAAGGTGCCTTTTTGATTACCCTTGTTTATCCATGATGGTCTTGGAATGAGAACCAAGCAACCAAGCTTCTTGTCTATTCTATAGTAATATTTTATTATACATGATTGGTATTTTTCTTGTGGGGAAGTGTGATGCTCCTGACAGATATGAAAGGTGATAGCTGATTGTATTTTTACCTCTAAAGGTGTAGAACTTTAGAAAATACTGACCTTTCCCCATCTATTTCTGAAAAGTTCTTGGTGGATTTATATATAGTCAGGATGCATAAACATTAACTTTAGGTCTGAGACTTAAAATACCTATTGCAAGATAGAAGAATTATGTTATGAGGCTGAATTCATTACACAAGATGAAATTCACTTCATAAATTTCTATTAGACCTTAGCTATGTGCTTCTGATAATCTAAAAGTGGCTAGAGCGTAGGTGTTTTGGGTAATGAGACACAGAGGTGAGAAAGCTTTAGTTAAGTAAGAAGCTATGTAAAGTAAGTTAAGAATGCTAAAAGGAAAGTCTCTTTCTGAAGTATTCCATGCCCATTAGGGTCCTTTCCAGGCAACTGACTGTCAACTACTGATGATCAAAAACAAAAACAAAAACAATAACAAAAAACCAAGATATTGTAGGATGTTTCTGTGGCCATGATTTCATGATGCTTAGACTACTGGAATCCACTAGCCTGGAAGGATCCCGGGCAGATATCTCCCCGGATGTCCATATTACTTCCATATATTCATGGAATCCCATATGCTTTTTGCGTTTGACACATGGTACCCAGTTGGCATAGTGTCTACTTCTTTGTAATCCAGTTGCTGTTAAGAATGATTGAATTTGAAGGAAGAAAGAAAACCGCATGCTAGTCCCATTCTTCAGTGTCCATATGAAGAATGGCTGAGCATTGAGAAGTGGCACCAAGTGTGTTGTGGGCACGGTGTGGAAACGTTGGCCTTTGACTTGTGATAAGAATACAAAATTGAGTCACTGTGCAGCTTGGCTTCTGTCTGCTTCAAAAATGTAGAATTGTGGTTGACGAATTTGCAAGACTGTACTAACTTTGAGAGCATACAGTTTTAATGGAAACACTTTATGGTTTTAAAATGAAAGGAATTACAGAACGATACGATGTTATTACTATAATTTGGCTTTTGTTATGCAAATTAACACCAGCTATTAAAATATATTTTAGTAGAAATGCTTTAATTCATGTTTTCTTTCCTCTACACTGTGAATCTTTAAGCCTTGGTGGACTAGAGCAACATCGTGCTGCCCAAAGGACTAACCTATGCAAACTAGTTCACATTTTAGTGGATGTCACAGTAATCGTGTAGTAAGACATTATTTCCCCCCCTGCATAATGTACAGCGGCATTGGAATAAACATTAAGCCTAGCATCTTGTATGTATAGTATAGTCACTCACAAACCCTTCAAGGCTACTATAATCATTAGTATTATTATTTGTTTAAAAGCGAATCGCCAAGTTATCTATTAAATCTACTTGAATGATGTCAAAACAAGAATGAGAGACGGATGTGTCAGCTGTGGCTTCATTGTGGTCACTGCAAGTGTCCTCCTGTGATTGAGCTATGTTCGGATGCACTTTCTTCAGGATATTATTATTCTGTGTCTTCTTTCTGTATTTGTAAAATGTTATAACGCTCTAATTTTCCTATCTCTACACATTCGGTTTGCTTAAATAAATGCAGGATATAACAAAATGGTTCTACGTCTTGGTTCTCACCTCGGTTTCTTGGAGCTGGGGTCATTGACGGTGCCCCGGGGACAAGGTTTATCATGACAATGCACAGTAAATCACATTGGAGGCCCCGGCTGGCTTCGGTGCCCTTCCATTAGTGAGTCACTCAAAATGTGTCTTCCTCCCCCAAATAAAGTTAGTTTTAAATGATAACAATATTATGCTTTTTCAAGCTGAGTATCTTTCTGATTGTGTATCAGAGTACTCCAATAATACAGCATTGTAGTTCACTTCTTTCGAGATTAAATCCCTCATATGTTCCCAATAGTAGAATTTTAATTTTCTTGTAGTAGTAAGATGAAAGAAACAGCTTGAAGCAAAGAATAGAAAATGCGCAAATTGAGTACATGAAAAGGAGAGATGCTCTGATTTCTCAGCTAAGAATGGCTCATTTATCATAGAACATAATTGCTTTTTTCCCCTAATTTTCCCATAGTTAGAAAAAGTAAGTTAGTCCCTATTTTTACCCTAGTATAAATCTATTGAGACTGGGATCTTAGCCTTACTATATTATTGTGTAGAAGTTCCTCTTTGAAGGGGCATAAAGCCTCCCAATTGTACACTGATGAACAGTATGGATGACGCATTTAAGAAAAATTTTTAAAAGATTTTATTTATTTATTTGATAGAGAGAGGGTGTGTGTGCATGTGAGAGAGAGAGAGAGCACAGCCTGGGGGGAGGGGTAGAGGGAAAGGGAGAAACAGACTCCCCTCCTCTCCCCTGTGCTGAGTGGGGAGCCCAACATGCGACTCGATCCCAGGACCCTGGGATCATCACATGAGCAGACACTTAACCGACTGAACCATCCAGGTGCCCCAGATAACACATTTAGAACACTTGCTCACAGAATAAACATGTCTTCCTGATCTTGAAATTTTCTGCTTTTCATATTCTAAAAGCATAAAATAAATATTTGTGTGATATTCATCATCAAATATACTGATGATATTTCAAATTACAAAACAGCCTATTTATTTATTTGAAGAATTTGCTATCTTTTTCTCCCAACAAGATTTCTTTCCCTCCATGATAATAAATTTCTTCCTTGGAACCCAAGTCACAGAGTAATGAATAACTTGGCAGGATTTTTTTTTTCCCTAAACTAAAAATGTATTATGCTTATAATTTTATTAACCTCAACATTGTGACATCAGTTTTATAAGTCCCTTAGACCCACATGACCACCAGAAGCCTACCAAAATAACCTTTTACAAAAATACTCCGACATAATAAATTAAAAAGTAGATAAAAGGAAAGCTTTGTTCCTTCCTTTATGTAACCTGCTTCTCCCACACAAGGGGACTGAATAAGAGTTTTGTGGTGGCAGAAAACTGAATATGGGCCAAATGTGAGCTTCAACTACTCTTTGCAGTTCTAAGCAAAATTCTCATGGCTTGGTCTATTATATTCGTATTTGGGAGCAACAAAGTTATAAAAAAACAGAAGGAGAAAATAGATTAAAAGTGTGCCAGGTCAACATTAGAACAAAGGACCCAGTTACAGCTTTTGTTTTTACTGCGCACTTGATCTTTGCCACTTTCTACTTTTTATTTTATTTTAAAGATTTACTTATTTGAGAGAGAGAGCAGGGAGAGAGGGAGAGAGAGACAATCTCAAGAAGACTTCCTACTGAGCTTAGAGCCCGAGGTGGGACTCGATCTCATGACCCTGAGATTACCACCTGAGCTGAAACCAAGACTTGGTCCCTTATCCGATTGTGCCACCCACGCACCCGCCTTTTCTTTTTCTTTTTAAAGTAGAAAACATGAAAGAGAATAGTAGAGAAACAAAAAAATCAGAACTCTTATTATTCCACTCAACAGAATAAGCATCTCAAATTTAGTTATTCGAATACTCTTTTTTTTTTAAAGATTTTTTATTTATTTGACAGAGAGAGAGATCACAAGTAGAGAGAGAGAGATAGAGGAAGAGGCAGGCTCCCTGCCCAGCAGAGAGCCCGATGTGGGACTTGATCCCAGAACCCTGAGATCAGGACCTGAGCTGAAGGCAGAGGCTTAACCCACTGAGCCACCCAGGCAGCCCTCGATTACTCTTTAAATGGACTAGTTTCTGGTTCTTGACCTGGGCTAGCCACATTTACTGCCATTTTTCTGAGGGTTGCTCTCCAAGACAATGCTGGCATAACTTTATTTTTGTTATCTGACGTGATCTCACCACTGTGATCACAGCTGACTGGGTCTAGATGACCAACTGATGGGCTATCTGGGGGGCCTGGATGGGGCCTAAACTTGGCCCGACAGGGATGGTGACCGATTCTGTCCAGATCTCTCTGAAGAGCCTGAGTTCCAAAGATAGAGCGAGTTGGCTAACTGGTTGTATTATTCAAAGCTAAAGGACGCGGAGAAAGAAGGAAGTCAGGAGTAAGCCTAGGCTTAGGGAAGGCAGGAATCATGAGTAAGAAAAGCCACAAAATGGGGGACAGATATTTAGAGGAGATGGAGTGAAAAGTAAAGTTGATGGTCAGTAGTGACGTATGGCACATGGTAGAGCCATAAAGAGATGGGAAGAAAGAAACTCGATTCTTATTAATGAGTGGCTCCCATCATTCAGAAGCCCCGACCCTTGCTGCTGTGGGTGGCCACACACCACATCAGATTCTCGAGGCTCAGTCCTAGAGCCATTGTGAGACCACCTCCTCTTACCTTGACAAGGAGCCAATTTCATGAATGTTGGAAAGATTTGCACCATGTCCTCCCCTTCCCCCACAACAAAACACTAAATAGCAGAAGTAATTGAGATACCAATTACATTATTACAGTTCAATTGTTCCCAGCTTGTTTTATGTAATTTTCCTTTGTTTTCTCTTATGATATAGTATACTGTATATATCCCATTGAAAATCCCTTTAGTTAGAAGTTGTTTCCTTGGACCCCATGAAGGGTATCCACAGTGGACAACCAAATGCATTTAACTGCAGCCAGTGTATAGGTACAAAGAAGGGACTGGCAGTTCAGAGGAATGTTCTCGTTCATTTGTACATTTGGCAAAGAAGAAGGGAGTGTCTGGGGCCACCTTTGAGAGTGACATTGGCACTGATAATTCCAGGGATGAAAGAGGACTGGTTTTTGCAGAACTTTCAGGAATACCCAATTCAAGGTGGGTTTTCGTAGTATAGTGGTTATCACGTTTGCCCAGTAGAAACATCTACTTCTTCCAGTTTACTCTGGTGATGGCTCTTGTTGAAGGTGGTTTATGAGTTCCGCATCTATTTAGAGTCTATGGGACTCGAGGAACAGAACACAGAACTTTCCTCATCAAGCTTACATACTGGTAAGACAGATTAGCATGAAGAAGCTAAGGATGTACATTTATGCACTTGCATTTGATTGTGTACATTTGCATATAATTGTGTACATTTGCATGTAATTTGTATATTTGGTAATTAATTGCCCAGTTGCAGCATAGGAGACACTGTAAAGGGGAAGTCTAGTGAGCCTTGGAGCTCTTGCTGCTGGGTAGGGGTGAGTTGTGCACCAGCCAGGAGGGGGCAGAAGGCTTTCCTGAGGAGCCCAGGTGAGAACCTAGGGTTGGAAGCTGCACGGATAGCAGTCTCTGTCCATCTAGGCATTAGACATGCGGGAATATTTTACCATCAGCAGCCAGTGCTAGAAATGCTGCAGTCTTCCGTCTGCCAAATTTTAATTTAAGTAGCAATGGCAGGTTTTTGTAATCTTAATAAAGTTAAATGTTTTGTGGGCAAAACTCAGAGTATGCACGTGCATGGGTTTATGTGTATGGACTGCCCTCTTATTGTTCTAATTAAGATTTTTTTCTCAATCAAAAAAAATTCAGCCCATTGCAGAGTTAATTATATACACAGTTTTACAGATTGTGGAATACTTCGCTGCCTTTTTGGATAATTGGTTATTACATAGCCTTTCCCGTGTCCTTTCCTCCTCCCTGAATATTTTTGGAAAGCGTGTGTTTACTGGAGTTTATTTTCACACAGTCTGCCCCAGACATTGATTCAAATGCTGTTTATTCTCTCCCGTCTTAGATTTCATAGGTTTGGGAGTTGTCATTTCCATCTAATATGTGGTAGGAGTTAGATTTGGTACATTAACCAGGCAACACAGGGAAAAATCACTGGCGATGCAAGAAAGTTGCTGGTAATTACTTATAATAAGTCCTCGCTCTGAGGTAAGTCATAGCTGTGTGTACGGAATTGTAGCAAGAATGTCGAACATCTGCGTCCTTTAAAGTCTGGTGGTGCATTTGCACTCTTTTTCTTGAGGACTTTTGCCCCCGTTATATGAACGATTGCTAATGTTTTGGATGTCTGTGTTTCCCTTAACCTATGCCTAATAAAATGCCTGTTGTGGAAAAGCCCTTTGATACACAAAAACACCCCCTGGTTTCATCACATCTTTGAGTTTGGACTTTCAAGACAGTGCCACCAAGTGATTTCTGGTCTATATGGCTCCCACCTCCTCCCCAAAAAAGAGAAGTTCTGATGAGCCAAGTACATTGTCATATTTACATTGCAATGACACATGGTTTCTTTTGTTCACAAGTTGTATTCCCATAGGTTTACATTAATTTAGTAGGGTTGGGAGAAGAGGTGTCTGAAAAGCCAGTGGGACAATTGTGTGACCCATGTGCCAAGTCTCCTTCTGGATGTGTCTAGACACGAGCTCCAGGGGGCCAGGCGATGTGGCTCCTGTCTGCCTGCAGCCTTCCCTCCCACTGGAAATAGGAGGCACAGGACCAGAGAAATGTTTCCATTTTCTGTGATTCATGTCCTGGAAAGTGGTGGGGTGGGGTGGGGGGGAATGTGTGGCTCCAGTGATGATTTTATTTTCCCACAGCAGGCAAATAAAAAACATTTCTGGTATGAGAACAGTAATTATGTTGTGCGAGCCTCTTAGTATCATTGAAAAGTTCCATGTTTGAAGGACACCGAAATATTTTCAGAACTTGGAATGGGGCTTCTGGTTTTGATCTAAGTCCCTCGATTATGACTGAGACCCTAACAGGGTAGTTTCATAATATATAACCCTTCAGGATTTGACAGACTCCGTTTTGTGTTTACGCCCAGATCAAAATCTAGATTATGCTGGCCTGGGATGGATGGAGCTTCAGCAGGGAGATGTCCTGGTGAGAAAGACGAGTGTGTCAGGTGAGCGAGAACCTAGGGGGCAGTAAGTAGCGTTACTGGCAGAAAGAGAAGGATGGAAATAATTGAGGAACAAGGAGACATGAATCTCCCAATGGTCTCACTTGGATAAAAAACCTCAATGATTTAGTTCCCAGGGGAGTTGGATCTTTCAAAAATTATTCCAGTGACAGAAAGTAGACTTTCCTTGCATTGGTCTTATTTATCTTTTCATGGCTTTGCACCTGACATCCACGAAATAAGGCTGTACTCTGTTGTATGACTTACCTTTCTTTTTGGAAAGAATGCATCTGGAAATTGCTGAAAATTGACTTCATGACAGTATAAGTTGGGATACATTTTTGGAGTTTAGGACTGTGTGATGCCCTAGCCTTTTTTTTTTTTTAAGATTTTATTTATTTATTTGACAGAGAGACAGCAAAAGAAGGAACAAAAGCAGGGGGAGTGGGAGAGGGAGAAGCAGACTGCCTGCTGAGCAGGGAGCTCGATGCGGGGCTCAATCTCAGGATCCTGGGGTCATGACCTGAGCAGAAGGCAGACACTTAATGACTGAGGCACCCAGGTGCCCCTGCCCTAGACTTTTGATGTTGGTTTTTTAGTGTGTGTGTTTTTGTTTTATTTTGTTTTTTGTTTTTAAGTCTGAGAAAATTGTGTTCGCCTGAGGGGAGCAAGTAGATTCTGCGCTGTTATACTTGGGTAGTCTCACATTCCTGAAGTGGACGATTCTGGCCAGAGTCATGTTTGACCTTCCATGCATGTTCCCCTGAGACTCATGGATTTTTAGGGGAGCAGAAACCTTTAGTTGGACCCCTCCACCCCCAACCTTCAGGAAGACATGGCATGACTATTTCACTCTAAAGACCAGAAGACCAGGCCCTGAGAAAATTGGTGACTGCCAAAACCAATGGCACATAGCTTGGAGGGTGGGTAAAAGCACAGCTCCTCTGTCTCTCATCTGTCTCTCATCTCTGTATGAGTTCTAGCAGTTTTGGGGTGGAGTCTTTTGGGTTTTCCACATAAAATATCATATCATCTGCAAGAGTGAGAGTTTGACTTCTTTGCTGATTTGTATGCCTTTTATTTCTTTTTGTTATCTGATTGCTGAGACTAGGACTTCTAGTACTATGTTGAATAGCAGTGATGATAGTAGACAGCCCAGCAGTGTTCCTGACCTTAGGGGGAAAGCTCTCAGTTTTTCCCCATTGAGAATGATATTTGCTGTGGGTTTTTCATAGATGGCTTTGATGATATTGAGGTATGTATCCTCCATCCCTACACTGTGAAGAGTTTTGATCAAGAAGGGATGCTGTACTTTGTCAAATGCTTTTTTTAGCAACTATTGAGAGTATCATATGGTTCTTGTTCTTTCTTTTATTAATGTATGGTATCACATTGATTGATTTGCAGATGTTGAACCAACCTTGCAGCCCAGGAATAAATTCCACTTGGTCATGGTGAATCATCCTTTTAATGTACTGTTGGATCCTATTGGCTAGTATTTTGGTGAGAATTTTTGCATCCATATTCATCAGGGATATTGGTCTGTAATTCTCCTTTTTGATGGGGTCTTTGTGTGGTTTTGGGATCAAGGAAATGCTGGCCTCATAAAATGAGTTTGGGTTTTTCTTCCATTTCTATTTTTTGGATCAGTTTCAGGAGAATAGGTATTAATTCCTCTATAAATGTTTGCTGGAATTCCCCTGGGAAGCCATCTGGCCCTGGCCCTGTGCTCTGCCCAGATTGCCCTGGGCAATCCTTATATCAGATAAATTAGATTTTAAGCCAAAGACTATAATAAGAGATGTGAAAGGACATTATATCATACTTAAAAGGTCTATCCAACAAGAAGATTTAACAATTTTAAGTATCTATGCCCCTAACGTGGGAGCAGCCAATTATATAAACCAATTACTAACAAAATCAAAGAAACACATTGACAATAATATAATGATAGTAGGGGACTTTAACACCTCCCTCACTGAGATGGACAGATCATCTAAGCAAAAGATCAATAAGGAAATAAAGGTTTTAAATGAGGCACTGGACCAGATGTACATCACAGATATATTCAGAACATTCCATCACAAAGCAACAGAATACACATTCTTCTCTAGTGCACATGGAACATTCTCTAGAATAGATCACATCCTGGGTCACAAATCAGGTCTCGGCCAGTACTAAAAGATTGGAATCATTCCCTGAAGTTTTTCAGACCACAGTGCTTTGAAACAAGAGGAAAGTTGGAAAGAACTCAAATACATGGAGACTAAAGAGCAACCTACTAAAGAATGAATGGGTCAACCAGGAAATTAAAGAAGAATTGAAAAAATTCATGGAAACAAATGAAAATGAAAACACATCTGTTCAAAATCTGTGCGACACAGCAAAGGCGGTCCTGAGAGGAAAGTATATAGCCATACAAGCCTTTCTCAAGAAACAAGAAAGGTCTCATGTACACAACCTAATCCCACACCTAAGGAAGCTGGAGAAAGAACAGCAAAGAAAGCCTAAACCCAGCAGGAGAAGAGCAATAATAAAGATCAGAGCAGAAATCAATGAAATAGAAACCCAAAGAACAGTAGATCAGATCAATGAAACTAGAAACTGGTTCTTTGAAAGAATTAATAAAATTGATAAGCCCCTGGCCAGACTTATCAAAAAGAAAAGGGAAAGGACCCAAATTAATAAAATCATGAATAAAAGAGGAGAGATCACAACCCTTTTCTCTCTTTCTTCTTCTGGGATCCCAGTTATTCTAATATTGTTTCATCTTATGGTATCACTTATTTCTTGAATTCTCCCCTCATGGTGCAGTAGTTGTTTATCTCTCTTTTTCTCAGCCTGTTTATTCTCCACCATTTGGTCTTCTATATCACTAATTCTCTTTTCTGCCTCATTTATCCTAGCAGTAAGAGCCTCCATTTTTGATTGTACCTCATTAATAGCTTTTTAAATTTCAACTTGATTAAATTTTAGTTCTTTTATTTCTCCAGAAAGGGATTCTCTCGTATCTTTTATGCTTTTTTTCCCCCAAGCCCAGCTAGCATCTTTATAATTGTCATTCTGAACTCTAGTTCTGACATCTTACTAATGTCTGTATTGATTAGGTCTCCAGCAGTTGGTACTGCCTCTTGTTCTTTTTTTATGAGGTGAGTTTTTCTGCCTTGTCATTTTGTCCAGGGAAGAATAGATGAATGAGAGAACAAAATGCTAAAAGGGTAACAACTACCCCAGAAAAATATATATTAACCAAATCAGAAGAGATCCAAAACCAGGGGGAGAAGAAAGTTAAAAAAAAAAAAAAAAGTATGATTAGGCTGTTGAATAGAACAGAGCCACACACTAGGTTTTGGGTGTATTTTGGTCTGTTAGAAGAAATTGCCTCCCAAAATGTTAAAGAAAGAAAGAAAATATGTATATGGGTACACATGATGAAGGGATAGAATATGACTGTAAAGATAAAAATTTAAAAAGTATTCTAAAAAAGGAGTTGATAAGAAGTTGGTTGAAAAAGGAAAGAAAAAAGGAGGGAATGTGATCAGGCTGGAGACAAGAACATAGCCACATGCTAGATTTAGGGTATATTTTAGTCTGTTAGAAGAGACTGTATCTCAAAATTTTAAAGAAAGAAAAACTTACATGTGTAAAAAAATAAGGTTAAATATAATGAAGGGATAGAATATGACTAAAAAATGGTAATTAGAAGATTTTTAAAAGGACATTGATAGGATAAAATAGTTAAAATGTTAAAATAGGAAAAAGGAAACATTCAAAAAATAGAAAAGAAAAAGATAATGAAGATTTTAAAAATTTAATTTTGAAAGACTAAAGAATCATGGGGGAAAAGCCATGAATTCTGTATGTTGCTTTCCCCTATAACTCTCATTGATCCGTAAACTTGGTCTTGGCGGGGTATTCTTGTTGATCTTCTAGGGGAGGGGCCGGTTGCACTGATTCTCAATTGTTTTTGCTGGAGGCGGAATTGCACCCGCCGGGCTAAGTACTCTGCGCAGTTTGCTCTCCAGAGCTTTTGTTCCCTGAGCGCTTTCCGTAGAGCTCTGGAGGACCGGAATGAAGATGGCGGCCTCCCGGTCTCCGCCGGTAGGAGCCGGGAGCTCCCTCGGGGCACCAGTCCTCAGTGCTCCCTCGGAGAAAAGCAGTCAATCCCTCCCATCTCCCTGGTCTCCGGTCACACTCCGTGCTCACCGGCCTGTGACCAAGTGTTTCTGTCTCTGACGCACAGCCCCACTTGGAGTCTCCAAACCCAGCAGATTCCTGCAGCTTGTTCCTGCCGCTCCTCCCTGGGAAGAAGGTGAGTCTCCCTGGACCTGCCGCTTGTGGGGTCCCTGATCGAAGAGCAGGGGTCTGACTGTGTCTTGGATCACGGTTTAAGGTAAACCTGAGCTGAGAGCTCACTCCCGGCTCTGTCTCTGCTGCTGGATTCCCCACTCCAATACCTGGGGACTCTGCCACACTCAGACATCCCCAGTCTTCCTGAGACCACACTGTCCCTGTGAGTGCTCTAACCACCCCTTAGCCTCTGGAGCAACGTCTCTCAGTGGAGCCAACTTCCAAAAGTTCCGATTTTGAGCTCTGCTGCTGTACTGTTTGCCAGGAGCCCGCCCCTCCCCCCACCATCTCTCTTCCCGTATGTCGCCTCGGATTCACTTCTCTGCATGTCCTACCTTCCAGAAAGTGGTTGATTTTCTGTTTCTAGAATTGCTGCTCTTCTTCTCTTCGATCTCCTGTTGGGTTTGTAAGTGTTCAGAATGGTTTGATAACTATCTAGCTGAACCCCTGGGACTTGATGATATATGTCTCCTACCCCTCTGCCATCTTGCTCCTCCCTCATTGTTTTCCTTTTAAAATGATGCAGAGCATATTTTCATGTTGTTATTTCCTTCAGTGGACTTGTTCAAAATGGAATGGCTGGGACAAAAGGAACCTATAATTTTAAGGCTTTTAATAAATATTGCTTATTTGTGACACAGCAAGATTTACCAGTTTAGAGATACCTACCATTAGTAGATTCCTCTTTTTTGTATCTTTTTACTTCTCTGATTGTGAATGAGATTGCACATTTCCTTCCTGTGCTTATTGGCCATTTGCAGTTTATTTCTTCCTAACTTTCTGGTCTTCTATTTCATTGCTTGGGATATTCAGCATTTGGGTATGACTTTTTTTTTTTTTTTTTTAACTTTTGATGTTACTCTCCAGAAAACTTCTAGTAATTTATACTCCCAGCAAGAGTGCATTTGTTTCAACAAGCCCTCTCTAACCTGGGATGCCATTGTTTGTGTTACTTTTTTGAGTGCCCCCTTTACTTACAGAAACTGTGCTATATCTGGTGGATATTAATGCCATCATTTTTATGTATATAATTGATGTGTGTTAAAACCTTGCTGATGGTACATAGACTAGAGAGAGAGAGAGAGAGAGAGAAAGAGACAGAGAGAAGAGAGAAATGGAGAAGGAGAGGTAATTTTGCAGGAGAGAAGGCTTGGAAGGGTGGAGTGGAGAAAGGGTCCCTAAGTATTTGAGATTGCTAAGTCAGAGGAAGTATATATAGAAAGGAAAATGCGAGATAGGTCTGAGTATGAAAGAGGATGGACCACTAAGGACTACAGAATTGTATCAGTTTGCTAGGTGGTCATAACAAAGACTGGTGGCTTAAATGATAGCAATTAATTTTCTCAGAGTTTTGGATCCCAGATATTCAAGACCCCGATATGAGCACGATTGGTTTCCTCTTCTAATAAGGACATCAGTCTTACTGGGATAGGACCCATCCTCATCACCTCATTTTAACCTAATGACTTCTTTCCTAGCTCCCAATATAGTCACATTCTGGGGTACTGGGAATTAGGACTACAACATATGGATTTTGGGGGGTCATGGGGCAGCCCAACACGAATTCACAAAATGTTACTATGGTCAGCCAGACACAATCAGGTGTAACTTGGAAGCGGTTGGGTTTTATAAAGGAAGGACTGTCTTGAATGTCCACAGAAGGCATTTGAAAAATGAAGACACCAGGAACCACGAACATGAGGTACTTGGCCAAAAGTCACACAGCAAGTTTGTTGTAGAGTTGAGGAGAGGAGCCCAAGACCTAGATTTTAGCTGTCATGGTTCTCTTGTTGGGCCTCACTGCCTCGGGCTGCTGGGCTCTGCTGTGAGGCTGGGCCCTGGCTCTCCTCTGACTCCAACCCTTGGCAATGATCTTGAGCCAAGCAATCTACAGCTACACAGCCCAAATCACCACTGTTAAATTATATGCTACAGAAGGATGGTTTTTCAGGCAAACCACTCAGGACGTCTCTCTTCTCTCAGGTTGGCGTCGATGTAGCAGGGTCAATTTCATTTTATACCACCTGCCATACCGGAGGAATCTGGTTAATATATGAACACAACATAGAGGGGCAGTCTCCCTGTCCTACATCCCTTCCCTCTTCCTCAGCCTCATGGCCTCCCCAACCTCCCCTCTGCCCCTCCATGCATACCTGGTTATGGTCACAGGATGTTGTACCGCAGCTCGCATTTTCTTCACCACATCTTATTCTTCTCTCTTTGTTGTAAGTTCTTTGAGAAGCTCCATCTACCAGGAGGTGGGGGATGAAAGTGCACAACTGGGTAGTCCCTTTGCATCACTCACAACTGGGTCCTCTCTCTACATGCATATCATATGTAGTCATCAAATCAATGTTGACCAGCGCAGAAGTACAGTTCTTAATTTCCCCAAAACTTTGTGTCTTGGTTTCAATTTTTTTTTTAATCCACCCTTTCCTGATACAGGAAAATTTTATACAGAACAAGAACCGGGTAGTACTTAATAAGAAAACAACAACTGAATAAAGACACAGAGCATCTGTTTGTGTCAACACTGATGATAAACTGGTTTTCCTTGTCTAAGCTTCCCCTCAGTTTAATCAGACTGTTTCCAGGATGCTGAACAGCTGGCTGATCATGAACTTGTGGAGAGGTTTATTATGGTGGAGGAATGCCAAAGAAAAGACCAGTTGTCTTGGTGGGCAGAGCTCCAGTCTGGAGAATGTGCTCACCTTTGGCTTCTTTAGAAGGCATTACCAGACTCCTGTGCTGTGTTTCTTTGTTCAATGGAGCTAAGTCTTTCCTTTAAGCATGTTCTCATGGTAGGTGCTTAATAAATGGCAACAAAGACCCCCAGCTGGCCCTCTGTGAGGGACACCTTTATCAATTGTTATAAAAGAGGACTCACTTTCATTTCATCATCTTCTTCTTTTCTTTCTTTCTTTTTTTTTTTTTAAGATTTTATTTATTTGGGGCACCTCAGTGGCTCAGTCCGTTAAGCATTTGCCTGTGGCTCAGGTCACGATCTCAGGATCCTGGGATTGAGTTCCACATCAGGCTCCCTGATCAGTGGGGAATCTGCTTCTCCCTCTCTCTCTGCCCTTCTCCCCTGCGTGTGCTCTCTCTCTCTCTCTGTCAGATAAATAAATAAAATCTTTAAATATATATATATATATTTAAAAAAATTTTTTAAATATTTTATTTATTTATTTGACAGAGAGAGAGAGAGCACAGGTAGATGGAACAGCAGGCAGAGGGAGAGGGAGAAGCAGGCTCCTTGCTGAGCTCAGAGCCCAGTGAGGGGGTTGATCCCAGGACCTTAGGATCATGACCTGAGCTGAAGGCAGACACTCAACTAACTGAGCCACCCAGGTGCTCCTCCCTTTCACCACCTTTGGGATCATGGAGTAGTGGGTAGGAAAGGATAAGTGCAAAACCATGCACTCAGTGAACACAGATCAAGTATTAATTGAGCACTAACTGAGTATAAAGAAATGATACAAATGATACAAAAGCTTGTTAAGGCTTCTGGGTATGTGGTCTATGAGAGGACCTGGACAGAGTAAATTATAGTACTTTTTAAATATTTAGATATTTTTGCCAATGAGTTTTAATTAAACTGATAGATCTGGTATATTTTTCCATATTGTGCTTTGTAAATTACCATTTCTGATATTAATATCAGAAGAAGAAGAGTAGTGGAACATGGTGACCTTTAAAAAGACATCACTGATGGAATCACTGGTAGTTAAACATTAATCGATTTAATTATATGAAAGTGACACAAGAGGGCAGCTGTGCACTGTTTCTGAATACCTTTTGCTACAATATATTAGGCTAAAATTGAATATATGAATAATCCAAAGGATAGGAAATTGTCTTTCATAAACTTCCTATTATATAGAAGTAAGAGAAGTATTTTATTTAGAAACAAGTGAATTTTTTATACCACTTTAATCCTTACTGGCAAGTAAAAGTTGACAAGTAATAATTTAATTAACATCCTACTGGTGAGCCATAGCTCCTACATTTACGCAGAACTTCCTGGTGATGTCTTAAGAATCATGTACTGATCTGAGGGTGAGGGGGGAGAATGGACGGGGGTGCTCATTAATCAGGGATATCCTGGTCCCCAAGGGAGCATATATGTTGAAACGAAATGTGTGTCCTGTGCACGGAGCTTAGCAATAGTGTAGACCTGGAAAGAAACGTCTCAGCTCCTATATTTTCACATAGATCCTGGAAGATGTTCACTTCTGGCACCTTTTGGTTGTTATTCTTTGGACCCACAGCAGGTAAATATTCTGCATGTTACCTAGGGTCTCCCGCCAGAGCAGTGGTGGGGCTTCGCGGAGTGGATTCCATCCTGGAGGTCAAGCAGATCCTAGGCAGTAGGACAAGGTGCCCTGAGCTGAGAGATCCTCCAGAGGACACCTAATTTCCCAGGTCTGAATTACATCTGGTTTAAAATGCAGCTGCATAGGGACAGAGAGAACTGTGTCTCAGCACAGATGAAGAATGGAGCTGAAACAGATCTCTGGGCTTCCGCAAAGACGACCTTGTGTTTGGGAGGATGCATCTGCTTTGTGAAAATGGGGAGCTGTAACACCTACAGAGCCATCTCCAAAGGGAATGTGGATATTTCATTATTACTTAAAACATTTCAATAAACATTTGTTAATTGTCCACATATGGCAAGATCCAGCTCATGGTGGGTACAAAGACACTATCTTCTGACAAGAACTGAATTGATCAGATAGGAGATGGGGGTGCGGGGAATGGGTTAAGCACCTCATGGGCCGTAGGATGGCCTCAGAGAGCAGGTGCTCTGGCCTTGGGTCAGTAGTTTGTGCTTCAGTGCGTGGTGATCTGACGACTTCATAATGATACCAGTGGAGCTGGGGAGGAGATGCTTGAGACACTGGTGTGTGACTTCACCATGAGAAGCACGGTGAACTCACACTGGAAGCAAGAACAGGGCAGGATGGAAGGCGGGACTGGCTTAAAGACTTGAAAACTGCCCGTAGGCTCTTCATCCGGAAACACCATGGCGGGTGGGTGTATGTCCCAAAATCTCAATGTCAATTCCAATCTAAGCATTAGGGACACCATCTAAGTCCAGAAGTTCAAGCTGGATATCCACGCTGGACATGGGGCATGGGGGTTTTCCGTGAGAGGAAACAGACAGGTGGGGTGGCTCTGAAATTGAGAAACCAGGAAGAGCATTCAGATCAGAGAGTAAACCACGCTCCCATGAATCTAGATGCCGTTGCTGATCACAAATCAGGAAGCACTTTGCTTTCTGAGCTGGTTTAAAACAATAATACTGGCAAGGACAAGAACATCCCCACAGCTGTTGTTTCCCTTGAGTTACAGAATTTTAACAGCATAGAAGAGTCTATATAGAAAGGAAATGCAGCTCAAAATGAACAAACAGAGCAAGCCTTAATTGATGTCATGAGTTCATGTCTCCAGGTACAGCCAACTCTCGTCCCGGGGTGCTGGAGGAATTCAAATATGTAATCAGGGAGTCACCTCCAGTAATCTCTAAAAAATCATGTACAACAAAAGAGGAGCCAGAAAATGGATGACAGTAAATGTCACAAGTTTTGAAAAGGGGCGGGCTCCAGAAACCACAGACTAATAACTTTGGTCAATGTTTGGTCAGATTATAGAATGCATTTTAAGCAGCTGTCTTATGAGCACTTTGAAAGGAATGTGTTGACGGCTAGCAGACATGGAGTCACCAGGGACAAATCATGCCAAACTAATCTCATCTCCTTTTGTGAAAGCATTTTCTTGAGCTGTGAGATCGGGGAATGACATAGATCTAGGGTTCCTTGGTTTTAGGACAAAAGTTTGGCAAAATCCATTAAGATACTGCTACAGATAATATGGCAAAATGCACCTAGTATGAAGGTATTTGGATGGCCAGGACCTGTTGGAAAACTCTGTGCTTAGAATGGAAGAACAAAAAATTCAGTACACAATTACATTTGCCACCTGCTAAAGTTGTCTTTTGCAAATTCTTACTAGGCTACCTGTGAAGACACAGTGAGGAGAAAAGAGGAGTGACGGTGGCCTACCACATTAGTGATAATAACGGGAAGAATTTTTACTAAATCGAAAGCTGGTGAAAATGACAATTAGTAACCTATAACTAATTGCCTACGTGTAGGTAGAAAGACCCATTCTTTTCTCCACTTTTAGTCTCTGCCTTAGAAACATGGATTCTATAAAACTAGGAAACTGAACATTTACCCCTCTGCATGGGAAGAGATTCTAGTCCCAAGAGCAACAAAACCTGGGAATAATTCTGGCAAGAAATAAATGGACTTATAAGAAGAAAGTTATAGAACTTCGCTGAGCAACATAAAAGAGTATGAATAAATGGAGAACCCTACTCCTGAATGGGAAGATTAAACATGGTAAATATGTTAATTCTTCCATAATTAATTATAACTTTAATAGATCCTAACAAAATCATGAAGAATTTCTATTTTTGGACTTGACAAAAAGATTCTGCGTGCATCCAGAAAAAGTAAACAGTAAGAATGGTTAAGAAAACGGTTCTTAGTGTACACTGGAAGTGAAGTTCGTGCTTGATAAAGAAAACAACCAGTGGAAAACGGACAGATTCATTAACAAAAAAAATTGTTTTCAAAAAATCAAGTTAGAGCTTTTTTATATCACATACCAAATAAATGTCAGAATAAAAATGTAGAAATTTTAACTACTAAAAGGAAGAAAATATAGATGAATATTTGATAATGTTGGAATAAGGAAGGATTGCTAAGCATATTACAATGGGAAAACACACACTGAAACGTGAAACACAGAAAAAGAGCTATTGACTTGGATGTAAACTTTTTTTTTTTTTTAATTTTAGAGAGGGAAGTGGGCTAGGGGCAGAGGGAAAGGGAGAGAGAGAATCTTAAGCAGGTTCCATGCTAAGCACTGATACTGACATGGGGCTCAATCACATGACCCTGCGGTCATGACCTAAGCCGAAATCAAGAGTTGGACACTTAACTGACTGAGCCACCCAGGTGCCCCAAGGATATAAACTTGTTTGAAATTCTTTTTATTAAGCATTTCATTTCTAGGTAATTGGGAGATTTAAATTCATTTGTAAGAAACAGTACAGAAGTTTATGTTCACCTTACTCAGTTTTCCCCGGAAGGAATATCTTGCAAAACTATAGCAAGAGACCCCAGCTAGGATATTGACATTGATAAAGTCAAGATATGGACCATTTGCAACATCAGAAGGAGTCCTTGTGCTGGTGTCTCTTAGCCACACCCCATGGTCTCCATCCCTAAACCCTACTAGTCACTCACCTGCAGCATGGGTGTACCTTTGCAAATCCATTCACCCCTTGAAGGACTTGTGGGTTGTTTTCAGGTTTTGGCTATTATAAATACAGCTACTATGCAAATTATATATAGCTTTTTGCACAAATGTAAGGTTTCATTTCTCTGGGATAAATCTCCAAGAATGCCACTGCTGAGTCATAGGATGGTTGCAGGGTGGTACCATTTTACATTCCCACCAGTATCTAGTTTCTTTGCATCCTTACCACAATTTGGTGTTGTCGCATTTTTTTGAATTGTAGACATTCTGATAGATGTGTCATGATATCTCGTAGTTTACATTTGCATTTTCCTAAGGACTGATGATGTTGAACATGCTTTCATGTGTTTATTTGGCACTGGTTATTTTCTTTTTTGAAATGTCTGTGTATGATTTTGTTCATTTTCTAGATTTTTTTTTACCATTGTATTTTGAGAGTTAAAAAAAACCCAACAAACCCAAACTCTAGTTTTTTGTGAGATGTGTGGCTCGTATTATTTTATCCAAGTTGGTAGCTTATCTTTTCATTCTCTTGAAAGGTCTTTCATAGAAAAAAAAGTTTTTAACATTGATGAAATTCAATTTATCAGTTTTTTTATTTTATGGATCATGCTTTGGATGTCAAGTTTAAGTTAATTAGTTCTTAGATCTTGAGGATTTTCTTCTATGTTTTCCTTTTTAAAATATCATCTGTAAACAGAGACAGGTTTATGTCATATTTCCCAATCCATTTGGCCTCTTTCCTTTTCTTACCTTCTTACATTGGGCAGAACTTCCATCACTATGTTGAATTAGAATCTGATCTTCTAGGCAAGCATTTAGTCTTCGCCCATTAAGTATAATGTTAGCTGTAGGTTTTTTGGTAGATGCTTTTTATCAAGTTATGCACATTTCCCTTTATGCCTGTTTTTCTGAATGTATTGAATTATTAAAGGATGTTGAATTTTGTCATGCTTTCACTCTACCTGTTGATATGATTGTATGATTTTTCTTGTTTAGCCTGTTAATATTATGGATTATACTGATTCTAGCATGTGGAGCTAGATTTGTATAAATCCCACTTAGTTGTCAAGTATAAATATTCTCTTTGCTAATATATTTTTAAAAATTTTGTCTTTATATTCATGAGTGGTCTATAGTTTACTTTTATTGTGCTGTCTTTTTCTGATTTGGGTATCAGGATAACACTAGTTTCGTAAAATGAATTGGGAATTGTTCCATAAGAATGTAATCTCTGTGAAAGCAGGAACATAGTTTGTCTTTTTCACTGAATTATTTCTAAAGCTCACAACAATGCTTAGAGCATAGTAGATGCTCAGCAAATATTTTGAGCAAATGAGCAGGCAATGTAATGTTCCCAAGTCATGTAAGATTAAATAATTATTAAAATTGGAAGTTATAAATTGAACTGGTTTTTTCCTTCAACAATTTTTTTTTTTTTTTCTAGATGCTGGAGATGCCATGGTGAGGGAGATGAGTATCTCTTTGGAGATCTTACAGACTAGCAGAATAGTTATACACACACACACGCACATAAATACATAAATTACATAAAAAATATGTAGTTACAAACTGTGTTGAGAGTCCAGAAAGCTAAACACAGGATGCTTTCAGAGCAAACACTAGAAGGACCACATCTAGCGTGGTGTGTCAAGGAGGACTTCTCTGAGATCTAAAATGCTGAGGAACCAAAGCTATAGGGGAAGAGACTTAGGATAGAGGGAAGAGCGTGCTTATAGCCTCATGGTAGGAGGAACCACAGAATGTCTGCTGAAGTCCAGAGTGGAACAGAGAAGGAAGGAGAACCATGAGAGAGGTAGCTGGGGAGGTGGGTATGGCCAGACCATGCAAAGCCTTGGAGCTTCATTAATGGTGTTGGTCTTTATCCAAAGAGATATGAGTAGTTTTAAAAGTTTTCAAGCCATAAAATAAAATTATTAGACATGAGTTTTTAAAAGCTCCCCCTTCCTGCTGTGTGGGGACTAAACTGGAAAGGGACAGGAGTATAGAATCTAATTAGCAGGCTACGACAATAAACAGGTGATGTGGTTTGTACTAGGCTGGTGGCAGTGGCAAGAGAAATAGGAGAGAAAAGTGACATATTTTCATTCATCAGCATACTGAAAACTGAGGATATGATGCAACTCTTGGAAAATCTGACAACTTTTGATATAAATGTTCTCTTATTATGAGAACATACCGAAGAAATAAAATATTCTTTGGTATAAAATTTTCCAACTTAGGTAGTGGTGATAGCACATTCTAGATGTGTGACCTCAGGCAAGGTACTTAAACATTTTGAGCCTCAGTTTCCCCATTTGTTCAATGAGTTTAATAATGGGGTTGTTGTAAGATATGGTAGACGTTGCTAGTGGCCCCTAAGTGCCTATTCTCCCTGTCTCATGGAGTAAAATAAATGTTGGCCATCAAACAGAAGAATAAATTTCCCAGGTGCTTTGGAGTTACATGTGGTTATGTGACAAAGTTCTGACCAATGGGATATAAGAGAAGAACTGTGTGGCAGTGATTAAGAAGCTTCCTTAAGAGAGCTCTCTGGGGTGCCAGGGTGGCTTAGTGGGTTGGGCCTCTGCCTTCGGCTCAGGTCATGATCTCAGGGTCCTGGGATCGAGCCCTGCATCGGGCTCTCTGCTCAGCAGGGAGCCTGCTTCTCCCTCTCTCTGTGTCTGCCTCTCTGCCTACCTGTGATCTCTCTCTGCGTCAAATAAATCTTTAAAAAAAAAAAAAAAAAAGAGCTCTGGCACCTTCTATTTGCCCTTTCTCTTTTTCTTTTCTTCCTCAAGGAATGCTTCCTTTGACCACAGAGCAAGGGTGACCATCTAGTGATGACAGAATCCTGAGCTGGAAGGCTGTTGATCCCCAAGAAGCCCCCAGGCCTGAATACTGCTTTTTTGTTTCATCGTTTGTTGATTTTTCTGCAAAAGAGAGAAATCAACAGAGAAAGACTTTCTCTCTTATTGCCCCTCTAGCCTCCTCTTACCTGCTACATAAAGATTAGAAGATGTCATATACACTAAATGCCCAGGACATTGGAAGCAGTCACTAAAGTTTTGTCTCCCATGCCTCTCCTACCAAAAAATAAAAAAAAAAAAAAAGAGAGAGAAAGAAAGAAAAGACATAAGACCTTATAATTCTGTCCACCAGTAATAGAGAATTAAATTATATTCTAAAGGGGCACCTGGGTAGCTCAGTTGTTAAGTGTTTGCCTTTGGCTCGAGTCATGATCTCAGGGTCATGGGATCGAGCCCCACATCAGGCTCCCTGCTCATTGGAGATCCCTCTTCTCCCTCTCCCTCTGCTGCTCCTCCTGCTTGTGCTCGCTCTCTCCCTCTCTCTCGTTTGCCGTCTCTCTCTGTCAAATAAACAAAATTTTAAAGAAAATAAATTATATTCTTCAATTTTAGTTTTTCTTTGACTCTGGCAAACTGAAAAACATCCAGGAGAAAACTCTCAAGGAAGCGAGAAGGTGTGGAAACCATATTATAGAGGGAATGGTTAGTTGTGTCGAATTTGCTATTTTTAGATAAAGTTTGCCTATGACTAGGCGAGCGGGATCCTGTGTGTCCATCTCTCAGGCTGGGATTGTAAGAGCATTACCAAACCACCTGCTGGGGACCCGGGCTGATGCTCTTAGCTGAGAACTCTGGGGGCTTGGGGTGCTGTTGCGGTGGCTGGGTGCTGGCCGGGCTCGCCACCCAGCACAGAGATCAGTGGTTTCCAGGGAGTCCGGGGACTGTGATTGTGTCTCAGGGGCTGCTGAGGAGGGTCGGGAGAGGGAGGGCTGGGTGCAGCAGGACAGGCATCTTCTTCTTCCCCGAGGTCCTGGAAAATAGGGCTTTTAAAACAAAAAAGGTGTGGCTTTAAGTTTGTGAACTGGATAAAGTCCTTTATAGGACTTTAAACCTGGAGTGGAGACTAAGAAGGAAGCACCACTGTTTTCCAATTCCATCTGCTCAGTGACCTGCTCCTGAGAGTGCCAGGTCTGTTTGAACTCACTTCCAACTTAAACCTGGTGGACCTCAGAAGGGAGTCAGAGCTACAGAGTATAAGCGAAGACACTGAAAGGGTAAATAGACGCTCCCTCTGAAGGAAGCACGTAAGCCACATTCCTCAGTGTGTATCGCCGTCCACATAAAAGGAAACTGTTTGGTGGGGAATCAGTCGTATCAGTGGGGGGATGTTGATGTTGGCGGTAATGTTTTACCACAGGAACTGGAAGTGCTGAAAGGAGATCCAGAAGGATAATTTTCAAATAGAATGCTTCTAGGCTTAGTCAAGTGACCGATACCTCTGAGGACACCAGTGGTGGCCTCATCACCTTGAGGGACCCTTCACGTTTTGCTTAAATAGGTGTAGCCACCACCTGCACTGTCCCTGGGAAAGTTCTTTTCCTTCCATTCCTCCTGCCACACTGTCTTGTATCTTGTGCTTCAGCCATCCTAAGGGACTTGGAGTTATCAGGAGATGTGATCTAGGGGATGCCTGGGTGGCTCAGTTGTTAAGCATCTGTCTTTGGCTCAGGTCATGATCACAGGGTCCTGGGATCGAGTCCCGTGTCTGGCTCCCACTCCCCCTGCTTATGTTCCCTCTCTCACTGTTTCTCTCTCTGTAAAGAGAGAGAAACAAATAAATAAAGTCTAAAGAAAATAAAATCAAACAAATAAAATCTTAAGAAAAAAGAAAAGGAGACACGATCTTCTTCCCTTATATGCTTCTGCTCTGAAAGTCTGTCCCTCACCTAGTTAGTGCCCTTGCACCTGTCTGTCATTGCCCTTGTCTCTCCGAGACTGTCTTCTTCTCTGCCTTCCCCACTAGACTTCTAGCTAGGATGTTTTCTCTTACTTTATTCCAGTAATAGCCTGGCACCTAGAAGGTGATTAAAAATGTTTTTTGAGTGGTTGAGTGAATTCTCCAGTGCACAGCCTAGTTCCATAAAGCCTGAGTATCCCTTACCCTTAGAGATTTTGGCTCACTGCAAGGGGCACTGAACTAAATGCAGCAAAAGCCTCAGGAGCTATTCCAAATGCTTCAGATGGTCTGGTGAGTGGACAGTTGTCTTCACAGACCAGCAGATTCTATGGACAGGTAGCCAAGTAGAGAGTTTCCAGAGAGTGGGGCTAGATATGTGGGCCCAGGTTTCAGCTTTGTCCCCAACTTGCTGTGTGACTTTGAGCAAGTCTCTTAACTTTTTTGTGCCTTTCTTTCTAGACTCCTTTGTACCCAACCTCACAGTCAGTGTCCTAAGAAGCTAGCGAGGCCACACTCAGGTAGCTCAGTAGAATCTTCTGGGAGGAAACATGAAGGAGATTGCAGGTGTTGAGGGGGACGTCCTTTTTCTCTGGTCTAATGTGGAGGAAGTTATATTTGGAGGAAACCATTGGAAGACCACTTCTGGTCTTTCCTTGCTCCCCCCTGCCTTTTACCCTGCAAGGGTGGAGGAGAGATTTCTCTCACTGGCAGAAGGAACAGAGCATACTTGGCTCAGGCCTTTCTTGTCAGAGTCAGTCTTCCCATATGGGCATGATTCTGGAACCTTCTGTACCCTCACCCCGTCCTCACTTGAGAGGCTGCCTTATGGTAGAGGCTCATGACTGGGTAGATGCTATGGATGGAAAGTTGTGTGCCAACTCCGCACCTTCAATTCATATGTTGAAGCTTTAATCCCCATGGTGATGGAATTTGGAAGTGGGGTCTTAGGGAGATGATTAGATGATTAGTATTAAATTATGTCAGGGGGATGTAGCCCCCTTGATGGGATTAATGCCCTTATAAAAAGAAAAAGAAATACAAGATTTCTCCCTATGTGCTCACACCAAGGAAAGGCCATAAAAGATGAAACCAGAAGAGAGTGCTCACCAAGAACCTGACCATGCTGGCAGCCTGATCTCAGACAGCCAGCCTCCAGAAGTGTATGCTTCTAAATGTTTGCTATTTAAGCCACCCAGTGTGTGGTGCTGTGTGCGAGCAGATGAAAATGGTGGATAAGCATGGTAGACTGAAGAGCAAAAGGAAGCTCTTTTTTTAATTTTATTTTTTAAATTAACATATAGTGTATTATTTGTTTCAGGGGCACAGGTCTGTGATTCATCAGTCTTACACAATTCACAGCACTCACCATAGCACATACCCTCGCAATGTCCATCACCTAGCCACCCCATCCCTCCCACCCCCAACCCCCTCCAGCAACCCTCAGTTCGTTTCCTGAGATTAAGAGTCCCTGATGGTTTGTCCCACTCTCTAGTTTTGTCTTGTTTCATTTTTTTTTCCTTTCTTCCTCTATTATCCTCTGTCTTGTTTCTCAAATTCCTCATATCTGTGGGATCACATGACGATTGTCTTTCTCTGATTGACTTATTTTATTTAGCATGATACTCTCTAGTTCCATCCATGTCATTGCAAATGGCAAGATTTCATTTTTTGATGGCTGCATAATATTCCATTGTGTGTGTATACATATACCACATCTTTATCCTTTCATCTGTTTATGGACATCTAGGCTCTTTCCATAGTTTGGTTATTGTGGACATTGCTGCTATAAACATTTGGGTGCATGTGTCCCTTTTGATCACTACATTTGTATCTTTAGGGTAAATATCCAGTAGTACAATTACTGGGTTGTAGGGTATCTCTATTTTCTGCTTTTTGAGGAACTCCCCCGCCCCCATACTGTTTTCCAGAGTGGCTGTACCAGCTTGCATTCCCACCACCAGTGTAGGAGGGTTCTTTTTTTTCTGTATCCTCACCAACATCTGTCATCTCCTGACTTGTTAATTTTAGCCATTCTGACTAGTGTGAGGTGGTTTCTCATTGTGGTTCTGATTTGTATTTCCCTGATGCGGAGTGATGTGCAGCACTTTTTCATGTATCTGTTGGCCATTTGGATATCACATATGCTCCTTTTTTTTTAAAAATTTTTCCTCTTTCTTTTTTCAAACAACTTCTTATCTTACCAATTCCTTTTTTAAAATCTTTTTGAATTTTCTTTTTAAGATTTTATTTATTTATTTGACAGAGATCACAAGTAGGCAGAGAGGCAGGCAGAGAGAGAGGGGGAAGCAGGCTCCCTGCTGAGCAGAGAGCCCGATGCAGGGCTCGATTCCGGGACTCTGGAATCATGACCTGAGCCGAAGGCAGAGGCTTAACCCACTGAGCCACCCAGATGCCCCGAATTTTCATTTTTATAGTCATATTCGATCCTTTCATTGTATTTACCCTTATTTTTGTATATATGTGTAAGTTTTTCTTCTTTAAATTTTGGGAGGCAGTTTCTTCTAACAGACCAAAATACACCCAAAACCTAGTGTGTGGCCCTGTTCTATTCACCAACCTGATCAGATTCTTTCTTTCTTTCTTTCTTTTTTTTTTTTTTTCATTCTTTTCCCCCCTGGTTTTGGATCTCTTTAGATTTGTCTAGTGTATATTTTTTAAGGTCATCATTACCCTTTTAGCATTTTGTTCCCTCATTCATCTATTCTTCTTTGGACAAAATGACAAAATGGAAAAACTCATCTCAAAAAAAAAAAAAAAAAAAAGAACAAGAGGCAATACTGACTGTCAGGGACCTAATCAACATGGACATTAGTAAGATGGTGGAACTAGAGTTCATAATGACAGTTATAAAGATACTAGGTGTGCTTTAAAAAAATGCATAGAAGATCCTAGAGAATCCCTTCCATAAGAAATAAAATCCAATGAAGTTGAAATTAAAAAAGCTATTAATGAAGTGCAATAAAAAATGGAGGCTCTTATTGCTAGATACATGAGGCAGAAGAGAGAATTAGTGATAGAGAAAACCAGTCAATGGAGAGTTAAGAAGCTGAGAAAAAGAGAGAGAACTACTGGATTATGAGGGGAGAATTTGAGAGATAAGTGATACCATAAAGCAAAACAATATTAGAATAATTGGTATCCCAGAAGAAGAAAGAGAGAGAAGGGCAGAAGGTATATTGGAACAAATTATAGCAGAGAACTTCCCTAGTTTGGGAGAGGAAACAAGCATCAAAATCCAGGAGGCACAGAGAACCCCCCCCCATCAATAAAAGTAGGTCAACACCCTGACATCTAATAGTAAAACTTACAAATCTCAGAGACAAAGAGAAAATCCTGAAAGTTGCTCAGGACAAGAGGTCTGTAACCTTCAATGGTAGAAATATTAGATTGACAGCAGACCTATCCACAAAGACCTGGCAGGCCAGAAAGGACTGGCGTGATATATTCAGGGCACTAAACGAGAAAAATGCAGCCAAGAATACTATATCCAGCTAGGCTGTCATTGAAAATAGAAGGAGAGGGGCACCTGGGTGGCTCAGTGGGTTAAGCCTCTGCCTTCAGCTCAGGTCATGATCTCAGGGTCCTGGGATCAAGCCCCGCGTCCGGCTTTCTACTCAGCAGGGAGCCTGCTTCCCCCTCTTTCTCTGCCTGCCTCTCTGCCTACTTGTGATCTCTCTGTCAAATGAATAAAATCTTAAAAAAAAAAAAAAGAAAATAGAAGGAGACATAAAAAGTTTCCAGGACAAACAGAAACTAAAAGAATTTGTGATCACCAAATCAGCCCTACAAGAAGTATTGGAAGGGGTTCTTCAGGCAAAGAGAGAGCCTAAAGGTAACAGACCAGAAAAGAACAGAAACAACATACAGTAACAAGTCACCTTATAGGCAATACAATGGGATATGCTTGAATTCTGTGTCTTGTTTCCCAGGGAAGAAAGGAGTAGTATGTATAGACACACTAAACAACATAGAGAGCTGTAAGGCCTAGCCTTGTAAGGATGTGTGGTGTGGTCAAACCCACTTTGGTTTAAAATTCTTGAGGCAGGATTTCCAGAATTTCTAGTCCAGGCTCTAAAACCCCCTGCCTCTGCTGTCTCAGCCAAATCCAAGGGCTTTTCTGGCTCTTCATTGCTTCACCTGTAAAATGCAGATGTTGGGCTAGTTGATCTTTCTAAAAGCTTATGAATCCATCATTGTAATCCACACAAAGAAGGTTCCAGATGAACAGTGAGCCTTTTATCTCTTGGTAACTGGCAGAGACTCGTAATTCACTATTGAATATCCATCCATTCTTTCTTCTTTAGTAAGAAACTTCAGTCTTTACAGGCTGAGAACTAGAAGATACAACATTGACTTCTCTTGAAGCTGGGAAGCTTTGTATAGAACATCTGAGACAGCTTCTTAAGGAGGCTACAGACAGCTGTTAGGTCCTCTTTTGCCCTTTCTCCTTCCTCCTGCTTCCTCAGAATGTGGAAACAGTGACTGGGAGCCTCAGCAGGCTGCTTCTTGGCTGGGCCAAACAACCATATTAACAATGGAAGCCATATGCAAAAGTTGATAGAAAGAAGGATCCTGGGTTGTCAGTGACATGGGAGAACTGCCACATAAGCCCTACATTGCCTGCCTCCAGATTTCTTTATGTGAAAAAGAAATGAAAAAGTCACTGTTCTTTCTAGTCTTAGTTGCCAATAGTTGAATGAAATTTCTATTTGGCTTTCTCTTGTAATGATAAATCCTTCAACAGGATGGAGAGTCTAAACCAGAATGGTATGGTCCACATAGCTCGTCTTTAGAACAGAAAAGTTAGTTTACATCCAGAAATCTGTGCCCTGAGGGGTCAGAGAAAATTAAATGCTCCTTTACTTTTGGACACTAGTGGTGTCCTAGAACTGGAGATTCTTACTTTCGATTGACCCCAGTCATCAGTGACACATTTCAACCAGCCCAACCTAAATGTTTTTTTTCAGACATCTCTAATAGTTAACAACTGTGGATCCGAGCAAAACCTGTTGGCCAAAAATTCTTTCAGGCTGACAAAACATACTAGTCCCTGCCAAACATGAAATAACTCTTAGTCATTTAAAATGAACGCTCTAAATCTTCGCTGTCAGGACTTCCTGTGTTTTGCACACTTATGAAGTAAGTAGTGACAGGAAAATAGATATTCGGCTAAATCAAGCAAGTGACACTCCTCTTGAAGCATCTCAAGATGCTTTTACAGAGCTCCTGAATTTAATAGAGGCAAGGCTTTCCATGAAGAGCACAGCAAATATTTCTTCCACATTGCTGCTGATGGTAACTGTGGCCATCATGGGAAGCACCAGGACTTGGAAATGGGAGGCCTGGGATTGGAACTGGAGTTTTTCCAAGTAACTCCATGACTTGGGACAAGTCATTCCGCTTGCAGTCCTCTCTTTCCTTATATACAGAATTGGGATATTGATATTTATCTTACAATGCCACCATCAGGACTAAATAATATTGTGTGGAAAAGACCTGGCAAAGAGCCCAAAGGAGAGGCAGGTGCTATTTCAGAAACTTTATATTGGATCTATGGCACCACATTGGTTCCCTGAAATCTAGAATTTGATCTTTGAGGTTTTGAATTATTGATTGGGTATATTCAAGTGTAGTCAGACTCCACCAAGACATTTGACATTCAAACAAGTTAAACTCTTGCTCTTAGTGGCTAAAGGAAGTGATTGACAGAGTTTGAGCAATGTGACCCCCACAGGGCTCCGGGGATGACTTGCTGACAGCTCCAATTGGTGTGTATGTGTGTGTGTCCAATAGTGTGAAGGATGGGATTGGAATTAACTATGGAATTTGACAAGTTTACTAATGAGCAAGAGGGTGTAATTCACTGAGGGAGGGAAAGCCCCATGTGTGTGTGTGGGGGGTGGCTCTGTGTAGATAAGCCAGGAGAAATAGGGTTTGGTAGCAGTACCTCAGAGGGGGCTGCATTATCTCCATCAGCCCAGTGCAGCAGCTGGAAGATCTCCCTAGTCAGACCACCTGCTTATCAGCTGCTCCTATTGCCTGCTTGGGAATATTTGTGGAGGGCCTGAAGAAGTTCCAGATGAAAACAAAAGCTCCACAGCAATAATGCAGCCTTCCATCCATACACCTCTCCGATGTGGGGGTTCTCTCATTTGATCCTTAAAATAATGATTGCATGCGGCCAAGGGCATTTTGTCTTGTTACTTTTCTTAAGAGTGGATAAACTGAGAAAAAGAGAAGTTGAATGAAGGGCTGTTTGGACGAGTGACTAGAACCCAGTGGGAACTTGGGTCTGTTAAGGGGTTCTGAGACAAGGACATGGTGCGTCATTATTCTTTTGAGCTGATGCTCAATAAATGGCCATTGCTGATGATGCTGGTGGGCTTGGAGTTCTTCTGGCTGAAAGGAGGGCCATTCATGTGATGCAGTCGTGCTCTTAAAGGACTTGTGGAAGAAGCCAGCCAGCTGCTTTCCATCTTTTCTGAGGACAAACCAAGAGGAAATTGGTTTCAGCCACATGTGGAATCTATACATTCATCCTGAAGTGCACATCCTCTTTAAAAGAAAAAGAAAGGAGCCTCAGGATGCAAGCTCTGCAAAATCAGTCCATAAAATGATTAAATTAATGGCAGCCATAACCTGTTCAAATAAAAGCTAACCCAATACATACTGCGGACACAGTGTGTTTTCGTCATGAATGACTCAGTTGAGCACATTTTAAAAATGGGACCTTCTCATTTGATACTCAACTTGCCCCTGCCCACCTCCCCGGTTCTGGTGAATTCCAGGGGACTGGTGTCCTCTTTATATAGCGCCTGTCTTTGGGGAAGGAAGCCATGAAGAGGGCCACAGGGCTTCCTCTTCTTCTTCTTCTTCTTTTTTTTTTTAAAGACTATTTATTTATTTATTTATTAGAGAGAGAGAGAGAGAGACAGTGAGAGAGGGAACACAAGCAGGGGCAGAGAGAGAGAGAGAGAGGGAGAAGCAGGCTTCCTGCTGAGCAGGGAGACCGATGTAGGTCTTGATCCCAGGCCCCTGGGATCATGACCGGAGCTGAAGGCCGACACCTAACGACTGAGCCACTCAGGCATCCCTGCAGGGTTTCCTCTTAGGATGATGGTTCGCCTCCAGGACTCTGAGCACTTTGTGGCCATAATTGACACCTGTGACCCCCAGTTGCGGACGTGCAGCTGGAAACAGAGAGCAGGCACAAGGCCCTGGTTCACAATTCAATAGCCTGGTTTGTTCACATTTGCTTTTGCTTTTTCTTGGGCCTCTGGGGTCTGCACTCTGTAGCTGTCTGTCATCATTCTCCACTTTCTTCTACGTTTGCCAATTTACTCAAGTTGTTCCCCCTGCTCCCTTGGACCCACAGTGTCATCAAGATCAGTGCTTTCAAACGTTCATCCCCTGGGGAGCTGGTTCGGCTGCTGAATCAGTGGGTTTGGGTGGGGCCCAAGGCTCAGCATTTCTAGCAAGCTCCCCAGTGATGCTGACGCTGCTGGTCCTCGAGCCGTTGTTGCATGGCTCTCAAGTGTCCCTTGCTTGGCAAGAGAGCTTGTTTCCCTGTCCTGTATCCTCCTGGCCAGTTTGGAGGGCATGACAGAGTTAGGCAAAGCTAGATCAATGACAACCTTCCTTCTGAGATTTGTTAGCACCGAAGAAAGCAGAGGAACATCTCATCTTGGCATTTTTAAAATTCCCTCTCTCTCCTGCAGTGGGTAAGTGTTGACCTTGGGCTCACCTAGAGCTGAGTGCGGGAAGGAAATTATAACCAGAAGTTTCTCTGAGCCATTACGTTATGGAACCCAGGAAAGAATGATGGATAGGACCGAATCCCGAGTAATCAAATCATTGTTTGGTCCTCCTCAGTTTTGTTTTTTGGGTTTTAATTTTTTTTTTTTTAAGCCAAATGCCAAAGATTCTAAATCACATATTTGAATAGTTTTGCATTTTCAAAGCGAAGCTCCAGCAGGGGGTACCTTCTATGTACACATAGACTTCATCATTATAATGATTTTCCTGTTCTATGTGCAATGAGCCAAGAGTCTTCAAAGGCCTTTTACCAAAAATGCATTTTCCCCCTGAAATATTCATTTAAGCAATTCAGCTACTTACCCCGGGCTCATGATAAATTATTTAAATAATTGCTCTAATTCTCTGCTTCAGTTTGCTAATGTAGATTTGGCCTTTGCCTATGGATTTATTGCCAGCTTCATGTTTTTCAGGGAGCAAGAATTACTGAAGGGTTGATGGTTTCATTGAGGTTTATTGCTGCGGCATTAGAAATAATGCCACTTCCTCATATCCTACGATTAGAATTTTTTATGTGAGTCTGCTTATCAGATGCAGTAGAGGACATCTCATGTGGGAGTGGTTGATGAGGGAAAGAAGTCTGTCAAATCACTGGATAAGTTATGTATGGAGCTCTACATATTATTATTAAATATTGCATTTCAGTTAGGCTGTCACGTTTAATTTTTCCAAAAAGCAACATAATATGTAAGTACATTTTCTAGTAATTTGCTCAATGTGATTCACAAGGAATGTGTCCTCAGTATGAGTCCACGTCTAATTAATGTCTGCTATGTCCAGCCAGGATCCTCCCTGAAGATGTTACAACTCCGGAAAAACTCCTCTTCATTCTGTTCAGCCTTGATGCCGCTGTAGCTGGAGGTAGTTTGGCTGGTAGCTGCTGGGAGGAGGAAAGTTTACAGAACCGGCTCGAGACTGGTGCCTGAATGTGACTTGATGATAAGGGGTGATAATAATAGGAGCCCACATTTTAAAAGTCCTGGTGACATCTTAGGTCGTCAAGTGAGAGAAATAAAAAATATAATGGAGGGGCACCTGGGTGGCTCAGTGGGTTAAAGCCTCTGCCTTCGGCTCAGGTCATGATCCCAGGGTCCTGGGATCGAGCCCTGCATCTGGCTTTCTGCTCAGCAGGGAGCCTGCTTCCCCCCCCCCTCTGCCTCCCTCTCTGCCTACTTGTGATCTGTCTGTCAAATGAATGAATAAAATCTTAAAAAATATATATATATATATAATGGAATCTCAAGGACATCAAAACCCAACGCATATGGTAGAATTATGGGTGAAGGAAAAGAGAGAAGCCAGACCTTTTAGCAGCTGTGTGCAGACTCTGAATAAGGCTGCAACACATGTATCTAGCCTGATTCTACCTTTTCGCCAAATAGGCACGTGCAGTAATTGGGGAGGTGAGCCCACTCCAGGTTCTAACTTTCCATCGTGCTCCCTCCTTCTGTGAAACACACAAGCCAGGACTTCTGCACAGGAAGGCAGAGGGCCTTCTGTGCTCTTAACCTCCAAACTGTTTAAACAGCTACTTTTTAAAAAAATAAACAAAGGCTTTAAGAAACTCGCTTTCTCATTCACACTGACACCCTGTTGAAACTATAGTCACCACCAGGGCCACTACGATGTTCTATTTGGAAGCTCTTAGAGTCCTCCCTTGGACTATTTATTACTCACCTAACAATCAGCACCGGGAAGTTTTCTTTTGCCTTCAGTGACTTCTACCCAGTGGGTATTGTAACACTCTGGCTGGTGGAACTGAACTTTTCCAGGCTCGTCAAATTTCTCATGCTAAGAAAGCAGAGCAGACATTTGGCTTTTAAAATATTCCATAATGCCACAAATATTTTCTAGATGGCTGGCCTGGGCTGGAGTCTCCTAGAAGTATTCCAACCTCACTCCATTATCTAAATTGTTTAATTTGAGTGACACTCAATATGGCAGGGGGGGGTGAGCATTTGTCTTCTTATTTCGTTATTGATGAGCTGCTGCTGTTTTCATGCAGCTGAAAGGACTGTTGGTTTATTTGCAATTCGTTCTGTTACCATCGCCACAAGCAGCTGTCGCTTTGGAATCTGATGGCGATACTGGGCTTTGATCTCAGCTTTGTTTTGTGGCCTCATTGTCTACATTCCAGCTTTTGCTTCCATTTACCCAACTTCCTAACCCAGAAACCTGGACGCCATTCTTCACTTGGCCCTCTCTTTTCCTGGGATCTAATGACACACACAGAGAACCTAGTCATTTCCTTCCCTGACCACGTCTTTACTTAGGTCATTTCCCTCCACTGGAACCATTGCCCTTGGGATGAAACCCAACCATCTTAGGGCCTGTCAGCATCTGTTCACCACTCCAGCTTCGTGTGTCCCCACTTCCCTCCCTCAGTTCTATCCTCATGCCACACCAAGCTGCTCAGGGGTCTCAGACATGCCACACTCTCTCCACAGACCTTCAACTGTGTTGTTCCTTTGGCCTTGAATGTCCGCTCTTTCTTCTTTTGGCTAACTTGTACGAATCCATTAGGCCTGTGTTAGGTCATACTCCCGCCTTAAGGCATGCCCTCACCCAGAAGCATATCTCCTCCACAGCTAGCCCGAGTGACAGAGTAAAGCTTTCACCCACGTCTGCCTGAGCCTCAAGTCCTCATTCCACCCACCATCTCATTCTGCAGCTCCAAAGAAGTACAGCCTTTGTCTTTGTCCTCTGTGGGGCTCTCCCAAGTTGGATAGAAACAATTTTGCTTGCTCTCATTCATGGTAATCCCCATATCTAACAATGCTGGAAAGAATGACATTCATATATTTCCCTATTTATTCTCAAGCCAAAGAATCAGTAGCCAGGCCCTTGAAGTTGGGATCCCTAAGCCCTTCCTGATCCAGTCTTGCTTTATGAATATACATATTACATATAGGTAACTGATGAATCAGGCACATTGTTTATAGATAGGTTAGTGTCATGGATAGGCTAGCATTTCCCAAATCAGTATCCTAAGGAGTTGTCATCATCTCAAGCAATATTTCATGAAACAAACAAACAAACAAAACCCCCAAATAACCAGCTGATCTCTGGTCAAATATATCTGGCTAGAGTGCTGTACTATAAACACCTCTACACTTTTCTAGGAGGTGTTTATGACATGGGAATTCCTCTCGAGTAGAAAACAGTTTAATAGAGATTGTAAGTGTCTGTCTCAAGATGAGACAGCTGGTTAGTGATGAGGCTGATAGAGAACCAGATGTTCTGTGACTGCCACTGCACCCATTTATACAGTTTAGGCCACCCTAGCCCTGAGTCTTCCTGCCTATAGATGATAGACATTTGGAGGATAGAGTCACCCTTCCAGACCACAGAAGTCTAGGTCAGACAAGGCAGCTACTGTGGCATATTAGGCCAGTCACTTAAAACCTAATAGTCTGGTGAACAGAGAAAGATCCTGGGAGCCAGTCTCTGGATAATGATTCCTGATATCAAATTAATTTCCCTGGCTAAGACTCTGTTGCAAGATAGAATTGCTTTGAGTTTTCCTCAGCTGTGTTCTCCAAGTAATCACATTTAAAAGAAGACACAATGAACCAGACACCCATCTCATAGGATGGCACATTGAGATCTGATAATCTATTTCCATTTCCTATAAGCTGTTGCTGCCATCTCACACTTAGCAGACAGATGCTGTGCCTCAAGCAACTATTTCCTGGAGCATGGTTTGCATTACCAGACATCTTGCTCCCTTACTAACTGTCAGGACTGTACTGAACTTTGAAACTGTTAACTCCAACCGATTTGATTACCTACTACATTAAGCTAATAAATCAAAGAGCAGGTGCTTCCAACCATAATAAAATATGGACTTATCCATCTATAGATATCATAAGGAAACACTGGGATATATGTAAAATTGTGAAAAGGGTAGTTTACAAATGTGTTGTTGCCACAGCAATTAACAATTTGGTTAGATGTCTTTGATATGGGCTCTAAAGTCCAAAAGGCAGGTAGTGGAGGACATCGCAGGTGGGCAAGACGCATGGACACGAGGGTGTGTAATCTTCATGAGCAAGGCTGCAAAGTTTCTACATTTCTTTCATCATTACATCTGTTCCACTCATTGGTGTCTTTTGGTGCCTTGACATTTCTCCTTGATTTCTATTTTCTTATTTATAAACATATTCATACCTTTATCCTCATATTTCTGGAGTCTGAGCTTGTTCTTTGCTGTGCCTTCTTCTTCACTGTTTGGATTAGATGTCATCTGAAGTCTCTCATTTTCTCTATTAGGTTGTGAGCACTTGGAGGACAAAGGGTTTATCTTCTTTGCTTTTGAATCTCAGATCCTAGAAGACAGTAGTCATTAGACTGTTTGCTGAGCAAAATATGATAGTTCCATATGCCCCCGTGCAGCTGAACTGGCTATACCACAAGAGAAGACTGATCATCTAATGAGGAAATTAAGAAATTATGATTATAAAGATTTTTTAAAATTTTTATTTATTCATTGGAGAGAGAGAGAGACTGAGAGAGAACATGAGAGGGGAGAAGGTCAGAGGGAGAAGCAGACTCCCCATGGAGTTGGGAGCCCAATGTGGGACTTGATCCTGGGACTCTGGGATCATGACATAAGTGGAAGGCAGCTGCTGAGCCACCCAGATGTCCAAGAAATTACAATTATAGACCAATATTCCTCATGAATATAAATGCAAAAATACTTAACCAAATGTTAGCAAATAGAATGGAAGAACATATAAAAGGATAATGTATCATGTTTATGGGTTGCATTGTGACCCATTACCAAATTTATATGTTGAAGTCCTGACACCCAGTACTTTACAACATGAGTATTTTTAGAGTCAGGGTCTCTAAAGAAGTAATTAGGTTACAGTGAGGTCATTAGGGGAACCCTAATCTAGTGTGACTTATGTCCTGGTAAGATGAGATTTGGACACAGATATCCACAGAAGGAAGTTACTGTGATGATCCAAGAAGAAGATGACCGTGTGCAAGCCATAGAGACTGGAAACAGATCCTTCCTTCATGGTCCGCAGAAGAAAGCACACCTGCTGACACCTTGATCTGGGCCGTTTAGTCTCCAGAACTGTGAGGAAATAAATTTCTGTCGCTTAAACCACTCAGTCTGCAGGCCGATGAAACCAATATGCATTATAATCAAGAATTAATGGAAGAAAGAAAAAAAATTATATGATTATTTCAAATTGTTTCAAATTTTAGAAAAGGCATTTGAAAAATTCAAAGCCTATTTATAATTACAAATTTTCAGCAAACTAGAAATAAAAGGAAATGTTTTCAATCTGGAAAAGGGCGCCTACAAAAAATTTGAAAGGGAACTTTGAATACTTTTTGGAACAGGACAAGGGACACCTGCTCTCACTACTTCTTTTCCATATTGTATTGAAGAACATAGTGCAATAAAACAAGAAAAAGGAATAAAAGACCCAATAGTAGAAAGCAAGAAATGAAACTGTCTTATTTTCTTTTGCAGATGACATGTTTACATATGGTAAAAACAAAACAAAACAAAACAGAACAAAAAAAAACCCTAGGGAGATGCAAAATCACAAGTAGAATGAACAAATTCTCAGGATACAAGGTCAATATGCAAAAGTCAAATATACCTCTCTAAATAATAACAAACACTCTCAATAATAACAAACACTTGGAAAGCAAAATTTAAAAAAATTTGCAAAAACATAAATCTTAAATTTCTCAGAGATAAATTTAATAAAAAATGTGCAGAAAAAATGTGCAAGATTGCTCTGCTGAAAACTATGAAATATTGCTGTTAATGGATTGGAAAACTCAGTATTTGCTAAGGCATCCGTTCTCCCTAATTTCATTCAACGCATTCAAAATACAACATTTTGGGGTCAAAGTTGACATGCTGATTCTAAAATGTTATGGAAAAGCAAATGACCTAGAATAGTCAAAACAATCTTGCAAAATAATAGAGCTGGAGGACTTGTAATACTTGATTTCGAGAGTTTTATTTTTTATTTTTTATTTTTTTTAAAGATTTTATTTATTTGACAGAGATCACAAGTAGGCAGAGAGGCAGACAGAGAGAGAGAGGGGAGGAAGCAATTTTTCGAGAGTTTTAAATCATGGCAATCAAGGGCACCTGGGTCGCTCAGGTTGTGTAAGCATCTGCCTTCCACTCAGGTCAGGATCCCAGGGTCCTGGGACAGAGCCCTGCTTCAGGCTCCCTGCTCTCAGCTCAGCAGGGGGCCTGCTTCTTCCTGTGCCTCTGCCTCTCCCCCTGGTTGTGTGCGCTCTCTCTCTGTGACAAGTAAAATCTCCAAAAAAAAAACAAAAACAAAAAAAACCCAAAAAATTTATGGCAACCAAAACATGACAGTAGCATCAGAATAGCCTAGAAGTAGTCCTATGCTTATGTGGTCAGTTGATTTTGACAAAGATGCCAATGACTTTAAAAGGAAAGGTGTTGGAACAACTGGGTAAATTGGAAAAGTTGATTGGAAAATTTTAAAAGGTGACATCTGTGGCCCAGAGAAGTTAAATAAATTACTCAAAGTCACACAGATGGGCCGTGACTCCTAATTTGGTGGTTTTGAGTGGTTTCTATTGCCCACAAAGCTTCTTTTGACAGTAGTTTGGTATATTTATCTTTAGTTTGCATTTAATGTAGCCTGAATTTACATGGCTAGGTAATTTTTCCAGTAAGTTTCTGGTATCTGTTTCATTACAGAGGAGTACTGAGATTTAATCCTAGGCATGCTCCTAGAATGGCACACACCTAGCCAGTCACAGGAGCTAGAGTCTGATTTAATCAAAAGTCCTAACAGTGGGATCTTATCTCTCAAGGGAGGTCTTTACCTAGCACTTTCTTAATGCTATTAATACCTATCTTTTCTCATTTACTTTTTTGAGTTATTTCCTTTTTTTGTGATGCTCCTGAAATGAGCAATGAAAAAGAATATCTTAAAAAAAAAACTGTTTCTCTTATTTTGATAATTAACAAATCATAATTGGATTAAGGTAGAATTGGGTATTGAGGCAGATGGAAAAGAACTGACTGACAGCTTCAGGTCAGAAAACTATGGTGTCTGCATATCGCAAAGTTTCCTATTTTCTGAGCTTGAGTCCATGAGATGGGAGATTTTTATTTTGTGAATCTGGTTTGGATATCTTTTGAAAATATTTTTTAAAAAGTATCAGGTAGAAACCCATGTAAATATGACCAAGCATGGGAAAAGAAAATACTGATGATAATAGATGTTTGTAAAGGGAGGGCAGGATATGCTAGGCAGTAGGGTTTTAGAAAACAGCCCAAATTCCAGATTCTTGAGCTTGACGGCTTCATGTTCTTCATCTGCAAGGATGTGAGTTCCAACATGTCCGAAAATTACTTTGAGGAACTCTCCTACTAAGTGGGTTGAAACATTTCTAATACTTTGGGACTATGTAATATTTGCAGTTACACTTTCATAGGAAACTAGTATACCAGATACGGGAAAGAACTTTTGAGATGTCGTTATCCAACCAAGTACAGAATATAGATGAGGTAGGCTTAGACAAGTTCATTGACTTGATCAGGCTAACGCAGCCAGTAACTATTACAGGGAAGGAGTCCAGCAGGTGTTCTGATGTCAAGGGCAAAGCTGCTGTCATTATATCTTGACATCTTACAACTTCCATCCCCCTCCCATCCCCAGCACACAGGTAGCTTTAATGATATAAAAGAATGTTAAGTGGGACTTTCTGGTCTTGGGTTTTTTAGCTGAGAATAACGCATAATAAAGACCAGTGTTGGTGCTTACATTTGCAGGATTTGGTAAGAAGGTGGCTGAGAGGTGATCACAGCCCCACAGCTACCTCCAGCCACATGGAGAAAGAGCCTCTATTTGAGCATCTTCCACACAGAGGATATCAACCCCCAGCCACCACAGAACCACTCCACTAAGACCTTCTGTCCATTTACCTTTTTTAAACTTCTCTGGCCCCAGCCCTGGAGGAATTATAACCAGTTCCTGGTTGGTGGAGGACATTGAAGGAGGAGAAAAAAATTTCTACTCCAGTTTTTGAGTGTCTAAGTTCTAAGCTGTGGGGAAAGGGAGAAGCTAATGATGAGATGACAAATGGAAATTTTTAAAACCCACTGTGCGTCATTTATTAATATTTATTTATTAATACCCAGAATACCTTAAAAAATTATAGGCTATATCAGGGTAGGAAAGGGAGATCCACCAAAGGAGCTTAAAGAGAGTAGAGGAGAGAGAGTTCCTTCCCGTTCCTTCCTAACTGAGCCCAGATGGTCCAAGACATTGGTTAAATTCCTCTGGGTGTTTACATACTCTTGAAGCATTTATACAGAGCTCGTCTGATTCACACTTGACTGGAGGGGGTTTCCTGATTCAGGGGAGTTTAGAGGTCATGGGGAGATGGTTTAATCTATCTTCTTGGAGACCACACAGGGCTACACTCATTGCAGTGTGACTTATCTAAGGCCAGTATGAAGGAAAATGAATTTCTGACTCTGTCTTCTCAGATATGTTGGCTTCAGTTTATTAGGCAATTAAGCTTCCAGAATAGTCTTGGTCATTGATTAGGAGGTGTGGTTTTTCAACAGAGGTGGCCCTAAATGGGAAGGAGTGTGCCTGTAGGAATCACATTTCTCAATTTTTATAAAGCTAGAATTTTAGTAGTTTCTTAAGTCATCAAAATTTCTGCAAGTATGCTTATGTGGTAAAGAAAAAATAATGAACAAGAAGGCCCTTCATGGAGTGAAACATTATGTAAGAACTTTAGATTGTGTATAACACTGGTTGATTCTAGTTAATTCCATGAAACAATAAAACCTTAAATCTGATATCATCTGAAACTGGTACAATCTCTAAAGTCTTATTCTCTGCCTTAAGTTTTTGTTCTATTATTTTTAGTTTCAGGGGAAAGTATATTTTTAGCTTTCAAAAAATGCAATGATTACATAAATTCTTTTCAGCCCTGGTAATTTGGTTGGCAGCCCTTCTATCTGTGTGTATGTAGATAGTGGGAACATAGCTTTCGGATGAATTATTCTCTTCTCCCTTTGATAAAGGACTTTACAATGTATTATCGTTCTTTCTCCAAATAGAAGTGGGTCATTATTTCCCCTACATTGTTCCCTCGAAAAGATGGAGTCTTTTCCATGAGCTGTGCAGATAGGACTATCAGCATCACGTGTGCAATCAGCAGTGCCATATCCTTTCTCATTGTTAAATCACCATGTGGCTCTAACCCGTTGTAAAGCTAGGGCTCAGGGCCAAGCTTTGCTACCTAAGGCTCTGTCCTACTTCATTACTATGCTGGATGTTTACAAATTACATTCCTACCTCCCTGTCAGAACAGTCTCTGTTGGCCCATCCTGAGTCATAGTCTACCCCCTTTTTGTTCTAGAAGCCTAGATTGTTCAAACTACATAGACTGGTTCCTTTGATCTCTGGCTTCTCATTGGATCTGCCCAGTGGAAATCACCAGCAGGAGATGGGAGGGAGAAGCAGAGTGAAGCTGAGGTGTTTATTTTTGTGCCTTCCTTCAAGTGCAGTCACCAACAGCAGGCAGCGCATCCAGACCGAGGGCACAGCTCCTGTCCAAGGGCCCTTTCTGTCTGCATGTTCACACAACTCTTTCCTTCTTTCAAGTCTAAGGGTGGTGATGCACTGCTGTAACTAGTCTGGGTCAGTGCATTATCACTTGTGGGTCCCTGTCTCTGCCCTTACTTTGTAAGTCGTCTCTTGGTTGCACTCCCCTCAACATACCCAATGTGAGAGGGACATCTTTTATTGGGACTCTAGTACAATTTCATTATAATGACTCCTCATGAAGAAACTCACAACAACCATTCTGATCCTCCAATGACTTCTGCTGTCATTTAATTAAAACCTTCTTTAACTCATTTCTGTATCCGTATCACTTTCTAGAATCTTCTATTGCAGACCTTTGGTTGTGAACAGTTGCAGAGCAAAGATTTGTATTTCTGTTGGCACCCCCTAAACCATGAGTTCTTCAGTCCAGGAACATCTGTGTGTCCTCATCACTTGGTAAAGAGATTTTCTAGTATACAGACCTTTGCCAATATCCATTTATTTGGAAAAGGTCTGATAAAATGCACAAAGATGAAAGTGAAATGGGAATAATTAGTTGCTTACTTGTTCTCCTACAATTTTTATTTTAATGGGGATCAGTATAGCATATCAATGAGCTGATATAATCAATCAAACGTGTCAATAATTTGCAATCTAGGTCTCCAGACATGATCTTATTGGTGACACATTTTGAAGAAAGGAGACCACATTGAGGTCAACATTTGTTCCGAAATTTTGCCAATGTCATTCTGCAACAGAAAGTGGAAAATGAACTTTGTGGCCAGAGAGGCCTGGGTTCAGGTCCCAGTTCTACTACTTATGACCTGGATGACTTTGGGAAAATGATCTCTTTTCCACAGAATTCTTACGAAAAACTTGCAATATCACTTTTTCCCCTCTCCAGAAAGAGATTAGGAGCTCAACAAATATTATTCATTTGGTAAATATTAGTTTATTTTCTCTTCTCCTCTTTCAGACCAAATAAATCACAGGGGCCAAGAAATGTAACCCAAAGCAATGGAGAACCAACAGCAACTAAAAAGCCATAGGGATCAGTAGTCATAGCAATAAAGCCAAAACCAGTTCTGGGGTTTTAATTAGCTCTCCAGTGTGGCTTCCTGCGATTTACCCAATGTAAGCAGCTTCTCTGGGAGTTGGAAAATCTAAAAGCACATTTGTTTAGCCTAGACATTCTGTTACTTGGGTCAGGAACTAAAATCCTGTGATTCACATTCTCACAATAAAAAATTTCAGATGTGACTTGATATTCTAATATCTGTTAAAACTTAGGCAATAGCACATTTATTTAGCCAAAGTGGCATAGTTAAGTATCTTAGAAGCACAGATGTACCATGAAAATGAACAAAAGGAAGCTTTCTGTTGGGTCCTAGAGCTAGTTGGTGACAATGACATGATTTGAGCCATATATCCACTCTCTTACCTAGTACTCTTTTTAGCACATTTTTATTTATTTATTTATTTATCTGGCCAAGGAAGAAGGATATTGAAAAATTCACTTATAATTCTTGGCATAGGCAGTTTTAAGGACTGCGATGCCCTTCTTTCTGTTAGCTTGGGAAGGCTAGATGCATTCAAATGAAACCATTTATCTTATGGCTTGATAGATACAGAGAGTAATGGATTTGTGTAATACCAAAACAGCCAGTCAGTCCCATCCGTTCAGGGAAACGATTGGGAGCCTTAGGGAAGCCATTAGCCCAAAGGTTCATTTAACTGAGTGAGCCAGTTTATTATAAAAAGCTGCATCATTTATCCTGGGTGGATTGTGTCCAGCTAGAAGAATGTGCCTTAGGATTTGCCAGTGACTGCCTCCATTCGCTTCAGCGGACTTCTCCTTCAGCTCCCATTCCCATCAGAAAACTGGCTGTGAAGGTGTCTGTGGAGAAGTGGACAGAGCCAGAGGGAATGGGGCCATCCTGCTGCCATCTTCCTACTTAGTGGCTGCCCAAGATACTCACATTGAACCAAGATATTGGATCCAGGCTTCCCTTTCTGAATGGGGGATTTTGTGCTGACCTGAAAAACCCAAATGGTATCTCTAGACTTTCAGCCAAGGTCTGCCTGTGCTGGTAACATTGGAAATTATTCTGAAGTTGGAACAAAACCAGAAAGAGAAAACATTTTAGAGCAAATGAAGTCACGTTTGTTTTAGAATGTTTACTTCACAAGGATGTTGATTTTCTTTTTGGTCTGATTTGTCCATTTCTATTTCTGTGGGAATTAATAAAATAGTGGCACTGATAAAAATTATTGTACCGGTCAACAGTCATTCGCTGTACTAATTAATTAATTTTAGGGATTCCTGACTAAAAGGGGCGTGCTTCCGAATTTCTAATTGAAAGCGTCCAGTTTGGTTTCCAAGTATATTCATTGCCGTAGCATCAATATATTGAAGTCACACTCTTGTCAACAGATTTCATGGTCACAGCCTTTTCAGAAACATGCTAGAGAGCATGTTGTTTTGAGTTTTCCTCCCAATGAAAGCATCTGAACAGTTTGAGAATAACAACAATGAGGACCAATTCCTACAGATGGAAATTAAAGAAAATCATCTGGCCACCCATTGCAGCTACTGTGTTGGTTAACAGATCACCTGGAAGAATACAGAGGGAAAGCAATCATTTTTTATGCTAATGTAGTCTGCTGGTTTGGTAGCTAGAAGGGGCCTGTGGAGACAGCTTGCCCTTGCTCCATAATATCTGGGACTTGAGTTGGGAAGATTCAATGGCTGGGGAACTGAAATTATATTTACTCACATGACTGACAGTTGATGTTGCTGTCAGCTGGGATCTCTGCTGAGGCTGTTGGCCAGAACATTGATTCTCCACGTGACTGTCTGAGCTTCTGCAAGGCATAGCACCTGGGTTCCAGCAGCAAGTGCCCCCAGAGAACCAGGTAGACGTGTATCATTTACTATCTGGCCTCAAGAGGTCACACTGTTACTTCAGCCCTTGTAATAAGTCTGCCCCCAAAGCCAGCCTAACAATATAGATCCCACCTCTCAATGTGGAGAGTGTCAAAATCACAATGAAAGAGGCCATCTTTGGAAAATGCAGTCTGCCACACCTGCCACCATCTACCACGTCTTCCCTGATGAGGGAGAAAGTATACTGTGCCATGTCTCTCTGCGCTTCCCATGACCTCCTGCCCTGCCCTGGTTGGGCTGTTCCTTCATATTTTACAGACTGTGTGATTAGCTGAGTACTCCCCACCTTATGTATCGAAAGGAAACCCTGATTTTCCTTCTTCCTAATCCCTTTCCTGAGGGTTTCATGAGAAATTATATATGCCTTGCAGCATCTACTTTGCCTTGAAAAGAAAATAAGGAAATAAAGAAGTCATTAAAAATGTATTTCTTGGACCAAAAAAAAAAAAAAAAAGGTAGAAAAGACAGATAGAACAGACCCAAGATTAGTAAACCAAACTTGTCAGGGCCTAAATATTTTTGCAGTTTTATTAAAGAGTAATTGAAATACAATAAACTGCACATATTAAAAGTATACCATTTGTTCTCTTTTAACAAATGTATACACACATGAAATCATCACCTCAGTCAAGATAACGCACGTATTTAGTACCCCCTATACCAAATTTCTACATGTCCTTCCTTCCTCCTTCCTTGTGATTTTGTATATCTTCTTTGGAGAAAGAGCCATTGAAGTCTCTTGCCAATCAAAACATCTCCTCGTCTTTTTAATTTTTTGAATTTTGAGAGTTGTTTATGTAATCAGGATACATGTTCCTTATTAGATAAATGATTTTCCAGTATTTTCTTCCCTGTGGTGTGTGGCCTTTTCGCTTTCATGATCATGTGTTTTGGAGCACAAAATGTTTTAATTTTGACAAAGCCCAGTTTCATCTTTATTTTTCTTTCCTTGTTTGTGCTTTTAGTGTTGTATCTTATAAAAGGTCAGAGCCTGACACATCCAAATATGTGTAGGTCAGAGATTTGCACCTGTTTCCTTCTAAAAGTTTTGTAGTTTTAGCTTTAACATTTAGGTCTTTGATCCATAGATATGGTGTAAGGTAACGGTCCAATGTTACTCTTTTGCAGAGGGATATTCAGTTGTCTCAGACATTTGTTGAAAACCCTCCACGCTCTCCAGTTGCATTTTCTTGGCACCTTTATAAAAAGTAAATTGGCCATAAATGTTAGGGTTTATTTCTGGACTCTCAGTTCTATTCCTTTGGTCTATATGTCTGTCCTAATGCCAGTGCCACACAGTTGTGAGTACTGGAGATCTGGAGTTAGTTTTGAAATAGGGAAGTATAAGTTTTCCCACCTCATACTTCTTTTTCAAGATTACTTTGATTATTTTCATTTTCTTGAACTTTCATATGAATTTTAGGTTCAGTCTGTCTGAACTTCTGGAGAAAAAAGTGGTAGTTTTATAGGGATCATGTTAAATCTGCAGATTAATTTGGGGAATATTGCCATTTTAACGATCCATGAGCATGTATTGTGGACTGAATTATGTCCGTAAGTAGAATTCAAACTCAGACTGTCTCTCTCCAACTTAGTCAGCTTTGTACTTACCACAAGGCTCATTGATTTACTAATTCACTTAGTCATTCAGAAAAATGTTAATGAATTTAATCTGTGCAAAACTGAAGCACAGTATTTGTTCTGGAAAACCTTGTCTTAAGAGAATTTTCTCTTAATTTGTTATTGTTTATTACTGTCTTCTCTATGTAGGAATTTTTAAAAGTGTGCCCCCACTGGGTTATCACTTAAACAAAATTTGTCTTTAATTCTACAAATTGTAGGAGTTGTGGTAGGGGTAAAATGATGAAACAAATTGCCATGATCCTTGCGAGCTTACAGGGGGCTGGTAGAGATCCGTCTAGGAGATGATTATGGTAAGTGCTGTAACAGAGGAATATTTAGTCTATTCAGAAAAAATAGTTGATGAGGGGTCATTAGGTAGACCAGTCACTGGGTGAGGCACTGGAAACTCAAAGATGAATATGACATGGACATATGGACAGGTCAGCTTACAGCTTAGTGGGAAGAACAAATTTATAAATATATATTGTCAGTGTGATGCATTTGATGATTGATATATTCAGGACACAGAAATGGAAGATATATTAGGAGCATGAAGGAGTAGCACTTATCCCACCTTAGAATTCATAGAAGTGAATTGGTGAGGGCAGTGGGCTGCAAACAGAAAGGGGCTTTATGTCAAGATATTAGCTCCCCCCATCACTGGGAGAGCTAGAGAAGCAGATTAAGGCTAAGGTTCCTGAGCAACACTCAAGAATTTTGGTCTATCGAAGTAACGGTCAACAATGCAGCATCACCACAAGACATAAGTGCTTTTAACTCAAGTCTACTGCAACCGCCACAGGAACCAGGAATGAACACTTGTCTTTAGGAACTCCACCTTTCAACCACTCCCACTTCCACAAGCTGGATATCTCTGCTGCCATCTGCAATGGGTAGCACAAACAGAAGCTCCACATGGAGCTTGTTCCTCACATGGCTCCCCCTGGGAATGTTCGTCTGCTTAGGTGCAAATGATATATTACATAGCAAAAAGGATAGACTTATCTTCTTAGGATGATCCCTTTGACAGTCCTTCTCAGCTTTGGGCTTTCATTGAAATTCCCTGGATGTTCATTAAATCATATCTGATTTAATTGGTCTCGGGTACAGACCTGACATCAAGATCTTCAAAAGCTCTCCATTGATTCTGGTTGAAAGTTAAGACTGTAAACTAAGGCATGATGGTTAAGTTCATGTGTCAACTTTCCTGGGCCATGGGGCACCCAGATACTTGGTCAGAGGTTGCTCTGCGCTTGTCTGTGAGTAGTTTTTGGATGAGAGTAACGTTTGAGTTTGTAGACTGAATGAAGCAGGTTGCCTTCCCTAATGTGGGTGGCCCCCAACCATTCAGTTGAGGACCTGAATAAAACAAAAGACCCAACCACCACTCCTGCCAGAAGAAGCTCCTCTTGCCTGAATGCATTATTTGGGACAGGAGTGTTTTGTCTGCCTTCAGACTTGAACTAAAACATCAGCTCTTCTTGGGTCTTGACCCTGCTGGCTTTCACACTGGATTGTATACCATTGGCTCTGTTGGGGCTCCAGCTTGCTGACTGTAGATCATGGAACATCTCAGCCTCCATAATCATGGGATCCAGTTCCTGATAATAAATCCCTCTCTCTCATTTATGTGTGTAAATATTATGTAATATATAAAAAATATATATTTGGTTCTGTTTCTATGAAGAATTCTAACCCAGGGATTTAGGGTCTAGCTTCTTGCCAGTTCCAACACTGAAATACCATTCAGGGTAGATTTTGGGTCCTCCAAAATAACTAGGTGACGTTCCCATAGTCCTCCGAGTCCTCCGCCTTGATCCTGAATGTGGAGAACAGGATGGAAGAATGTGGGATGGCAAAGGTGGGGATAATAGACAATCAGAGAGTGTCACCTCAACCTCTGTTGCCATTATGATGAATGACAGAAGCCCCAGGGTAGAAGGTATTTGGGGGATGTGAACACACCTGATGATACAGGTAGACCTCACATCAGTCTGGATACAGCATATGCTCATTGGCGTTAGGATGCAAGATAAGTGACTTGGAAAATGTTGAAAGGTGGAGCAAGTTAATTCTTCAAAAGCATACCCTTCGGCAGAGGTCCTGTGATATCTGGGAGGCTATAGTGATGGACAGATGTATGCTGAAAGATCATAAAGAATCCTCGAAATTGAAATGAAGGTATTTAAGCAAAGAATGCAGGGGAAACCATGCTGAGCATAAGTAATGTGAAATCAAATCTGTCTCTGGCGATGTGATGCTTTGCAATTTGTGGGGGAGAACTAGCAGCAAAATCCACATAATCAGCTCATGGCTGTTCCCCAGTTAGTATGGGGAGAGACATAAAGTGTGGTGTGGAAATTAGCTCAGCCCTGTGCTTTGCTATTGCTGGAAAGGCTTTTGACCTGTGTACAGCATATATTTTTATTCTTGAACAGGGAGTGATTTTGTAGTGTTTGTCAGAGACAATGTTCACAAACCACTTGTCATCTTCTGATGAGAGGATTTGCATTATTTAAACTGAGAATGTAAATGATTTTTTTTTCCCCAGATGATTGAACAATTGCAGCATTTGAAAGGTCTGGCTCATTCTACCTCATGCACTGAACATACACACACACACCCACCCACCCACCCACCCACACAAGCTCTTTCTGTGATAATTTACTGCTTATTTGCGTGTATGGGATACGTAGGTAGAGAGAAGGACATAACTGAAAACCAACCACTTCACATTTTGGATGTCAAACCTGCCAAAAACCGAAATGTTTTTTCAGTGAGCAATGTGACAACTGATACTGGCTGAAGTCAGTTTTCCAGACCAGGGGTCAGCTATCCAAACAGTGTGAAGAATCTCTCTGAAGTTCATATGGGGCCAAGAGAACTTGGCTTTTTATACTTTGAGCAGTGTGTGGAAACTTCTTTCTCCAACTATCAATATTTCACAACATTCAAAAAACATTCCTAGGTATTTATCATGCCTATGCTACTGCCTATGATCATTTTACTGCCTATGATCTTTTTATCCTTTTCAGTTTCTTCTCTTGAATATGTCTCACCTACACAGGTACATTTATGTGTCAGAAAATCCAAGGTAAAGGAGTTTGTTTTCAAAAGTCCTCCTGGATTACTTTTGAATGTATGAGAAGATTTCAAGAACGATTAGAAACTCTAAGTTTCCTAGTTTCTGCTGCCAAACTATTTCTTCGGCATTACAGAAAATTAGGTATGAAATATACACCAATGTTTAGGTTTCCATCTGTGGTACATGGTGATTCATGGAGAGCTACTCGGTTGACTGGCAGTTTGCAACCTGGGACACTTTGCTCCAAAGCAGGATATTTGTCTATGATACCTAAGAGCAAAGACACTGGAATGAATTGTCCAGGAAATTACCTGCACACATTTCCAAGGAAAATTTCCCATTTTTCCATATTGATTTTATGTCATTGGATCTTATATATGAATTTGTGCATGCGGAATGACCTGAAAACATGTTCAGGTCACCCAGGAGATGTACATGGATTGTTCTGTTATCCTTGTCTTAGTTTCCTTGGGCTGCTGTAAAAGAATGTTATTTCCAAGGTAGCTTGAATACCAAACATTGATTTCTCACAGTTCTGGAAGCAAGAAACCCAAGAACAAGGTGCTGGGAGATCTGGGGTCTGGTGGGGTCCCCATTCCTGGTTTGTACACGGCTGTCTACTCCTTGTATCCTCACACAGCAGAAGGCAGAGAGAGAGGCAGCAAGCTCTTTTGTGTCTCCTGTCATAAGGGCATCCTCATGACCTAGTTCCCTCCCAAAGGCCCCATCTCCAAATATTATCACATTGGGGATTGGAGTTCTGACATATTAACTTGAGGGGTGGGGGGATACATTCAGTCCATAGGAAACTTCTCTCTTGTTAGCTGTTTTCTTCACACAGGTTCATTATCTATTCAGGTTAAGGATGTCAGATTAATCACATATATTACCTTTTCTCTCTCCAAAGACCCCATTTTAATGATACTAAAGAGACAAAAGGGGATAAACCTACAGGGGCAAAGTAAATTGATTGGAGTGTCTGAGTCTGAGCAATTTAGACAGAAAGCAGATGAGGGAGGAAAGCCAGTAGAGCTAAGTGAGCTAACTTTGAGACAGGCAATGGACACAGTAAGAAGACCACAAGACCCCAGTGTATCCCAGACCACCTGAGATCTCAGGTTTAGGGAGATCAGATATGGTGCTAGTGAGTCGAGATCCCCAATTCACCTTCCCCATTTGCCTGCAACTTCTCGGTCACTGGCATCTACATTATCTCCATGTTTTGGTATCTGGAAATCCCGGAGCACCGCAGACTCCTGGCTCCTGGTCTCCTTGCCCTTCAGTGAATCCCAGCAATCAGCAAACTGTGGGTTCAGACTCAGATCTGCCAGTTAGCCTTTTACTATTTCATTAAAATCAGTAGAATAGGGGCGCCTGGGTGGCTCAGTGGGTTAAGCCTCTACCTTCAGCTCAGGTCATGATCTCAGGTCCTGGGATCGAGCCCCACATCAGGCTCTCTGCACAGCAGGGAGCCTGCTTCCCCCTCTCTCTCTGCCTGCTTCTCTGCCTACTTGTGATCTCTTTCTCTGTTGAATAAATAAATAAAATCTTTAAAAAAATCAGTAGAAAGAATAGCAAATCATAAAAAAGTCCACCTGAATAACCACAAAACAGCTTTATCAATTATAACTCCTTTGTCATATTTATTTATGATATTTTTAAGAAATATGTATCAGGAATACAGGAGAAGCCCCTCTGATCTTATTTTTCTCCCTTTCTGCATACTGAAGGTAAATCTTCTGAATTTTGGGCTGATCATTCCCATGCATCTTTTTATACTATTAATAAATATGAATCTATCAACAATAAAAATATTGTTTTGCATGTTTTCACATTTATACGAGCAGTATTATCCAGCTGCTAGCCTTTTGCTACTTACTTTCTCATTCAGTATTTAAAAAAAATCTATTTAGACAGAGTAGATGTAATTGGTTCATTTTGGATTTGCCACAAATTATTTATTTTCTGCTACTCTTCCCAAATTTCAAATATTAACACCAATGCTGCAGTGGATATTCTTGTGCAGGTCTCTGTGTGCAGGTGTAAAAGCATTTGTTCAGAGTAGAGACTAGAAGAGAGAATTACTGGTTGGGAGGTATGCACAAATTAATTTCTATTAAATATGGCCAAGCTGATCAGATTGCTTTTTCATATTTAACAATGGTGTTTCAATTTTAATTTGCATTTCTTTTATTATTAGTGAGATTGAACATCTTTTTTTTTTTTTCTTTTGCCATTCAAATTTCTTCTGTAAATTGTGTCTTTTATCAGTTCGGTTTTCTTTTCTCAAAGGTTTTAGAAATTTATAAAATTTACTTTAAATAATACTGAATTAAAATATTTACAACAGGGGCACCTGGGTGGCTCAGTGGGTTAAAGCCTCTGCCTTCAGCTCAGGTCATGATCCCAGGGTTCTGGGATCGAGCCCCGCATCGGACTCTTTGCTGAGCAGAGAGCCTGCCTCCCTCTCTCTCTGCCTGCCTCTCTGCCTACTTGTGATCTCTGTCAAATAAATAAATAAAATCTTTAAAAAAAATAAAACATTTACAACACATATACAAGGAACAATGTGTTAGGATTTCTAAAGAAATATATTTTGTCACCGTTTTATTGGCTGCATGCTTAACATGTGTAGACTTTTATTAAATGCTTTTTCTGAGTCTGAGATAACATTTTTCTCTTTAAGTTTTTAATTTATCTTTAAAGATTTTATTTATTTATTTGACAGACAGAGATCACAAGTAGGCAGAGAGGCAGGCAGGGGTGGGGGGGAAGCAGGCTCCCTGCTGAGCAGAAAGCCCGATGCGATGCGGGGCTCGATTCCAGGACCCCGGGATCAGGACCTGAGTCAAAGGCAGCGGCTTTAACCCACTGAGCCACCCAGGTGCCCCTTTCTCTTTAATTTTAAAGTGGGATTTGTTAACATAGAATTATCTTGAATTCCTGGGATAAATCCACATTCATTTTGCTACTCTTTAGGAGAAATATTCTTAACATTATCTTTAGGATTTGTGTACAAAGGATCTCAATGTGATCTCAATTTTGATCTCAGTTTGATCTCAGTTTTTCCTTTTCTTGTCTTTGTTTAGACCATCAGAGTGTATTAACCTCATAAAATCAGCATGGCCAGAGAGGAGAAAAGAGTTAGCTGCGCTGTCATTCCTTTTCCCCCGGAAGGAAGATAGGTGGCTGGATCCTTAGAAATCTTTGGGAACATGCTAGTAACTTTGTGTCCTGGTGGGTGGACTGACTCTCCCAAAAGGAAAGTCCTTATTTTAAAAGCACTCTTAACAAAATGTCTCTGGTTTATGGCAAACGAACCTGGCATCTATGGATTTGGGAAGCATAGGGAATGAACATAAACTGGGGAACTAGATAGTTCTGGGTATTAGTGGAGATGTTTCATGACCTAAATGCTCCCTGCTGGGTGATATAATAGTGTATGTATGACCTCAGAGAAGCCTTGTTGTTGCTCTGGGCCAGAGAAGAGGGTCTGGGGAGGAGGGCTGCAGGGCGATAAACAGGAGGTAGATCACCACCTTTTCTGCTTGTCTTGTGCCCCTTAATTGCTTACATCTTTGAAATCGTTAGTACAGATTGGTGCCAGGTAACAGCTTTATCTATTTCCTGACATAGCTTGTATAAAATAGGAATTATTTGTTCCTTATACGTACAGTGGAGTTTAACTGTAAAACTGGTTTATGATTTTTTTAGTTGTGTGTCTTTAAACGTTAAATTTAACATTAAATTTCTTTAACGGTTATTGTTGGACTTTATAGGTGTTTTTTTTTTTTAAAGAGCTGGAATGTAAATAGATTCTAAGAAGTTATTCTCATTAAGATTTTATAATTAATTTGCATACATTTTTCATACTGTCTTCTTTTGATTGTTAGCTCTGGTTTGATCTATCTGATGCCCATTTTTGGTGCTAATAATGTTTATTTCTGCCCCCTTTTTTTCCTGGTAATCTTGCAGGAAGTGTATTTTTTAATTAGTTCTTTTAAGAATCAGATTTGAATTGATGTTCTATGTTTTTTATTTTATTAAAATATGTTCTCATCTTTAGTATTTCTTTTCTACTTTACTTCTACTTGTATGTTATGTTTCTAGCTTCTTGAGGTCAAGACTTTCTTATTTTTTATTAGCTGAACTTAGTACTAAGAGCTTATCAATATGTACCATTTTGGCTGAATCCCATCAGTTTGGCTATGTAGTACATAATTGTCTCTCACTCCTAAATAAATGGCAGTTTCCACTTTGAGTTCCTCTTTAAGAATGAATTCTTTATAAATGTACTTTTAAATGTCTACTTTCTGTGTTGAATATGTATTTTATTTTTATTTCTAAATCAATTTTATTTTATGACAATACAGTCTCTACAGTACAAATTATTACTTGGAACAAAATTTGTAACCGCTGGCATACAGATTTGTTCCTCTTTAGCCTTGTGTACCTGAATCATCTGACACTTTCTGAGATATGTAGAACTTAGAAAGCTTTGTGGTTATAAGTAACAAAAATCTGGTTCGATCAATAAGGAAATTTATTATCATATTAGAAATAAATCCATAGGCAAGGTGTTTACAAGGTTTAATATGCCAGTTATCATCAAGAAACTTTATGTATCTTTTTGAATACTTTAAGCATAATTAAATCCTTTGTTCCCCTGTTTCATAAAGTTAATTTTATCTGCAAATGATGGAGCAGGAAGTTAGAAGTTTCTTCCCGCCATGCATCTTTTAATGGAAGCTGAAGATGTGCTTCAGGACACAAGGGAGTAAACCAAAAAAATGGAGGAAGACATGAGCTTCTGGAAACAATAAATCCAACCTAGGGGATTAGCAAAAAGACGTTCCAAAATTACAGGGTGCAGCAAGCCTAGGAAAGAACCAATCCAATTTGGAATGGGCAAGTCGTCCAAAACAAAGACATATGTTGGGGAAGGGGTGTATTGTTTATGAGAGCGCCAACAAGCTCTTTGGAAAACAAATGAAGACTAACTAGACCGAGAGTTTTTTTTTTAAATGAAAGGCAGCTATACACTCTAAGAAAAACTAAATAAGGAAAATGCAATTATGAACTTATACTTAGTATGGTAGGAAAAATATGTACTAACATAGTTAATGTTAATTTTATGTTAGTATGTATTACCATAAGTGAATAACAAAAATCATTAATTTAAAATAATGATATAATTACAGAGGAAAGGGTCAGGGATGGTATTTTAGTAGTGTGAAAAAGAGACAATGGCAAATGAATAATGTCTAGCATTTTAAAAAGGAAGAGGCAAAAATAAAAAAGCATGATATTAGAAGAAGAGAGTTTACCACAGAAGAAATGGCTTAGGGAGAAAAAAAGAAAATCACATCTGAGAATGAGACCTAGGGGTGGTGAGAGATGGGCAGAAGTCACTGTTAACACCAGTACTTTTGATTCTTTTCCTTTTCGGTTCATGAGACTAAATTATGAAAATAAAACTTTTGAAAAATTTAATCATGTAAATTGAAAAAGAATGACAGTGTATCTTTCAGACCAACAGTGCTACTCAGAGTCATTCCCTGATTGGCTGAATAGCATATTAAATTAGGAGCAAATGTAATCCAAAAGAGAGAGCAGGGAGTAATTCAATGAATTACTAGTAATTAATTTCACTTTCTACTGAAATACCAACTTTGAAGGCAGTTGTAATGTGTTTTATGAACAGACTAGAACTTGTTTGGTATGAATTGGTAAACAACCTATTTTTCACTGGTCCTTCACCTGCCCCTGTGATATTTGAGTTTGATGTGTCATAAAAACCAGTCTCCTGGGGCGCCTGGGTGGCTCAGTGGGTTAAAGCCTCTGCCTTCAGCTCAGGTCATGATCCCAGGGTCCTGGGATCGAGACCCACATCGGGCTCTCTGCTCAGCAGGGAGCCTGTTTCCTCCTCTGTCTCTGCCTGCCTCTCTGCCAACTTGTGATCTCTCTCTGCGTCAAATAAATAAATAAAATCTTAAAAAAAAAAAAAACCAGTCTCCTCCGAGTAAACCTCTCTTCTTTCCATTCTTCCCCTTCCCTTCCTCCCTCCCACTCTTTCTTTCCTTTGTTCCTTCTCAGCCTCTTCCTCTTCTTATTTTTCCCTTCTCATTCTCTTTCTGCTACCTCTTCTCTTCCTTTTTTCTTTTTCTTTGTTAAATGGGTACTGTGCACATCTGTATTTCTCACTGTCTCTTGAAACCTCCTGAATAAGCTCATGGAAGATAGTTTAACAAACAAACTGGACTTTGATAAAAGTAAAGCTACAGAATAAGTTAATGTTCTTCTTAATGATATTCCCAGGGTGTTATTTTTGATAATCTTGTAGCTTTTTCAGTCACTTTCATGTGTTCATGTAGAGACTTATGTCCAGATTTTTCAGTTTACTTGGCTGTAATAGGAAAAAAAAAAAATCTCCTATGTCTTGTGAGGATTGAGCCTCTTTCTGTTGGGATCAGCTTTCTATTGGGATCAACTCATTCCTTGGCAGATCTCTTAGACAGTGTCCCTTTCAAGATAAACCAAGCCTGGCTGACATCTGTGGGGTCTACTCTTTCCACAGGTAAATTATTCACTTTTTGCTTTCAGTATATCCTCTCTGCTTACTGTGCTAGCAGGAAACTCCAGCAAGTTTCAGTCTCTCTCTCTCTCTTTTTTTTTTTTTTTTTTTTTGAGATACAGAAGAGAGTGCATAGGGGTGGGAAGGGGCAGAGAGAGAAGGAGAGAGATAATCTTAAGCAGGCTCCATGCCCAGGGTAGAGCAGGATGCAGGGCTCAATCTCACAACCCTGAGATCATGACCAGAGCTGAAATCAAGAGTTCGATGCTCAACTGACTGAGCCCCCCCAGCAAGTTTCTTATCTTCAGAATTTCTTCAAGTGTGCATCAGGCAGCAGTCTCTGTGTTTCTAACCTCAGGGGCACACATATCAGGTCTCTCAAGATATCTGTCTTCACACTGTTCCAGGCCCCTAGATAGAAAAGGACTTGAGTATTTGTGAAGATAGGCAAGGATCTTGTTAAAAGATGTTCCTGTCCTAGAAAGCATCCCCATGGTCTATGAGTGGTCCTCTGGAAGCCTTCCTTACTTGGCTTGAGGTGGGGACAGGGGAGCTAAGATCACCAGGTTTTATAATTTTTTAAAAAATTTATTTAAATAACCTCTTAGCATGCTCGATATTGATCATCCCTTTTACTTCTAGTTTGTGTTCTCATCTCTGAGGCTACTGTCAAAATTCTGTGTTAAAAGACAAAGCTTCTCACCTAATGCCTTGCTAGGGTCTTTATCCTTTTATTTTATAAATGTTCATCTTCTCCTTGACTCATAGTGTATATATGGGTGGGAAGTATGGAAGTGTTATTTTTGAGAAGGACCAGAATGTAAATAAGTTGCCTGTTGTTGCTAAGGGAACAGTCTTCCTTTTAACCTTTTTCACAGAAGCTATTAACTTCACTTTCAAACCACAGAGAAAAGAGAAACAGCCTGTCCAAGTTGCTAAGCATAGGGTCTTGAGAGGTAATTGGACTAAAGGATTAGAAAATTCTAAGCATGAGGAGAAATGGCAAACGTTCTACTCCTTGACTTCTGTACCACACAGGCTGGATCGATTATATGTGCACATATGGATATCCTAAGACTAAGGTTAATTGTTGCAAGAGTCCTTCTCAACTAGGCTCTATTACTCTATTGTTCATTTTTTTGAATGGAAAACGCCCGCCCTGTTTTTGTTTTTGTTTTTTTTTTCTTTTTTAAAGTAACATTCCCATGGCCTAGTTAGACACAAATGGTTCTCTGGAAATCCCAAGAATTGTTTCTAGAGAGAAGCATAAAATATGGCCTGGTGCTGGGAACACTTACACACGTGGTACTTAAACACCAGCCCTCCGTGAGTTCAGCCAAATCACTTGTCATTGATTTGGTGGCTTCTTGGTCTGAGGTTGCACCATGGAATCAAAACTGAGCCGGTTGCCAATTGGGCAACCTAACCATTATAATCTCCCAGATTATCCACACATTCATATCCTGGGGTTTGCTGGCTATTGCTGTGTCCACAGCAAGGCAGGATAGAAGTCATTCTAGAAACAGATGCTCCGAGGAACACACCTGACTCTTTTACATAAATAGAACAAAGTGCTTTCAGATCTTTCTCTTGGGTCATTTGCCTGAGTGTTACTTTCACAGGTTCAGGTCCCAAACCTAGGGAGTTAGGGAGCATCACCTACTATTATAAATCCTGGCTCATGGGCTTGGATAACATTGGCATCAGCCCCTGTAGCATGGGAAATGCATACAGGAATCTTCAAAGTTCCATCCAACATTTCAAGTCTTAACACAAAGAGCTTCTTACTGTAAAGGAGCCAGGGATCTCCTCGTAACCTTTGAATTTATTTTATTTTTAGACAGACCGTAGAGGTCAAGTTCACTGTTACAGTAAGTTTCCAGCGTGTTCTCTATATGTTCTCTAGTTCTCTACTCTATTGAAAACGCACCTTCCAAAAGGATACATTTTTTATTACTGTCACAGAGAAATCAGAAGTTGAAGAAAAGCAAAGTGATTTTTCCTTTGGTAGAAACTGTTCTGCAAATGTTCCTTCTGGCTTCCCTTCAGTTTTTGTTTCTCTCTGAATTCTTCACTGTATGCAGTTGATTAATGTAGTTGACTGCTAATCAATATTAGCAGCCAGGATAGTAGAGATATTACTGAATTATAAATGATCTTTAAGATACATTCCAAGAAGCAATCACTTCTAGGCCTGTATTTGTTATCACAATGTTGACAACCTTGATATCAAGATTTTAATATCCGGTAGGATAATGAAATTTCTACCCAACACAGATTTTCTCTGTCTTTGTACCATGATAACTAAATATACCTTCAGGTTGGCGAATGGTAATATTTTCTTGGCTTGTATTCATACTATTCATATAAAGGTTCTTAAGAGAGGTTTTTTCCCCCCAAGACATAGGAGTTCCTAGACATGAGGATAAAGTAACAAAGGAGAGGTACTTATCTGAGAAGAAAAAAATTGTGTTCTCTGAGCCTTCTAGTTGGTTCTCTGCTCTAGGTAGATAGGTGGCAGGTTACGCTTGGGCTCTCATCTCTCATCAGCGGTTGACAGGAGCAATGACAAGAATCTAGGAAAAGAGAGTGCCTTTGTAAAAGTGAATGCTGGAGGAAGGCCCAGAGGAAAGCTTGCCGATAAGATTGATTCACGGGAACAGAAAGTCAGAGTATCACAGGCTCTCAAATATGTGTGAATTACTGCAGTTGCTGGCACCCAGAGGAGAAATGACCCTCATTCCATTCATCTGCAACCCTTCTGGGATTTAGTGTGTTTTTTGTAAAATGTTTGTTTCCTTTATTTTGTTTCGTTAATTGATATAAAAACAAGATGCCGACTCTCATTGACCCTATTGGGATTAGTGGCTGGCAACAATCAACTTTTGCATTTTGAAAATTATTATCTTGTGGTGCCCAGGCATATACTACCTGATGTTATCGGATATAAATTATTACTGGTATTAGTCAATGCTGAACCATTAGTGAATGGTTCAGAGCACCAAACTAGGCCCTCCTGATTTCCAACTCTCATTTGCTGGCAATTATAGTCCATCCTATACTGACTCCAGTCATGTGCATAAGTCTGGTTTAGAAGCTTCTGCGAGTCAAAGACCCAGTTATCTCTTCTCTTGATTTTCTGAGGGGTGTAGCATGCTCCTGCATGTGATACCTATTAATGGAATAAAAGGAAAACGAAAGAAAATCAGCATTCTGGAGAAAATACTGTCTGGGTAACAGGGATTATTTTTTTCATCTGTTAGTCTAGAGTTGTTTTCCTTTCTTCCATATGGTTTATTTTGCAATACGTACCTGATTATAAAGGTCCTAAAGAAAACTCAAGGAAGTTACTCAAACACAAAGGAAGTTATTCTAACCCCCACATGCTGTAAAACACCAAGATCTTTGAATAAATGAACGAGAAGCAATGAGCACTTCTCTGAAGCCCTACTGATAAAAGTACTAATAGCTAATACCTCGTGCTATGCATGCATAGTATCTATTCTGCCTCACTGCAACCTTGGAGGCAGGCCAGGATCTGGAAGGTTAAGTAATTGGCCTAAGACCCCACAATTAGTAAGAGGTCCAGCTGGGATGCCAATCGACAAGCATGTCATTCAGAACGTGTACTCTACCTGCCACCTGAATTGTCTGGAAAACCCTGGAATTAGAGTCAGTCCTCAGAAACTTCATCAGGTGGAGGATGTGGTTGGTTCTGAGTGTGGTTGCCAGGGACCTGTGCCAGCAGGTCCCTGGCAAACTGAACTAGAATTTGGCCTTCACTTCTGTTCCCTCTTGCTGGTACAGAATCCTATCCTCAGTGGAAAGGAACTGCTTAGGGTTAATTAGGTCAGTTATGGAATGGCAACTTGTCATCTCAGGCCAAGAAGAGTAGATTCAAGATATAAAATTTTCAAAAAGCCTAGTTAAGACCATGAGCAATAGAAAAAAAAAAATCCTAAAAACCCAAGAGCTCATAAGCTGTTCCATAGGCATGTTTTTTTTACAGATGACAGCAGAATCAGGCTGTTATACTTAGTACAAGTTCTTCTGGAAGTGAATTTAGAAACTGAGTCAGCTTGCTGCACCAGCAAGGAGAGCTAAAATTCACACGTGCATTGCAAGCTTGGGAGCCTCCCAACAGACAGCATGATAAAATGCAGCAGACTTCCTTTCTTTGAACAGGAAAGTAGAGTGAAATGGCCTGTATTGCTTCGGTCTGAACTTCTGAAAATCCTGTCCAGGCCTGAAAGACTAGGGAACCGTTGGATTGAGAAGATTCATTAGTTTGGGAGCAGCTGGGGTAAAAAGTCCCCACAAACTGGAAAGCATACTGTGGGGCTTAAAGGAAACCAAGAGGAATTTTTATGAAGTGATATTAGACTTCTTAGGGACTATGAAAAAGGGGCTGCAAATGAGAAGTTCCATCAAAGGAATGATGGAGGGAGACCGACATCAGAGAAAAATAAGACAGTTCTATTTCGCAGAGATTTTAATGGGTGAGAAAAATGTGGAACATAGGACAAGAAAATCCTGCAAAGCTAACACAATACCTTTCTGCCAAGGGCAAAGACTAGGGTCATAGATGGAATGTGTTTTATACAATCAGTGATATAATGAGATGCGGGCGGGAAGGAGCAGTTGTCTATGAGGTTTGAAAGCCCTTGAACCTGTTTGCCAAAAGACAAGCAGTTGACACCACATTCCCAGGTATAAACAGCCTAAGTTAATTACTAGGGCTTTTAAAGCCTAGTCATCCTAGAACACTGGCCTCTGCACCAACTCTCTCTCTTCTATGTAATAGGGGCTTAGTCATCTATATTACTGAATAAGTAAAAAGAAATTGAGAATGTTCTAGATCTCATAGATATAACTCATTATGCTACCTAATTTTTTCAAGCTATAATGCAAATTTTATTGCTAAGGGATAGCTGGACTGTATGAGAAAGTTGAGCTTCCACGCCAGGAATATGTATGGTGTCTATGTTTGTGAAATAATTTAGTGGGTACTCCGATCCCTGTGATTAAGCATATAGAAGAATGTCTGTTTTGCATGCTGTATGAAATTGAAATAATCAGCACAGCTTACTGCTCTTGCATTTTTGAATTGGTTTTACATAAAATGAATTTTGACCTTCTAAAGCTGTGATCGTCCGAATGGCTTCTGTGGTTTATCACGTGGTGGAGGAATTGCTAGTTTGCCTCAGTAACTTACTTCTTCTTTCCACCTGCATCACATTTGCCCAGTGGGGTCCCTGAGAGCCAACGGAGTGTCTGATTTTCTGTGGATTATGAATTATTTGATTCCTCTTGGCAGTTAGGGGCCACTAGCTTAAGTAAAATAGAATGGAACAAAGAAGATAGAAGACGGAAGATTGGTGATTCAAGTCTGTATTTTCTCTGGCAAGCCATACTCCCTTCTGTAAACTTCCTCAACTGTGGAACCATGTAGTAAAATTCAAGTGGGCTCTACTCATAAATTGTCTTTGCCAAATGATCTTTGTAAAACTCAGGGTGGTGTTTTAGCCTATGTATTGAAGATTTTCTCCATCAGAAATGTTCACACCTTCACAACCAGATACTAGGACCCAGGCCTATATCTGAGAAGCCATAAAATCAGCATGTTGAATTTTGAGATTAGAAATCAAAACCCAAGAAAGTATTCATATTATTTTATTTTATGGCATCTTTATTCAACATAACATCCTGTCATGAATTTATATGTCTTCCTGGTTGAGAAACACAAGTATACTAATACCACTTTTATTGAGTTTCTCATTTTAAAATATGCTGTGGCCTTCAGTGGAAAATATGGCTATTTTTTTAGCTACTGATTTCAAAGTGTTCCTACTGCAACTGGTATCATTTTATTTGTTCTCGCCTATTTTTTTTTTTTTTTGAGCATAAAGAAAAGGGAAATAAAATGGAACATAACCTGGACTACTTTTTTTAGCTGAAGCAATTGCTTTTTACCATTTTGAAATTTCTCATTCTCAAAACCTTTAAAAGTGCTATTTTAAAATAAGGACATTATATGAAAGTATAGAAAAAGGGCCAAGTTATAAAAAAAAATCTTTTAAAAACATGCTTGGTAGCTTAAAAACTGAGAGTTCAATAGCAGAAATCAGCAAGTTGGGGGTTGCAATCGTTGCAGAAAAATAGCATCCAAAAACTTGGTGAGAATGATCCAGAGCTACTGCTCTCTAAAAGCAGGCATCATGCTTCCACACTCATGCAGGGGACCATCGAGGTACTTCTCAAATAGAAACCCATTTCCTCATGGGGCTGGATGTTTTGTTGCTGGAAAGGAATTGTTCCTTAATTAGGTGAGCCCAAATTTGTCCTTTACCATTCTTGCTTTATTCCCACAACTAGGACATGGCTGTAGCCTAAGACTATCGACCTTGAAGGCAAAAATCCATGACCCACTTTCAGTGTGCACTTAACCTTGCAGAAAAGAGGCCTTTGGTTTGTATTTTATTGATATTTACTAGGCCTTTGTGAGAGTGGGTCCATATGAAAGAATTTGACAATCCAGGTTGGGGTTGAGTCAAGCAGATGCTACCCAGACACAGAGCGAGAGCTTGAAGTAGCAGCTCATACTTTTGAAGTTGGGATTGTTGTGACAGTTACGGTCTGAGAGCCCACAGTTTAAGAATTGATATACACCCCCTCCTTGTGGGCATCATTCCTCCATATCCAACCTCAAGGATATAAGCACTGCCCTTGGGTTAGGAGCCAGACTGAGGTCCACTGTTATCCAAGGTCAAGTTCAGTGACTGGTCCTCAAAATGTGGAGCCAAGGGTGGTAGTTGTCATCTCAGAAGACCACGGATCAGGAAATGGCTGATACTCCTGGCGGATTCATTATACTAAAATAGATGAAATGCCTTGATGAGCTCCTCAGCACTTAACTGCTGCTCTAATCAGTGCACATTTAATGAAGGGCACACAAATTAATTAGTGTAAACTGTAAATGCTGAGTAAGCTGAAAGTAAAGGGGTGAGGAAGGCGACTACAATTTTTTTTTTTTTTTTTTAAGAAAAAGAGTTGCTCTCATTAGAAATGACTTTGGGGTGACAAGTATTATGTAAAGAAAAAGGGAATATTAGTTCTTTTCACACATAGAGTAATTATGTTTAAAATTCACAGTTGAAAATAAAACCCAAGTCACTTACGAAAATTGTTATGTGGCACTTGAATTTTGCAATATTTCCACATATTGTATGTGATGAACTATTAACATAAAAATAGAGGGATGATGAAAAATGTTCAATTAGCTTTGGACCTGTTGTAAAGCACAGAAATATTTCTTATTTTTTATGTTTAGGCTTTAAAAAAGCAGGAAAGAGATCACAATATGCTAGAGCTAGAAGGGATTTTATGTAATATCTAGTTCATCCCTTTTGGCATTGAGTAAGCACAAATTTTTCGGAAAGAGATAGGAAGAAACAAAGCCACACTTAAGGGCTAAAGTAGAACAGAAACAGCACCTTTTATGTTCAACAACAGTTTCCAACTTTTCTGAGTCGCCTTGGATATTTATTGCCTTCTCGTCCCTACTTCCCCTCCTGTTCCCCTTCCTCGTCCTTCTCACCTCTTCTTCTTTTTCCCCTTCTTCTTCCTCCTCTCCTTCTCCTTTTTCCTGTTCCTTCTCTTCTCTTCTTCTCCTCTCGCTTTTCCTCCCCCTTCTCCTCCTCCCCCTCCTCCCTCCCATTCTTCTTCTTCATTGTTAGCAATTTCACTGCTCTTTAAATAGCTTGTCTAGCAGGTTGACCATACATCCTAGCTTACCTAGTACAATCAATCTTGGATTACAGCAGTTGCCTTAGGGTCTACCCAGATTTTGACCCAATTCTTTTAAACATAGTTTTTAAAAAAAATTATCAATAGTTGCATTGGTATGGTCCTTAGTTATTACTATCAGTCTTACTGTTAATAGCTACATTTAAAATTATGCTGGAGGTTGATACACCTCCATTTTATCCTCTATCTTTTTGTATGATCTCATCCCACATGATATTAAAAGCATGTTCTCCCTTCCAACAAAGAGATAGAAAATATTTTTTAAAAAAATCAAAGAGAAATTAAGCAGGGATTAAGAATGTGATAACTGAAAAATTTGCTAGAGGGGTTCAACAGCAGATAAATAAAAATACCTGTAGAGTGTACACACACACACACACACACACACACACACACACACACATACGTGTAAAGGAATCAAAGCATATCAATACAAAAATCAATAAAACACAAAGGAAGACAGTGAGAGAAGAAAAGGCAGACAAAATAGCTACAAGACCAACAGAAAACAGCTAACAAAATGGCAGCAGTAAGTCCTTTTCTATAAGTAAACACTTTGAATGTAAATGGATTAAATTCCCTGATCAGAAGAAATAAAGTGGTGGAGTGGATTAAAAAAAGTAACCCACCTATATTCTGCCTACAAGATGTTCTCTTTAGATTTAAGGTCATACATATGCTTAAAATGAAGGATTATAAAAAGATATGCCATGCAAATGGTAACCAAAAGATAGTAGGGGGGGGGGCTATACTTGTATCAAATGAAACAAATTTTCCAAAAACTGTTGAAGAGACAAAAAAAAAAAAAATTTCATAGTGATAAAGGGGCCCATTTACCAAGAAGATATAACAAATATCAATATATATACACCTGACATCAGATTAGCTAAATATATAATATATAAAGCATTGATGGAACTGAAGGGAAAAGCAGATAACAACACAGTAATAATAGGAGATTTCAACTCTCCACTTTCAACAGTGGATAGAACATTTGGACAGAAGGCCAGTAAGAAAACACTGGACTTGAATGACACTATAGACTGCATGGACCTAACAGACATAAATAGGAGATTCCACCCAACAGTAGCAGAACCATATTCTTTTCAAGCACACATAAATATTTTTCAAGGATGGATCACATGTTGGGTCACAAAACAAGACTCAGTAAATTTAAGAAGGCTGTAATTATACCAACTAATTTTTCTGATCACAGTGGAATGAAACCTGAAGTTAACAGCAGAAGAAAACTGGAAATTTCACAAATGTGGAGATTAACAGCACTCTTGAGTCACCACTGGGTTGGAGAAGAAATAAAAGAATATATCATGAGACAAAAACTCCCCAAAATACAACGTACCCAAAGTATGGGATGGAGCGGAAACAGTTCTAAGAGGGGGAATTCATAGCAATAAACACATAAACTAAAAAAGAAAAAGACCTCAAATAAACAGTCTAACTTTACAGCTTAAGGAAGGAGCTAAAACAAGAATCAAATGACACCAAAGTTAGCAGAAGGAAGGAAATAGTAAACATAGATCAGCAAGAAATTAAACAGAAAATAGAAAAAAAATCAATGAAACTGAGGGGTTTTTTTGAAATGATAAAAAGTTGACAAATGCTTAACTACACAAAGAAAAGAGAGAAAACTCAATAAAATTAGAAACAAAAGAAGACTCATTGCAACTAATGAAGTAGAAAGGATAAAAATGGTCTACTATGAATAATTATTTGCTAACCAGCTGAATGACCTAGAGGAAATGGTTACCATATGACCAAGGAAACAGAATTCCCATATGATCTCACTTCTGGATGTATAACCAAAAGAACTGAAATCAGGATCTTAATAGTCACAATTGCTAAGATGTAGAAATAATCTCGATGTCCATTGCCAGATGGTTGGAAACTCAAATGTGGTACATAAAAACAATGAAATACTACTCAGTCTTAAAAAAAGAAGAAATGTTAGAATAAACAATATGTCCAGCTTTCCCCATATATCTCTCCTTAAGTCACTTAAAAATAAAATATGCCTATATTTGCCACTAATACTTTCATATGAATTAAAAGGGGGTATAAAATTCCTTGAAGAAGGAGAAGATTTCTAAGAGAATGGAAGTTAAAGGGAAAGGTGATTTATAGAAAGATGGGAAGCAGGGAATACCTTTATCTGATTCTTGATTTTTCCTGTGGCCAAATCCAAAAGGGTTGAGGCTTTTGTCCAAGTGAACTCTATTTGTTTTTAAGATTTTATTTATTTATGAGAGAGAGAGAGAGAGATCATGAGCAAGGGGGAGGGACAGGAAGAGAAACAGAATCCCCACTGAGCAGGGAGCCCCACTCAGGACTCAATCCCAGGACCCCATGCCATGATTGGAGCTGAAGGCAGATGCTCAACCGACTAAGCTACCCAGGCACCCTCAAGTGAACTCGATCTTTTAGCAGAAACCTCCCAAGGCAAGGACATTTTCCCTCTTACTATTTACTTTAGCTATGGGAAATACCTTTTAAATTCGTCTAAGTACTTAGAAATCTTAAATAGATTGCAGAATTTAGTGAAGCAATTACTGACTCAGTTGAGTTGTTGAAGGTAGCAGCAAGAGAGCCAGAAAAATCTGAATGCTTCCTGGAACTAACTCCCTCTGACTTGCATAGCCTTCTGTGTTCGCATACACACACCAGTGAAAGAGATGTATTTGGGACACCTGAGTGGCTCAGTGGGTAAAGACTCTGCCTTCAGCCCAGGTCGTGATCTCAGGATCCTGGGATCGAGCCCCGCATCGGGCTCTCTGCTCAGCAGGGAGCCTGCTTCCCCCTCTCTCTCTGCCTGCCTCTCTGCCTACTTGTGATCTCTCTCCCTCTGTGAAATAAATAAATAAAATCGTAAACAAAAAAAGAAAGATATATTTGTTGTTCTGATTTTCTGATTTGCAGATGGAGATACTGAGGATTAACGAGGTTGCCTAATAAACTTTCAAGTCAGTGTTTGCACTCAGGTCTTCAGATTTGAAAGACCATTTTTTTCCCCCTACTGCACACTGTTTATACTCTTAAACATCTCTCAATATCAACCAACTGAATTTCAAAATACCTGCCATTCCTAACCAGGAAGTATTAGTGCAAGATAAATGTTTTTGGGAAATGCTATATACTATGTTCTCGTACGGGGTATTATATCTTCTGAGAGATCCTATAATAGAGAACTGCCTGATTTACTTTCAACCAGGGTTTTCAATCCAAACAATGGCTCGGTGTTGTTTCTTAGAACTCAATTTGGGAAGCAGTGTCCAGTGATCAGGCTGTTGTGGGTTTAAAGAATAATGGTCGTAATATTAACTGCTTATATTTATTTGTACCCTTTATCTTTCTTTTCAAGGATTAATTTATTCCTTAAAAACCCCTCTAAAGTAAATGTTCAAGTCAAATATATGATTACCATTAATTTAAATGGAAAAACTTTTGAAGCATTCTTAGGCTCCCAAATTAGTACCCATTTATGCCAACAGAACCCTGAAATGTATAAAATGGAGCTGATTATCTGAACAGTCATTCATGATTGTGGTATGGCAGGCTGGGGACTCTCTGTGATGACTCTGTGGTATCTATACTATAATATATGTAGTATCTATAATATCTCTTAGGCTTGTTCAACCAGCTCTTGTGTCATTGATGTATGTAATAAATTGTATGTAGTATGTAGGATGCTTAGGACAAAGCTCACAAAAATTGGCCAACATAGGATACACTAAATCTTTATAATTAAACATTTAATTTAAAAAAACCCAGAAAAGTAGAGGCCAAGGAAGTCAATGAAAGCAAGGCACCCATTCCAGGAGATTCTCTGGGCTATAAAATGAACACACCGAGTATCCCAGAAGAACCACATGCCACATGTGGCCACAATACGGTGTGAGGGTGATGAGAGGTGGCTCTTGGTTTACTGTCCCTGCTGCTCAGTGTGCAAAATCTAAATTTGCCCTTGTAATTTAGAGGAAATGTACTAATTAAATTCTTGTAATCCGAATGGATTTATCCTGGAGTACCATCATGATGCCATCCTGCTAATATTGAGATTCTAGCCATTTTCTCATTTGATCTTTGCAGTAACTCTGAGGGGGTGGTGTTGGGGCTCACCACTGCATTTTCTTTCAGTCCCATTCATTTGCTATTTTGGGCTCATTTTCTTAGCTCCTGAACTCTTTGGCACCACCACAGCAGAAGATTCAAAGTCTTGGCTATAGATTCTTGAAAACTGTCATTTATTTTGAGTATTAACATAAAGGCACCATTGGGCACCCAGGTGGCTCTGTCGGTTAAGTGTCTGCCTTCAGCTCAGGTCATGATCCCAGGATTGTGGGATTGAGTCCCACATCCGGCTCCCTGCTCCACGGGAAGCCTGTTTCTCTCTCTCCCACTCCCCCCTGCTTGTGCTCTCTCTCTCTTTGTCAAATGAGTAAGTAAAATCTTTAAAAACAAACAAACTAAACATAAAGACACTGTCAGGTTCATATTAAAGAGGGCTCGGGCTCTGGAGTGGGGCACCTGGATTTCTTCAGCTGCAAAGTGGAGTGGTAACCGGACTCAGAGAACTATTGGGAGATGAGAGTTAATCAATGAAGAGTACTTGAAATAGTGCCCAGCAGGTAATAACCCTGCAATGGTAGCCATTACTCTCAGCTATCACAAGTGACAGGTACTTACTGAGCACGGGCTGTGAACCAAGCCAAGCCCTGGGATGTCACCCCTCCACTTTTTTTTTTTTTTTTTTTTAGAGGTGAGGACTCATAATATGGGGCCACCATCTCAGAGTCGATCTCCCTGAAAGCAACTACCTTCTGGTGTGTTTGGGCACCCTCCATTCTCAAGGGGCTGCTGGCTCAACAGTCTACTGGGGCAGGTGTGGCACTGGGCCTCTCACAGGCAGCAGTGGATCCTTTCCTGCTAGAGTTTCCTGTCCACGGTGGAGACACAATCATGCATGGAAGGGAGGCCCTTGAGAGCTTACATTCTGTTTTTATTTTTGAACAGTCTTATTCAGGTATAGTCAGTATACAATAAACTGCATATATTCAAAGCAAACTATTTGGTACATTTTGGGGTATGTCTGTACCCATGAAACCATCACTATCATCAAGACAGTGAACATACACATAATCCCCCAAACTTTTCTCCTGCTCCTTCAACATCCCTCCCTCTCCCCAGTCCTACCTCTCTTTTGGGGACATTCACTGATGTGCTTCCTGTCATTATAGACTAGTTGTCATTTTTTCAGAATTTTGAGATGGAGCCACACTGCTGTGTGTCGTGGATCACTAGTTCATTCCTTTTTACTGGGGCCCGGTAGTGTTCCGCCCTACAAATATGTCACCGCTCGTGTATTCATCCTCGTGCTGATAGAAATTTGTGTTGTTTCCTGTTTCTGACTGCTACCAATAAAGACGCCACAAACTTTTTAAAAATAAAACATTTGAAGTGTACATTTGAATAAGTCTTGGATGTATACACCTATGATACCACTGCCACAGTCAAGACAGAACATTTCTCATGATTTGTCACGAGAAATTTCCTCATGATTGTCCATTCTGGCCCCAGGCAGCCACTAAACTGTCATCTTTCACTACGTAGTAGTTTGGGAGAATTTTATATAAATGGAATCATGCAGTACGTCTGCTTTAGGGCTTGTCTTCTTTTATTCAGTGTAATGATTTTTAAAATTCACCCTGTAAACTGTGTTTATCAGTATTCTATCCCATTTTATTGCTCAGGAGTATTCCACGGAATGTAATACCATAATTTGTTTATTCATCAAATGGGCATTTGTGTTGCTTCCGGTTTTGTGCTGTTGTCAGTAGCTACTAAGGGTATTGTAGAGTTCTGTGCAGACCTAAGAATTTCATTTTATAAGTTCTGTAAAGACGATGTTCACTCAGAAGCTGGTTGGTTACTGCTGAGTATAGTTTCTTCTGAACTGTATTTTCCATGTTATGAACTATGTGAATTTATAACTAGTTACATTTTTCCCTTTGCTTTTGTCTCTAGAATGCTGGGAGGTAAACTTGGGGGCCAGTTCTAGCAATCATTCAAGCTGTTACTTGGTGTAGATTTTGTGTGCTAACATTATCCCTGACTTAACTTACCTTCTATTATGATTTGTACTCTCACCCCTAATTTTATCTTTAAATTTTTATTACAGCATATATTTTATAAGGTACCTCAAATCCACTATTTTTTTAAGGTTTTATTTATTTATTTTTAAAGAGAGAGAGAGTGTGAGCAAGGGGAGGGGCAGAGGAAGGGAATTTTTCAAGCAGACTCCCCGCTGAGCGGGGATCCCGGTGTGGGGCTGAATCCTACACCCCATGAGATCATGACCTGAACCAAAACCTAGAGTCATATGCTTAACCAACTGAGCCACCCAGGTGCCCCTCGAATCCACTTTTCAAAGGAGGTAGAGTAGATCAAAGCATTAAATCTGGCGCGATTTGAGAGACATCAGAAAAATTTACCCTGCACTCAAATAGCTTTCCTTTCTACTTGTCAGGAATGCTTGAAATTCTTCCATTGCAGATTCATTTCTTTGCTTCAGGAAGTATTTCCTATTAAGAAGAAATCCTCAGAGAAAAGAAAGGACACCTTAAGCTCGGGTCATGGAAAAACAGATTCATTTATCTGAACTTTTCCAAGTGGACATTTGAGTCTGCAGTGGATGGGAGGGAAGATAGAAGAGGGAAAACAAGAAGTCATCATATTATGAAAAGTGAAATGGTGCTAGAAAAGCATTGAAAGGAAGAAACCAGAAGAGAATCCACCATATTTTTTTTTAATTTCACTCATCTCCTTGCTGAGAAGTAAGAATTTTATTTTTACTTATTAATTATTATTATTATTTATTTATTTGTTTTTTGCCTTTTTGGGGAGGGAGTCTTCACAAGGTAAGAATTAAATAAGAATGGCCACTGATGTTTCTTTGCTCACCTGCCTGAAAAGCTTTGATTACTGAAGCATCACAGTGGAATAAAAATAAATGTAAAGGGTCCCAATTTAAAGTCACCCAGTTCAGAGTGGAAACCATTTACTTATATTTTGTTCCATGTGGTGCTGAAGCTGATGTGGTGTTTGCTGAGGCAGGGACAGGCAAAATAGGGACTGTTATGGAGGGAAAATCCTATTTATGTGCTGCAAAAAAGTTGGTGTCAGATACAATGGGCAATCATGAATACACAGCCCAAAATCAATAAACTCAGAAAGGAGTCAGTGTAGTGCCTGAAAGCAATTCTACAAGGAGAATGAGAGAGAAAGAGACTCCCCACCCCCAAACACATCCACCAAACAAAACCGTGCTAATGTGAATGAGAAACTAGATGTCAGAAAAAGTACTAAGTGCTGGAAAGGGTGATTCAGACAGCTGAAAAAAAAATAGATAAGCAAGCAGCTGAATTGTAGATGAGAGCACGTGTCAGTTGCACACTCCTTGCTGATGAAAGTCTTGTTGATGAAAACAAAATTCCTTGACATTGAGATCTTGCAAATACGTTCCCTTTATAGACACAAGTCTAATGTCGTTCCATGGCTTGGTAAATTTGAGCTAAATGACTCAATAGACTTGTATTTGATTAAAAGTTCATTTTTGTAGCTATCAGGAGAGAAGGCAATTAGGCACTCCTCCATTCTAGACAACAGGCTAGAAAGGGGAAAATAAACAGTAGTAGGTTCTTGGAGGCAGTGGCTTAGTGATACGTTTTCGGCATGAAGCTAAGTTTCTATTATAGCTCAGCACCGAATCCTGATCTCAAGTGGGAGGTGGCATTTCCTTTTAGAACCAAGCTATAAATATTCCGGGTAAGGAAATTCAACTAGGAAACATACAAGGTATAAACAGATGTACATTACAGCATTTTTCTATGGAAGGGGACTTGTGGGATAGTTTAATTGTATCACCCCCACAGTGTGGGAGCCTGAAAGGATTACAGTAAAGTGCTTCATGAATATTTATTAAAGTGGTAAATAAGGATGACTAGATGGCTCTCTAGATCTCAATGCAGCAATATCCTAGGCAAAGGAAACTAATGTTGGAAATTGTGAAGTTATTGCCACATGTGTCAGAGCAGATTACTCACAAATGGCACAGCCATCCAGAATCGTAGCCATTCTCCCCCAAATCACAGTTATATTTTACTACCCACTCCATTCTCATCTGGTTGCTGCTACTTACCTTCATGGCCTGTGAGTCCCCAGACCCGTGGGTTGGGGAGATATGTTTTGCAGGGGCTGAGCTTTGCAAAGTGTCTCCAATGTATCTAGGATTCACTGGCCAGAAAGTTAGTTATTTGCGGCTTTTCACCTACAACTGGATGTCTCTCCTCTGACCTCTGGGCTCTTTGGAGCACTCACAGTTTCCCCCCTTCGCTTTCCCCACTGCCTGGGACCCTCATGTATTTCCCTCGGAAAACCTCATACCATTGCTTGTCGGTCGGGTGCTGAGGTGTTATGGGATACCAACATTTAGTACTGTGCGAGGATCTCTTACTGTTCTGATACAAAAGAGTCTATCTTTCACATGTTGTGTTAGGCTACCTGGGAGCTGTTCTGTTAGCAGGAGTTGTATCACAGTTCCAACAAACCAACATTTCTAAGTTGCAGTAATTTCTTATATATTCATGGATTCTACTTACCGTCCCCCCCCCCCACCCCGCCCCAAAGAGTTACAGTTTTAAATATCTTTATCTTAGACTTCCCATTTTGCCCTATATGCTAGGAGGACATTGAAGTTCACCAAAATTCATTTGAAGTTCACCAAAATTCTCCTGCAGATAAATCCCAAGGTTTAATCTTTTTTTTTTTTTTTAGATTTTTTTTTTTTTTTTTAATTTGACACAGAGAGAGAGAGATCACAAGTAGGCGGAGAGGCAGGCAGAGAGAGAGAGAGAGAGGAGGAAGCAGGCTCCTCACTGAGCAGAGAGCCCGATGCGGGGCTCGATCCCAGGACCCTGGGATCACGACCTGAGCCGAAGGCAGAGGCTTTAACCCACTGAGCCACCCAGGTGTCCCCCAAGGTTTAATCTTGAAGACTGATTTATCCCTCCTTTCCCAGATCAAAGCTAAGATTAGTAAGCTCTTCTAAATTGAATTCATGGGTTGACCCTTTTGGACAGGAGTCTTTCCCGATCCATTTTAAATTTATGTTTAAAGCCCAAATATGGCACTATTACTGTTTTTCAAAAGGAAAGAGGATAGGAAAGGAGGAATCTCTTATGTTTTGTGCTGTAGCTTAGCTGAGAATCTGTGGTAATTGCTAGACTGACTCATTGAGGCCTTACTAAATGCTTGTTGGATTGAGTTGCATTGAACTAAGGTCTATATTGGAGTAATTAGAATTCTGCTTTCATGCATAGTCTGTATGATTTTTGAAATCCTAGTGTTTTCCCAGGTACATCTCTGCCAAACAGCGTGACAATCAAGATTTCGTCTTTTGTTCTTGTCCCTAAATCTCCTTAGTATATTAGTCTTATCAGGTGACATCATTTACTCTATAGGCTCATTTTTGGACTTGAATCCAAGTGTGACTTCTCTAGCACTTTCTCTTACTTTACAAAAACTCTTTGAATCCAGAGGAAAGTTATTCATACATCTCCAGGCTATGGGATAGGTCCCTCAAAAGCCACTGTTATAGCTTGTTTCCACCATCTTGAGGAGATGTGATTGGTAAACACTGTTTACTCTGTCTCATTTATATCATTGTGTTTAGTTGGCTGCAGTGTAAGTCAGGCAACCCCGAAGGAATCTAAGCAAGTTATGTCATTTAGCATTTCACATGGTTAAGGTTTCCCAGCCCAGAGAAGCAGTATTTACTGCTCTATGGTTTTCCTTCGGGTCCGTGACATTTGTTTCATGAACATACTGTCATCTCAATATTTGTGTCCACCTATAAAGTGGACACAAAGATTCTGAGGGGAAGTTTAAAAATATTGCTTGCTAGTGCACCTGGCCGGCTCAGTCAGTTAAGTAGCCGACTCTTGAATTTGGCTTAGGTCATGATCTCAGGGTCATGAGATCAAGCCCTGCATTGGGCTCTGTACTAAGCATGGAGTCTGCTTAAGATTCTCTCTCCCTTCCCATCTGCCCTGCCCTATCTTAAAAAACAAAACAAAACAAAAAAACCCCAAACAGCGCTTGCTGCTTTTCACCCATGCTGTCTCGTGCTTCTCTTCATAGCACATGATAAGATAGGAGACACATTGAGTTTCCGGTAGGTAAAGGAATTTTATTTTCTTTTTGCCCTTTTTAGCAGCACATAGCTGCATAATATATCACTGGAGACCACAGCTAAGACCTCATTTTCACAAGGTTGATATTTTAATGTACCTATATTATCTATCTATCTATCTAATCTATCTATCTATCTATCTATCATCTATCTATTTTCCAAATCCATACAGTGTCCTGGTTGAAGGCAACCAGTAATAAGATTCTGAGTGGAGACTCTGAGGAAAAACTCCTACTTAAAATGTAAAAACTTGGGGTGCCTGGGTGGCTCAGTGGGTTAAAGCCTTTGCCTTCAGCTCAGGTCATGATCCCAGGGTCCTGGGATCGAGCCCCACTTGGGCTCTCTGCTCAACAGGGAGCCTGCTTCCCTTCCTCTCTCTCTGCCTGCCTCTCTGCCTACTTATGATCTCTGTCAAATAAATAAATAAAATCTTTTAAAAAATGTAAAAACTTAATTCAGTTGTAAATTTGAAAAGCCTGGTAAAGATGCACCTTCTTGCTTTGGTCTCTGTCTTCACGGTTTTTCGGGACATGAATTCCTAGAATATCAGAGCACACCCATGCTCAAATATTAATGTCCCAATTTACCTCAAAGCTAAATATAAATTTAAAAATATTATGCTTTTGTTGTTGTACATGATGGCTTCACCACCCGGGTCAACACACTGAAATTTGGGAATTGAAGGACTATCTCTGCTCATCAATATCTCATCTTAATTAGGGTTGTCAGATTTAGCAAACAAAGATTCAGGACACCCAGTTAAATTTGAAGTTCAGATATATAATGGGTAGTTTTTGAGTGTAAGTATGTTCTACGCCATACGTGGACAAGTATTGCATGGGACATACTTTATACTATTGTTCTTTGTGAATCTGAAAGTCAAATGTAAAGGTATTTTTTCTGGTTACTTTCACCTTAATGTAACCAAATAATCCATTTAAAACCAGTCTTCACTCTGCCTTTTCCTGGTCACTCTCTGATTCTGAAATTTTGAATGAATAAAGGATTGCTTAGCGTATCACACCAAGAATCCCACAAATTCAGTATTGTCGGCATCTGCAAATAGAGGTAGAGGTCTTAGAAAAAAAAAAGATATAAAAAAGCAAATCTGACTTCTTAACTATAGCAATTCACATTTACAATTCTTTCCCAGTTCACCCTAACTCGAGTCATTAGCACATGATATTTTGCAGCTGGTTGGGCCAGCTGTTGTTATCACGATTCAGGTGGGGATAGAAGGACATTTACAATTTTTGTATAGAGTGCCTTCACAAACCCAGATAAGTAAATATGTGGCAAGCAGGTGATGCAAAGAACCAACGAAAGAGTTGAGAACAGACAGAATCTCATCATTTGAGCAAATGTAAAATGCAAAATCTATTCTGTGGTGTAAAATTCTGGAATGTAGTGCCTGCCATTTGCTTTTCCCCAGGTGGGATATTTTATGCCTTTAGAATGCAGATATGTGAGGTTTATATTACCTCATAGTGTCTTTGCAAATGGGCCATCAGGGCCACTCAGAGGTATAAATGTGTCCACCAAAATGGTCAAATTACTAAATTATCCTCCTGATTCCCATGCTCAGCCTCATTTTCTCAGTCATAAGTTAGGAGAACACAGCCATTACTTTTGAAGTTTCCACTGTTAAGTATCCAGACCTGAGGCACTCAGGACTGTACCTCCCACCAAAGTGCAGTCTATAATTACTTTAGAGACACCACTTAGGCCCTGCTCTTCTTCTGTCAGAGGCCTGCCATGTTATTGTGCTTTGTACTCGAAGGCTAATGACTAAATCTCCTGGCAGGGCCACTGGGGACCACGGGTAAAATTAAACCCTCATTGCTATAACACCTCTGGAACTGGGTTCAACTTCTGACATCTTTTTAACAAGGCATTCTTTTTGAAAAGTTGCTCATTTGGAGCCTTTTCCAAAAGCAATAAAAATGTCTTTCAATTTCACTCTCAACTCAGAGTAAAACAATTTTTTTTTCCTTTCTAAACCAACCTTCATCTTTCTGAAGAGCTCGAGGAGGTCCAGAAACAATTCCTGTGGAGCTTCAGTGTGCTCAACCAGGACACTTGGAGGACAGGGAAAGTACCAAGGCACTACTTGCAGAATGAGTTCTTGGCCAAAATGAGTTGATTTCCACCTACCCTTGAGGAGGACCAGGGAGTTATTCTGTTTTCATGGCCATTGCTAATTGTATCATCCCTGGGATGTGACTACAGTGTCATGGAGATGTGTAAGAAGTAAAGGTCTTATTCTTTAAATATTGTGTGCATAACATAAAGCCTTTTGTCACTTCCCATTAGCTGCCAAATAATGTTCCAACTCCTTAGCCTGACTTTTAAGAGCTCTGAGGATGTTCAGAGTTGGTCCATAATGACCTTTCACCAAGACAGTCTTTCATGGTGAGGAACTGCCCTGTACATGTTTAACACACATGGCCTTCCTGTCACTCTGATAACCAAAGATGTTTCCAAATTCTTCTGAGGTGTTGGTAATGTCCCTAGACAGAATGACCCTTTCACAGCATGGCCTCAGTTTACCCTTCCCATCCATTGTTCCACTGAGTGAGTACTATGCTCCAGATGTCATATTTACTATTTGCTGCTGCAAAGAATAAAGGGGATAAATTAATAAAGAAACTTATACACTCTTTGCTCCAAGTAAGAGTTCTGTATGTGCAGGATCTCCTCTGTAGTTACATCAATCTTGTGCGTGACTTTGCTCTTGCTTTCATTCCCTCCATCTGGGCAGAACACCCTCTTGTGATCTCTGAAAGTCCAAACCCTACCTTCTTTTAGGTACAACTTAAATAACACATGAACTCTTCTCTTAATCTCCTAATTTTCTAAGTTTTTCACTGCTCATGGTCTTTGTTAGGCATTCAAGGACATAGCTGGAAAGACAAATGAAATCGTGTTTCCTATGCAGGTGCGATGACAAAGAGAAGTCTAGGCTTCCGGGGTGGCAAAGGAAGATTCTTCATGGAAGGTTTCCACAAAAGCAATGCTTGGATCAAATTTTGAAGAAGGCAAAGGGTTGATTGGATGAGAAGTGAGACGGGAAGAATATTCTACCTAAGGGGAAAATTATGAACAAAAGCATGGTGGTGGTAGTTCATTTTGGTGGAAGTAAACAGAGCATAGAGAGAAGTATTGGGAAATAAGGCAGGGAATGTAACCAGGAGCCAAATCACAAAGGGTATTATGTGATGAGCTGTGGAGTTTGGACTTCGTTCTGCAAGTCACGAGAGTAGCTGAAAGATTTTATTTCACATATTATCTTTTTCTGCCTTACAGTATAATTACATATTTATATGCACATTTTTCCATACTTGACTTTGCTGCATGGACAGAGTCTATATTTTCTGTTTTGGATTAATGAATGAATGAAATAATGAGCATTTTAGAATTTTTTCTTGTCCAAAGAATGCTGATTCATTTGTTTCATTTTAATAGACTGATGGGAATTTGGGGTTTATCTTTAAGCTTATTTAGCAAGTAACTTTTTTGTGTGTGAGCAGTTGGCTTCCAGTTACTTTGGTATCGATGGTCAGTAGCATCATTTACTCTTTGTTCTATTATTCATTTTCATATTCATAACACGGTATGTTGAATAGCCAGTAATCCCCTGGGCAATGACAAATCAAAGGTAAAAACAGAGTTATTACAAATTAGAACCTAAAACCCATAGAGCTACCACTTCTTTCTTTGGAGAACATCTGAATCCTGGGTAATCCTGTCACTCTGGCCTGAAGACGAGCCGACTCCCGCCAAATAGCTTCAAGAGAGGCAGGGAGGCTCCTTCGTAGAAAAAGACTGTCTTCATTCCTCAATCTGTCAACATTTACACCCTGGCTTATCACAGCTGACAGAAAATTGGAGGAGAAATATTTTCAAAACCTCTTGGGCCCTCAGGCTCAAGAGCAAGCAGACTCCTCCATTCCAAAGGAGCTGAAAATTTGAGTGATGAATTATCTTTGTAGAACATAAAACAGGGCACGTTTCTGTCCTCTGTCCATCCATACTCAATCACTGTCTGTGGTGCTCATTTTCTTCTTTATTAGGAAGGGGGAAATGTAGAAAGTCATAGGGTTCTGGTTCAAGAGGAGGAGTTAAGTGTTAAATGAGCCTTACACAAGCCCTAGGGCTTCTGGAAAATCCTGCTGGGAAGAATTTTTATAGCTCTGATGGTCAAGATTAATTAAGCTGATTTCATGTTCATATTAAACTCACATAATGAGGTGAAACTTACCAAGAAGTGCCAAATTTTGACCAGGCCATAAACTTGTTTTACCAGCTTCTTCATTCGTTAATTTAAATGAATAGAGAAAACAAAACAAAACAAAATCAACGTTAGAAAGAATTTGCTCGAGGCAAATTGGTCTGCCTAGTGAAGATCCCCACAGATCAGTGATGAAGGTGATGCTCTCTTGTTTGTTATAGCTTCCCCGCTGTTTTGCATTCTGTGATATGGAGGGAGATAATGTGTGAGCAAGAGCAAAGAGAGAAAGCACCAGAGGATGTAAGGCATGTGTTATGTAATGCCATTTGGACTATTTAAAATGGTCATGACTTTCCGATGCAGAAGCTTAGAAAAATTGGTTAAGAGTTTACTTAAATCCTGCCCCAATCTGATCTCATACAATACATCGTTATGCCACATTGACTCATTTATGATCCTGAAACAGGGATGGTCTCCTGTTAATACTATGGCCATTACATGTCAACATTACTTTGAGGCAGAGTTTCTCAGCCTCAACACTATGGACATACTGGGCTGGATAATTTTTGTTGCGGGGGTTGTCCTATGCCTTATGGGATGTGCAGCGTCATCCCTGACTTCTACCACTAGACAGAGTAGAAACCTCTCTCACTACTACCTGTGAAGACAGTCAGAGGTGTCTCTGGACATTTGACATGGTGGGCAAAATCCACTGTTTCAAAATGTATTCCACTTAAGCATTCACTAAATAGAATGAGAGCCTTAAAGAAGTTAAGACATCTTCCTCTGCAATTTACATATCTGTACCATTAACCACCATCCACTGTCTTTCCTTCCACAACCAACATTTAAGCAAGAAGCTAGTTCAAAACAAAGAAGAATACCCAGCAGTCATTGTTTTGATGTGCTAACAGCCCCTAATGGGAATGGTGACCAATAGTTAAGTGTATCAACTATTACACCGACATCCTAATATAGACTAGGTTCCGTTTGCAGATGGACATGTGCCACGAACTAAATAGCATGTATCAGTAAGTTCTGGAGCAAAGCTCAGCCCCAAACAGGGTCTGGACACTGTAAGGTTTGGTTCGGTGTGTTGCTGTCATTGTATAATAAATTGTGTATAATAAATCTAAGATTGTATAATAAATTATGAGGGGGTCACAGATATTTTGAGAGTCAGCTCCTCCAAACAATAAGGAAAGCCTCTTGCTTTTTTGTTTCTATCTTGGCCACTTTCTAAGAGGACTTAAGGTTTTTTTTACAATAAAAGCATCATTAATAACTTTTTGACTTTTTCTACTATCCCCGGGGAAACTCATGCAAGCCTGTGACTTCAAAAATCACTGCTACATTATCATTGATTTTTCTTCTGTGTCCAAAATACTTTTTTTTATTGAGATATAATTCAAACATCATAAATCGTATATAACTTCACAAACATAAATTATACATTTTTAAAAGTGCATAATTCAGTGGGTCTTAGCATATTTACAAGGTTGTATAACAATCACCTCTGTCTAATATCAGAATGTTTTCATTACCCCAGAAAGAAACCCTGTACCTATTAGCAATCCCACCTCAATCCCTTCTGCCCAAGCTTCTGGCAACCTTTCTGTCTCTAGATTTGTTTGTTCTGGACATGGTTTAAGTAGAATCCAACCATACGTGGATGTTACGGTCTGCATGTGGACTCTTTAAATTCATAAGCTGAAACCTAACTACAAGCTGATGGTATTTGGAGGTGGAACCTTCTGGAGGTCATTAGGTTACGAGGGTGGAGCCCTTGTGAATGGGGTTAGTGACCCTTACAAAAGAGAGCCCGGAGAGCTCCCTGCCACTTCCACCATGTGAGGACACTGCGAGAAGACAGCCGTCTAGGAGCTGGCCTCTCACTAGACACTAAATCTGCCCGTAAATTGATCTTGGATTTCCCAGGTTTCAGAACCATGAGAAATGAATATTTGTTGTATAGAAGCTACCCACTTTGTGGTACTTTACTATAACAGCCTGAACAGACCAAGCAGCGGCCTTTTGTGTCTGACTTCTTCCATGTATCACTGTATTCTCAAGGTCCATTCTGAGCTCAAGACCTATTTCTCCAACCATTCGTTTCCCTGGCTTGCCTTAATCTCACCCTGCTTGGGGCTAATGGAGCACATCACCTGCCTCTCAAACTATTCCTGTTCTTTGTCTGTAGTGCCCTGTTACCCAAACCATAAGGCCTGGAGACTGTCACACGCATCTTTTTTCCCTCACTGACAACATCCAATTGATCAACAAACCTCATTCACTTACAGTGCCTGTGCCTTACTTCAGATCCTCACGATCCCTCCCCTAGCCTGGTTTATGGGCCTCTTAGCCAGGCATCTTGTCTTCAGGATCATCACACCCCCATCCATTCTCTACAGCCCTTCTGTAGTGATCCTCCAGCTGTCTCCTGCTTAAATCCCTCCATGGTTGCCCTTTGCCCTCTGGCACAAGGCTAAACCCCTCAGAGTGGCAAACCAGACCTCTTCTGATCTGGCCCTTTCTACCTCTTCAACTGTTTCCTCACTCCCCCTCCCACTTTCAGCCCCCACTTCAGTTATGACAAACCTTGTGCACTTTCTCAAATGCCTTGTGTGTTTTATCTCTGTCTTTTTCTGAATATATGCTGTTTCTTTGGGATGACGGTAGTTTTTCTCTAGGAAGCCTGCTCTCTCATCTTCCGCCCTCAGTCTGAGCAGGAGCTCTTCTCCTACACTTCATCTGTGTCACAGAAATCATCTTTCTGTTTCCTACCTGTCCCTCTCTTTAAGTTGTGAGCCCTTTGATGTGGGAATTGCACCTTCATATTTGTCTGCCAGGGTGGCATAAAAAAAAATACCATGGAATGGGTGGCTTACACACAGAATTTTTTTTTTTTTTTTTTTTTTTATTCTGGAAGCTAGAAGTCCATGATCAAGGTGTGGGTGGGTTTGGTTTCTTCTGAGGCTTCTCTCTTTGGCTTGTGGATGGCCATCTTCTTGCTCTGTTCCCCACATGGTCATCTTCTGTCTCTGTGGTCTATGTCATAATCTCCTGTTCTTATAAGGACACCAGTCATATTGGATTAGGGCCAGCTAAAAGGCCCTGTCTTACCCTAATTATATCTTTAAAGGCCCTATCTCCAAATAGAGTCCCATGAAGAGGTACTAGGAATTAGGTCTTCAATAGATGAATTTCAGGGAGATACAATTCAGTCCAGAGCAGCCTTCCATTTTCACTTTGCCAACACCTACTCCTTAAATGGAGTCACAATAGGTATGAGAATGAATGAAAGAGTATACGATTCAAGGTCACTAGGAAAGAAAGTGATCAGAAAGGAGGAAGGGTGGAGAAGACAAATGAAGGTATGCATAAGATATCATACCAGAAACCCAAGGTAATGATGTTGCTAAATCTTTGCATCGAATTAGTGCTGGGCTCAATTCTGACTTCCTGAGGCCAGAGGAATAAAGGAAAACACTAAGAATTATGTTATACATGACAAAGGATTAATTTAAACATCAAGAATTAATAAAATTTAGAGAGAGAGATGTATTTTATAATTTTAAATTTCTTCCTTTTTGTTAAGGGTGCTCACCTCTACCATTTCCTTTTGGATTTTTGGATTGTGTTTAAATGTAGAGAACTAGAAAAACTCTGTGTTCTGGGATTTTTAAAATTAGTTATAAAGCTCAATTTCAGTTATTTACTTGGTTAGGTGGGAGAATGAAAATAAGAGGTATTTAAAGTAATTCAATAAAATTCACTTCTAAAAACAACTTTATTATGCTTAGTATAAGCCACATTTTCTGTTTCCACCCTTGGTATGATTAAATCCTCCCACTGAGGATTTAACATTGACATTTGAAAGGAATTGATAGAAAACTAGATCCTGATAGGAAATAGTTCATTAGCCTGTGCTTTGTTTTCAGGAAAGAGCACTTACATAAGGTTGTGTCTAATTGAAGAGCTCAGCGAAGGTCTTTGAATCTGAGTGCCATTGACAATGAGAACCAGAGATACTTCAAAGTGGTCTCATGTGACTCTTAATCCATCCAGAGCTTAGCTTCTTCGTCCAACAGATGTGGAGGCTGGACCAGGATCTCTAAGGGCAAGTTTAGCTCGGTCCTTCTGAAATTTTATGGCTCTGACATCACCATCAATCATTATTGCCAACACTAATTGAATAATTAGCACATGCCCAGGCTGTGCTGAGTGGGCACTTTGTATGCATTACTTAATATGATGTTCATTGCAAAATGCGGTAGGGGCTATTCTACCTTTACAGATCAGATGACTGGAGTTTAGAGCATCAGTAACTTATAGCTGGTAAATCGAGATCCTTCCAACTGAATGCTGGTCATGTGGTTTTGTGTTATGATTATAAGCTCTAACCGCTATATTATACCACCCAGCTTTAAGCATTTGGTTAGTACTGGGCTTAGACTGGGCTGTTAAAGCAGAGTTTAGCAAAACATGTCACATTTACTATGGTGGTAAGACAATCTGAAATGATAGAACTTTTGAGATCCTAATGTCCAAGACCTCCAGGAACCTATCTGAGGTCAAAGTTAAGATCATTCAGCTTGCTACAGAAAGGAGATGCATGGAGGAGCTGTGAAGCGTCCCAGTAAGAGGGAGTGGGGAAGTCACCTACTACCGAGCTTGGACTGTGCTGACTGGTTCTAAGAAGGAGCTATTATGGGTTGAACTGTGTCCCCTATAAAGATATGTTGATATCTTAACCCCTACTACTTCAGAATGTCATCTTATTTGGGAATAGATGCTTTACAGAGGTAATCAAATTAAAATTAGGTCATTAGGGTGAAACCCAACCCAATATGACCAGTATCCATACAAAAAGGACAAATGTGGACATGCGTGGAGGGAAGGCAACAAACCAAGGAATCGCCAAAGACTGCTGGCAAACACCAGAAGCTAGAAGAGGCAAGAGCATGACTCTGGTAAAACCCAGGAGCCTCCAGAACTGTCTTTTGCTTTAAGCCCTGAGTTTGTGGGACTGTGTTACAGCAGCTCTAGTAGGCGAGTATAGGGGTTGAGAGAGCTGAGCCCAGTTTTGGATTGCTGTTAGTTTAGCAAATGGATATCTCAGTGAACTTTGCTCAAGGATGGAAGGAAGAGGGGGGAACTGGGAATGTTGATTATAAGAAAACATTGATCATCAATTTTTTTTAATTTTTAAAAAGCCTTTTTTTTGAAATTCTAGGTAGTTAACATAAAGAGTTATATTAGTTTCAGGTGTCCAATATAGTGATTCAGTACTCCCATATGTCACTAGGTACTCATCACAAAAAGTGCATTCCTTAAGCCCCAATTTAACCTATTTAACCCATTTCTCCCCACCAACTTTTCCTCTAGTAACCATCAGTAACCATCTAGTAACCATTTGTTCTCTATAATTAATAGACTCTCTTGGTTTGTCTCTCTCTCTCTCTCTCTCTCTCTCTCTCTGTTTTTTCCCTTTTGTTCATTTGGTTTGTTTCTTAAATTCTACATATGACTGAAACCATATGGTATTTGTCTTTCTCTAACTGATTTATTTTGCTTAGCATTATACTTCCTAGTTCCATCCATGTTGTTGCAAATGGCAAGATTTCATTCTTTCTTATGATTGAGTAATATTCCTTTATATACATAAATATATATGCTACCTTTTCTTTATCAATTCATCAGTTGATGGACACTTAGGCTGTTTCCATAAATTAGCCATTATAGATAATGCTGCTATAAACATTGGGTGCATGTATCCCTTTGAATTAGTGTTTTTGTATTCTTTGGGTAAATATCCAGCTGTGCAATTGTGCAATTGTTTGTCATAGGGCAGTTCTATTTTTAACTTTCTGAGGACACTCTGTACTGTTTTGCATCGTGGTTGCACCAGTTTGCAATCCCACCAATGGTGCATGAATGTTCCTTTTAGTCCATATCCTTGCCAACATGTGTTTTTTTCTTGTGTTACTGATTTTCTCCATTCTGACAGGTATGAGGAAGTATCTCATTGTCATTTTGATTTGCATTTCCCTGATGGTGAGTGATGATGAACATCTTTTCATGTGTCTGTTGGCCGTCTGGAGGTCTTCTTCGGAGAATTGTCTGTTCGTGTCTTCTGCCCATTTTTAATTGGATGATTTGGTTTTTGGGTGTTGAGTTGTCTAAGTTCTTCATGTATTTTGGATACTAACCCTTTGGATATGTCATTTGCAAATATCTTCTCCCATTCCATTAGGTTGCCTTTTAGTTTTGTTGATTGTTTCCTTCACCCTGCAGAAGCTTTTTATTTTGATGTAGTCCTAGTAGCTTGTTTTTGCCTTTGTTTCCCTTACCTCAGGAGACCTTTGTAGGAAACAGTTGCTATGGCTGATGTCAAAGAGATTACTGCCTGTGTTCTCTTCAAGGATTTTTATGATTTCAGGGTCTCACATTTAGTTCTTCAATCCATTTGAAATTTATTATTTTTTTAGAGCACTGATCATTTAAAAGAAATAATTTTTGGCCATTTTGCAACTATTTTTTGGTTTTGCATAGGTTCTGTTAGAAATATTGTTGATGTTCTATTAGGAACATTCCAGTCCTGTAGGAAACCTAATAGGACTGATTTTTATTTTCTCAAGTTTTATCTTTAGAGTGATATACTTATTTTAATTATTTGTTTAAAAAAAATTTTTTTACTATTCTCAATGCATCTTTTAAGTAGTGTTCTTAAAAATATCTATATTCCAAGTGTTCTTAAACACTTCTCTACATGTGTTACAGATTGAGTATAACTTCCAATCATTGTAAGTGGTAATATAAAATTTCCTTTTAATGTAATTTCAGCTAAAGAAAGATTTTAAGGGCATATTAGCACAGTGGTCTTGGGTATGGCAAAAATTATGAAGGTAGTGCCCAAATGATTGAAGCTTGGGAAAAATTGTGTGTCAGGATTGCTTCAGGTTTCTACTGCTTTGAAATAAAAAGAAAAGCTGGATTTTTATTACACGAATTCATTTGCAAGTGTTGAGAACTTACATATATAAACCCTCCCACTTGTTTATGTAGAGGTTGTAGGAATAGAGAACAAAGCTAGGAAAAACACAGTGGTATCAGGAATTAATTCAGTCCAAAACATTAACTTTGTTTATATACACCGAACATAAAGGCCTGGCTTCTTTTTTTTTTTTTTCTTTTTTTATTTTGTTATGAATCTGTGATTTTTGTCTTGGGCTAAAAAGATCTTGTCTTGGGCAAGAAACTTCATGTTAGGCCAAACTTTATTTAAAAATAAGTTGTGTTAAACTAGATAAATGACCAGTTTTCCTTCTGACTCAGTGATATATTTCTTTTTAATTCTAAATCCCCTGGAAGAATCAAAGATCCTTTTTGCTCTATGTACTGTAATGTGAAGCAAAGTATATAATAGGAAGTCATTTCTCTCCTAAAACTCAGCTGGTGAAGTTGGTGGCAAGGGTGGACTTGAGAAGGACTGAAGTCTCTTGACAACAGTCACCGAGGATAAAGTGAAAATAGATTGGGAAGAGAATTATGGAAAGGGCAGCTGACCAAGGCATCAAGTCATCTACCACTAACTTTTGTCAGGACTGGCCAAGCAATGAGAAAAGCATGTGTTGATCCAGACCCCCTCACTCCCCTCTTGCCTTGTGGCCAGTTATTTCCAACACTGACTAGATCTGAGAGTTCCATTATTGACCTGCCTTCTAGGTAGGCAGGTTTTAAGGGCCTGCTTGGAAATTCACTTGCAAGGTGTAACACTTTTCATGCACTACATCTCCTATTTACAACTGTCTTTGTAAGGGGTCTTGGTAGCATGGCCCATTCATAAATTTAAATTTACCTGTCCTTATTACAAGTCCTAAATTATGATGACAAACTATGAACAGGCACCGATGGGGAGAAACCATTGAGGGAGGCAAAAATTGTATGTACTTGATTCTTCTAATTTTTTTCTTAATTTTTCTTATAACTTCTTGATTTATCATTAGTCATGCCCTTGAATCTGGAGACTTAACATCAACCACAGGAGAGTTCAGCCTTGGACTGAACCTATTTCTCTTCATCTCTCACATGGTCTTGCTATTATTTTACGTTTCTAATTTCAAGTGGACAGAAGTTATTATTTTTTCACTTGTTTTATTACAGCATAATTTGCATACCATTTAATCTCACCTATTGACAAACGCATACAGTTGTATAATCAACACAATCACAGAACAGTTTCATGATACCTCAAATTCTCAGGAGCTCTTTTTGATCAGCCCTTCTGCAGCCCTGATAATCACGGATTTGTTTTCTAAAAGTCCCTTTAATTTAGCATTGCCCAGAATGTCATATAAATTGAATCATATAGTATGGTCTTTTGAATATGGCTTCTTTCACTTAGCTTAATGTATTTTAGGCCTTTGCATGTTTCTACAGGGTTCAAGAGTGATAAAAATGCTCCTGCCAAGTAGCATTACATTGTACATACATAACGCCCTTTGCTTACCCTCTACACAGGTGATTGGCTTTCGGTGATTATGAATAAAACTTCTAAAAATATTCTTGTGTGGGTTTTTGTGTGAACATACATATCCATTTTATTTATTCATTGTTCATGTTAAATACACTTAAGTCAATTAAAAGTGGCAGGGAATTTCTTTTTTTTTTTCCATTTTATTTTATTTTATTTCTTTTCAGTGTTCCAAAATTCATGAATTTCTAACTTATTGAAGAATCTATAACAGCTTCATTAGGAAAATGAGAAACAGAGAAGCGCTGACCCTGGGGAGTCAGGAAGCAAGAGAATCTAATTAATTCAGCTTTTATTTTTTAGTTGACAACTGAGCCTGCAAGCATTTATTTTGGGAAAACATATTTTTGGAAGTATACTCTTCAGTCAAAGCAAAGGAAGGTATTTGGTCAGGTGAAGGGAGGTCCCAAAGCAAAATCTCTTGTGTAAAGAAGGCAGCCATGTGGTTTGGCAAAATACATCTTCTTCAACGACTCCTCATCACTGTCTGAAGAGAGGATATGAAGTCAGCTTAAGCAACCCTGCCAATCTATCAGTATCTCTCACTATGTAACTTAGACAAGTTAGAAGCTGATTGATTTTGAAGAGCTAGAAGTGTGGACCTGAAGAAGCCAGGTGTAAAATGGTTCTAGCCAATTGGCACCAGGGTGAGTTTAATCATGTGATAGTCAGTGTCATGGCAGCCATGTTTTTATCCAACTGGACCCATTGTAACTCTACTGGTCTTGTGTAGTCATGATTGCAATGCCCGGAATAAGAAAACTCAGTGAGCCAGGTCCTTTCCAGGGCAACATATCACAAATTCTTTAAGATTCTTCATTTTCTTTTCTTCATTTCTTTTCTCTTATATTCTTGGGTTTCCAGCCAGCTTTTCTCAGCCTTTTTTTTTTTTTTTAATATGTCAATTCCTACATAGGAACTTGTGATTCATTGAAAGCAGAAGAAAACATTATAGCATTTCTTTGAGACCAGAAGAAGAGGAAAGATTACTTCAGATTTTTGTAGATTAAGTCTTAGCCTTTGGTTTTTTACATGAGCTACAAAGCATAGATTTGAGCAGCTTTGCTGAGTTCAACCCCTTTGTGGTGGTTACATAGGTATTAGGTACGAACACAGTAGTTATATTTCCTTTCTTGGTGAGTGTTTTTGCTCCTAAGAAAATGTGTTTGCTATTAATTGGAACCTTGTGTCTTAAAGTTGCTTTATCAACTGGCCTGTAATTCGCTTTCATAGCCTTCCCTCCAGGCATTTGTTTTTCTTTCAGTTTGCCTCTAAGTTAGCTGAAATGGATGCAGATTGTCTTGCCATGTCAGGATCTCTTTGAACATCTGTCCAGTCATCTGATCATCCATTTCCTCCTCCCACTCACAAAATCCCACAGAGACAAAACTTGCCCAGGTTTGCACATATGGCAGATGCTCACAGCTTGAAAGTGTCTAAGCTCTTTAAGATTGATTTTCATTTTAATGAAAGCTCATAGTTTTGCCCAGAGATGAAAGCAAGGTGTTAGAAATCCCCAGATTTCCAGGTTGTTAGATCACGTATGCAGTAGCTCCGCCACGGCCGCTCCATTTTTAGTAGAGGAGCATGCGTTAATGAGCATGATTTCAAAAATACCCACCTCAAAATTTTAGGGGGTCCAAAATGTACCATAGGGATCTGGTTTCAAGAGTTTCCTTTGAACTATTAGGATTCCATGTTGGTGAAATTGTATGGTTACCAAATAGCTTCTAAAAACAACCAGAAAAGTAGTTCATAGAAATATCCAATTGGGGAAAAGAGTGAATGCATTTTGAACATGCAGCACCCCCAGCTGGATGAAAGTTTTAAGGCAGAATTCTCCAGCTAGGAGGCTGAGACTTTGCACACTCTCTCTGGCCCCTGGAATTGCGACTGGTCCTTTGGGCTCCACTTGGCTTGTTATGGCAACATTCGGAGGGAGATTTAACTAGGAATTGTGAAAACATAAAAGGATTTTGAGAATGATTGAACTCTACTTTTTGTATCTCCAAGGGCCTATCTAGTGTGCTTTCTTGTCTGCAGAACTTTTCAAGCAAATTTATTTGAAACGGAATTAATTTATGGAATGAGAAGAGTTCACCACATAGTTAACTGAAGTGCAATTATGCTGTGAACCAGACATGTCATAATGTTCAGATAGGAGCTTCTAAACTTCTAATTCTTCCTTAATAGAAATTGATGGCATCTTCAGCCAAGTAGGGCTGGTGACATCTCTTACTTCCTCTTACGTGGTTCGTGTTCTGCTGATTGTGATTCTGTTTGAAGAGTCCTGTCCCAGACTCATCTTACGTCATTCTGTATCAAAATTTCCTGATGTGCATTAATAGATATAAAAATCACTGTTTTTGAGATCTTGAAAACAATGCAGAAGCTGAAGTTGGTACTTCTAAAAAAACAAAACAAAACACCAACAAAAACCAAAACCACCAAACTGAAGTTCGCCATGAATGCAGAATTTTTTCATGGCTTTCCAAGTGGTTTGCTCTCCACCCAGCCTTCTGCATAAACACCCATTGTGGCTATTTATTACCCCAGAAATGTTGTCATCCCAGATGCAAATGTAGTATAGCTCGTCTCTGTTTATCTGTGCCTCTTGCTCAAAGGCCTCATGAACTTAACTTTCTTAACAGTGATGGGAACCATATTCTTAATTTTTCTTCTTTTCTTGGGAAGAACAACTTGAACCTTGAGGTCAAGATGAAAACCTTCTCTGTAGCACAGGGAGCCCTTTTGTGCTGCTCCTTTGTGATGCTACCCCATCATCTCCCAGTGAGGACTTGCTATTTTCCCTCATTCTATGCCTATGTGAAGTGAGCAATACCCCATTCCCAGAAATGGCTACTGCTTTCTCCTCCAAATGTATGAGAAAGAATCCCAGCAGAGAAGACTATGATGGTACGGGGAAGTGATTGTAGCTGAAATTTTTCCCCATATGCTCATATTTTCATAATACCAACTGTAGAAAGTAAAATGTGACACAAAACTTCTAGGTTGGTAGAGAGAAGAAGACATGGTAAGGGCTTTCTTTTTCTTTTTTTAAGTTTAAGAAACTCTGAACATAACGATTAATTTATCAACACATTCTTTCTAGTCCTCATGGACTGACATTCTGATTGGTTGGTGTGGAGTTGTGACTCTAATGTAATCCTCGGGGTTCTGCTCGTTTTCTGTGGAGTCCTACTTCAAGTGTGTCTGAGCTTTCCTGTTCAATGTCTTCCCCCCTCCGCTCACACCACATGTGCAGCTTTGGTGTATCCCAATGTGCTTTGAGTGGAAGTCTCTCCTCCTTCCCCTCTTTCTCCCATGGGCCCTTACTGGGCCACACCCTGAGGCAGCTGTAAAAGCCAGTCAGACATGGTGTCCAGCGTTAGCTCACAGGGGAGCTATGTCCAAACCCAGTCAGAAGACCTTTAGTCAACAGTTCAATATTTAGCCTCATAAGTAGGGCATCTATAAAACATGGTGACAGAGTTTATGATGGGAAATATGAGGTAAAAGTTGATGTCCTTGGTGCCAGAGAAAGGAGGTTCCTTCCATAGAAGGGAGGGCTATTTGGTGCTCTTGTCTTGCTTTCAGAACACTTTAGAGTTCTGGGGGGTTGCAAACAGAATCACAAGCTTAGTGTTTTGGCGAGAGCAAGGGACCAGATGGAATTCAAGAGTTTTAGTGTCTTTTCATAGTTTTTTTCAATAACTTATTTGATCTTGAGCAACTTCCTGTGAGATTCAATTTTCCCAGAGTTTTAACTAGAGCACTTATTAGAAAGGCAGATTGCTTTCTCCGTTAGAGAAGCTGGAAATACAGCATATGGCTTTTCAACAATTTTTAAATGGCTGGGGTTTTTCTTGTTGTTGTTTGTGGAACATGTTGGGCATATTGTGTTGGGTCTACTGGTCTTCATGGTATTGCTCCATATTTTCTGTCAGAGCTGGCCCTACCTCTCCACTTAACGCCTCTCCTCTTCAGTGCCAGTCATTTCTACGGTGACTTGCACCTAGTTTTAAGGACTCTTGAAGCATATCAATCATATATTCATATCTTTCCTTCCCTTGATAAGGAGAGACTGTTAGCAAATCGGCACTCATTCATGAAATTGATCTTTAAATAATAATGGTGTGAACTTACTAGTTAAAATGTCCGAGATAATCAGAGCTCTCATGAGTACTCCGAATTTGATTTGAGTTTATTGTGACTGACACAGTGCTCATATAGAAGTCTCTCCATAAATGTCAGCTACAGTGAAGAAGAAACTTGTATCCCTTTTTCTTGGGCCACTTTTCCCTGGGAACAAAATCAGGATGACACAAGGAATCACAGATAAGTGGATTTCTCTGGCTGTTCCTCCATCCGCCCATGGCACTTCCTTAAATTCCTGTAGAGTAGTTAATTCCTGGAAAATATTTTTTACGTGCTCTGAATACAACTCTTCTTGCCCTGCAGCAGATTTACCCCCTCATTGATAGATTTGCTTGTCATTCCCGGCACAGGTATGGATGCTCCAGAAGCAGCTTTCTCTGCCTTCAGTGATACCTGCCATGTGCATTGCATGGTGTGTGGTCTTCTTTGGGGGCTGAAAGCATTCATTCATTTTTTTTTTTAATTTTAAAAATTTTTATTTATTTATTTGACAGAGATCACAAGTAGGTGTGGGGTGGGGGGAGCAGGCTCCCTGCTGAGCAGAGAGCCCAATGCGGGGCTCCATCCCAGGACCCTGAGATCATGATCTGAGTTGAAGGCAGAGGCTTAACCCACTGAGCACCCCAGGCGCCCCCGAGAGCATTCATTCTTAACTCTCAATGCTATAGACCTTTAACTTTTACTCCTGCTATGTATACTTTTTCCCATAAACCCATGGGGCAGGGGTTCAAAGGCTGTCTGTACTACAGAACATCTACTGTGGTGCTCAGAGTGCTTCTTCCTTTCCATAACTTTCCCCCAATGTGAGTCCTCTTTCTCCTCACTAACCTCAGGAAATACCTTGGTTCATCATATAAACCATCTTTAAAAGCTCCTGTCCTACCAATTCTCTGCTCATTTCTGAACCCCAAGGGGGATATCACTTAAGTTAATTTGGAAATTCTACTACAGAAGCTTCACCCCGGTGATCGCTTCGTTTCACCCAACTTTCTAATAGGGAAATCTGGCCTTTGTCAGAGCTTTGCTCTGGGTGGTCTCCCACCTGAACTCTGCCTGCCTGGGAATGCAGCTGAATATGCAGACCCATGGGAATATGTACAGTGATTTCTGCCCAGGCGGAAGCTGAGACTCACCTGGGAGTTTTTAACATGCATCCAGGATGGAGAAGCCCTGAGTGAGGCAGAAAGGTTCTTCTGAGCTGGGTAAGAAAAAAGTATAAGTTTTTGAAAGCAAGGGATCTTTTAATGAATATAGCAGTTCATAAGGAAGGTTGAGTGCTGTGGGGGCATGCAAGGTCCTTGAATTATTTTCCCAGGCCTAAGTACCACATGTTTCTTCTGAAGACTCAAGAGAAGGGTCTGTCTCCAGGCTTCCCTTCTCACTTCTGGTAGTTTCTTGGCTTGGGGCATCATAACTTCGATCTTGACATGCGACCTCCCTGAGTGTTTATCTTTTGTAACAGCCCCAGTTATATTGGAAGAGGGGCCCATCCTCCTTCATGATGGCCTCATCTTAACTAATTAAATCCACACTGATCCTGTTTTCAAATAAGGTCACATCTGAGGTAGTGGAGGTTAAGACTTTGACATATGAATTTTGGGAGGACACCATTCAATTCCTACATCGTCCTTTTTCCTGCTCTATGCCTGGTTGTAGAGCCAGTTTGAAACAGAAGTCAGACCAAGATACAGCTCTAGCCATTGCTGGGACATAAGTACCATTTTTTCTGTTTGCTTTATGTAGACATGACCTGGATGTGCTATCTAAACATTCTGAATTTCTGACATTCTTCTCCCAGACAGACTTGGCTCCTGAATGAGAGATAGGTCTTTAAGATATATTTGTTGTGCAACTCAGAGACTGTCTAAAGGTATCCAGCCTTACAGTGGTCACTAAAAATGGGAGACAAGCAATACAAAAACAATTAAAAAAGAGTGTTATTTGTGTTATGTACTAACATTTGTGAACCAGATTGCATTAGGGCAGACCCTTCTAATTGAGAGAAGGATTTTTGTGCTTGGATCAATGTCTACTTTGGCCAAAATTAAAATTTTGAATACAGGACGTTAATGGTGCTCCATGTTCTACTGCTTGAAAGGAACAAATCTCCTGTGCACAATTATTTATTTTAAGTCACTTGTAGTTTAATGATCAGACTTGAAAATGAACAAGCCTTGCTGGTACTGACTGTGTTATGGCAAGAACTCAGGAGATGAAGGAATGTAAGGATTGAATTTTTCAACTTGCCACATTCAACAAGAGGGAGAAGCCCATTTCTGGAGGTGGTTTTGAGAGAACATTCTTATAATTCTGCTCTATTTCTACACATGAATAGTCTGTGTACTCCAAGGTGGGGTTTTCTTACAATCACTTTGTACCGTGCCCTGTCGCTTGGAGAAGGAGAAGAACTTTCTTTAGGGGTTGCCTGTGGTGTGGAACAGAGAGCAGGCCAGGACTCGGGTGCTGTGCAGCACAGCTGTCCTCAGAGATAGGGGCATCATGGGACACAGCAACTAAACATCCATCTTATAGGATGGGTGTGTGGGGACTTTCCTTGAGATTATATTGGTTCGTATGATTAAATCCCTCTCGTGTTAGTTACATCACCAATGGGTGGAGGTTGTAATTTTAACTGTGGTCTCTCTAGCATATTCCTTATGAAAGATAATGGTTTCTGGTTTGATGACAAATGTGTGGCATGCCATTATCTCTTGCTTTTCTTTCTTATGCAATTAAAAGTGTTATTTGAGAAATGTATTTTAGTTATTTCCATTTCTTACATATAACACTGCCTAAAACCAGAATGTTTATTTGTTCAGGGTTTATTGCTACTAAACCTTCCTTTAACTTGAGGCAGGAAGATGGCACCATGAATTGTATTCTATAAAAAAAAATTGTTGGGGCTCCTGGGTGGCTCAGTGGGTTAAGCCTCTGCCTTCAGCTCAGGTCATGATCTCAGGGTCCTGGGATCGAGTCCCGCATTGGGCTCTCTGCTGGGCAGGGAGCCTGCTTCCTCCTCTCTCTCTCTCTCTCTCTCTCTCTGCCTGCCTCTCTGCCTACTTGTGATCTCTCTCTGTCAAATAAATAAAATCTTTAAAAAAAAATTGTTAACAGACTGTGGAATATACATGAGGAAGATGAGGAGAGAGGTGACCAGACATTCTTGTGTTCACCTTTCCTTCCCTCCTAAACTCCAGAACAGCAATAGATCTCACCTGCTCTACCTCCAAACGGGTCTGAACTCCTCCCATTTCCCTCTAACTACTCGTCCCAGGCTGAGCCACTCTCAGCACACACTGGGGCTCCTGTGATACCAACATCTCCTACGCTTCTGTTTTGTGTCCTTCAAACCTCATCTCCACCTGGAAACCAGGGTGATCTTTGAAAGCATAAATCTGTCATGATGCTACTCACCCTTTGGCTGAACTCCAAACCGAGCCTGTGAAGCTCCTCTGTTCCCACAGCCCCATCCTCTCACCCAACACACTCCAGACAAACTGTTCTCCTTTCAGGGTCTTCAGATAGGCTGAGGACCCTTCTGTCTTAGGGCCTTCCCATATACTGCTTCTTCTGCCTGGAACATAAGGCTATCACCACCATTCCCTACCAGCACCAGCACACTCACACACACACACACACACACACACACACACACACACACACACGCTCTCCCCACCCTCACTGCCCACCCAGACAGGCACAGGCACACAGCTGGTTCCCGGGCATCCTGCAGATCTTGGCTTCGATGTCTCCCTTTCAAAGAAGCCCCCTGAGGTGCCTGTGCTTGAGTGTTTTCCCTCTTGTCATTCTTTACCACTTCATTTTGTTCCTTTATCATGCAACACCCTGGTGGTTTTGCTGTGAGCACACATTATTCGCTTACCCCTTCCTGCCCATTTTCTCCCCGAAGTAGGCATTGTGTCAGTGTTTCCATCAATGTGTACTGTGTTCTCAGCACATGCCTGACAAATGATAAGCACTAAATATTTGTTGAATGGATAAGGAATGTAGAGGGCAGGGAGAGGGAACGGAGGAAATTGAGAATAAATGGGTCTCCCCCCTCATAATTTTAAAGTTGGAAGAAGCTCTCAAATTTCAAAAGAATTGTAGAGAACACAATAGGTAAATAGTTGTTATGTAAAACTATCTACTTGGGTCATTGCATGTAATGAGTCCAGAAATTCTATATTAGGCCCTGTGTTTTTTTTTTTTTTTTAAGATTGGTTTATTTATTTGAGAGAGAGAGAGAGTTTACAAGTTGGGGGGAGGGAGAGAGAATATGAAGCAGACTTCCTGCTGAGCATGGAGCCTGAGATCATGACCTGAGCCAGAACCAAGGTCAGATGGAAAACCAACTGAACCACCCACCTGCTCCAAGCACGGTGCATTTTGAATAGAACTTTTATAGAAGGAATTATGACACAATAGTTACACTTTCCTCTAATTGTGAAAGGAAAGAAAGGAACTTAGAAAATGATTATTCGAGGTAAATCTCCAGTAATTTTTGTATCTCTAATAAGATATCAGGTTTGTATTATTATTCTTTGTGGCTTTCAAGATAGTCTCTGCTTTCCTGTACTACCAAATAAATCTTACTTCTCATGGTGGTCCAACTGTGCACCCTTAACTACATTTATTTATGAATTTTTGAGTGCCTACTGTGTTATAATACTATCCAGAATTTGGGCTAATTTCCATATTTTTTCCTTTGTTCATGTTACTTTTCTACACTGGGAAATCAGTTCCTATTATTTTTTTCTACTTGCCCTTCAAAATCTAGCTCTGTCCCACTTTCTTCGGAAAGCCACTCCTGTTTCAACTCAAGGGTGATTCCTCCATATTTGAAACTCCAGTTTTATTTACGGTTTTATAACTGCCATTTATGGATTAAAATTTATTTACCTGTGGTATTTTGCCCTCCACAGACAACAGCTTTTGGGGGCTGGGTTATATCTACTACCTCTCATGTATACATCATTCAGCCCAGGCAGGCACATAGTAGATGCTCATTAATTATCAGGGGATTTATTGATTGACATAATTGCTGCTGTGTACACATGGAGAACATGCACACATAGGCTTATTTGCTGTGGTTATGAACTAAAGGAAACCAAGATATTATTCATAAATGTATGAGCCAACAGGGGTTGGTCAATAATGAAAGCTGAGACAAAAGAACACCCACTCCCCCAGGTCAATGCTGTGACAACCAAATACTACCCAGGGAAGGGGAGACTTCAGTTATAATCAATTGACATTATGGCTTCACTGGCAGAGCTATTCCTGTAGCTGGTGAGAAGATCTTGACGTACCTTTCACCAGGAGATGCCTTTTAAGATCATCTCACTCCTGTGTTCTGCTTCCATGCTCTCCATGAAACCTTCTAATAACTTGGCTTCCCATATGCTCACTTCTCATTATATAATAATAAATAGGCATTTGGTCTCTGTGAACTTGATTAAGGCAAGTTTGTCTCTAAGGGGTGACAGAGCTAATTCCAGCGTATTCAGTAAAATCAGGTTTCTTAACCTTCAAGCTTGATACCAGACCCTGGGGTGTGTGAATTCATCAAGGTAAATGTAACCTTGCGGGAACTTTCTGAACAGCCAGCCATAACATTTGAAACATGAAAAAAATGTCTCTGTATAGTAATTTTAACCTGCATCTTGTAATATTTTATTTGAATAGAGGAAGGAGGATTCATTCCTTTGCACAGTCTGACAGCAGTGAAGAAATCCTAATTGAGACTCCTTTACAGGGGAGAGAGGGCAGTGTGAGTGTGTGTGTGTGTGTGTGTGTGTGTGTGTGTGTGCAAATTCTCCTACTTGTGCTACTGTCTCCTGCTCTTTTCTTTTAGGTCAGCTTTCCTGAGCTGCAAAATTTCCTTAAAGAGGAAAGCAGGGAGAACAAACAAATCCTCAATCCATGATACATTTAGGCTTCTGTAGAATTCCCAAAGGTCAATTTATATTCATACAGGAATCTGTCACCTGTTCTTGAAATTCAGAAATAATTTTTAAAATTACTTAGACTAATTTTCCTGGGACAAAGTTACTTGCACACATATTAGCAGCGTAAGGTGGCTCCGATAGACGAATTGCAGTCAAGTTAGCAAAAAAGATTCTGCAGCTGTCATTTCTTGAATGATTCTTTGCCCTTACTTCTATTGTTGCCACCCAACCAAATCCAGTGCAGTGAGTAACCTCAGCAAATTCAAACAGCAGAAGCTCCAAAGAATACATATTTGAGAACTATTATGCTGTTTTGGACAAAAATTAAAGGAGATTGATAATAATTTGCTTCTTTAGTTTTGTAAGGAATTTCTGAAAGCAGTGTACATTTTACCATCACATATGCTGTTTAACTTTCTTCTCTATTTAGAGAAGAAATTTTACAGTATCAGTGATACTCCATCTCCTTACTGAATTAAAAAAGCTAGAATTCAAAACCTCACATTCAAACAAAACAGAATGATTGTCTCATTCAATAATTGGTGAGAAACTTCTGTTTCTAAGAAAAAGGGTACTTCAGATGCCAGTTTATCTGAAGAAAGATCAGTGATTCTGAAACATTTAACCTATTAATATGTTTTCCTGTGTCTCTGTGAGTTGGTAGTATGGTTGAAAAATAATTGTCATGTCCTATTGCATAGTATTATTCCAATAATCTCTGAGAATGAGATTCTAATTTTTAAAAATATTTTACTTATTTGTTTGAGAGTGCAAAAGAGGGCATGAGCACAACTGGGGGGGCAGAGGGACAAAGAGACTCCCTGCCAAGCATGGAGCCCGATGTGGGGCTCAATCTTAGCACCCTGAGATTTGACCTAAGGCAAAATCAAGAGTTATCCACTCAGCTAACTGAGCCACCCAATCTTTGGTCAAGAAATTTGATTTAGAAATTTGATAACTGTATGGGGGGATGGGTTAAACTAACACACGGGCCAGAGTGGACAAGAATAAATATTGAATATAACAGATTTCTTTCTATTCTGATGAAGAAACCAGATATCAAGCCAGACATCTGACACCTAAGAAAGTACATATGTTAAAATAAGTCAAGACGAAGTTGTTTCAGTTTGATTTTTTAAGCTCGAAGACTTTGCTCTGCAGAATTTGTCTTCACAAGGGCAGATGAGGCATCGAGTTCTGAAGTATTCAAGAAGGTGTATGCAAAACAGAGTGCGACCTAAGTCCCCATATTTGATGCTTTCCTTGTGACAGAGCTCAACAATGTGTTTCCTATGAAATGTTTTCCTCCAAACAGAAATAACCAGCTTGATAACTTACCCCAATCTCTTGACTTGGCTCTGAACAAAATTGTGGGTATGCAATCTAGATGTGTATCTGTCATCATTCTAACTTTTGGGACTCAAAGAAAATAGATTTGTCTCCACTCCCCAAGTTCTTAGACATCCAGTGTCTTTGAAATATCTGAGTCTTTTGTTTTTGTTTTATGTTTGTTTATTTGTCTGTTTTGAAGAAGAAGAAGGAAGTTATTTTATATGGTGTCCACTGGGTCTGAGCTTTATTTCCCTAAACTATTTCAGCCTTTAAATGATCATGCCATATTTTGCATTTTTTTTTTGTTTGGCCTTATGCACACACCACTGTTATTCCATCTCTCTAAACTATAGCAAATATAAAACTCTAACAGGCAGCACAATTTTAATGACTTTTTGTAGCAATGTTGGTGGTAGTGGTTGTATTTATTTGATGTTGCTGTTTCTAGACACATTAGGATAGATTATTAGCCCTCATCTTAGAAGTCTCCATGCATTTTGTTACCAGGAATTTCTCCCTGGCCAGTTTTTGTAGCTTCCTGCATTTCACCATGTTCCTCAGGCCTGTCTCTTTTCCCTCATTTCCCACCGCTCCTCCCTTACCTCTCTAAATTCCTATTAATTTTTTTTTTATTCAGAGATTACCTTTCTCTGGGTTTTATGAGTTCCTTCTAAAATAGTGCTTTTCAGCTTGCAGATTATGACCATGCCTGAGAAACCCATTCCATAACTTGAACAAGTGTTTTAAGAAAATTTTAAGAAAACAAAATAGAATCAAAGAGCACATATCCAAGTGCCTTGTCAATGGTAAAGTGGAAAATTGCTGTAGATTCCATCATGTTCTGAAACATGTTTAACTCCACAGTGGTAGGCCACGCAGTACCATGTTCTGTCCACCCACAAGTGTTCTATCAAGGTATTTTCCTCAGCAAATGATGCTTTTTCTGCTATATGTGTTCTCAAAATTCAAATCCACTACTCATGGAAAGTTGTGCTCCGCCATTGCTGCTGTTGAAAAAAATGTGGCACCAAGGGGGGAGGAGTCAAGATGGCGGAGAAGTAGCAGGCTGAGACTACTTCAGGTAGCGGGAGATCAGCTAGATAGCTTATCTAAAGATTGCAAACACCTACAAATCCAACGGGAGATCGAAGAGAAGAAGAACAGCAACTCTAGAAACAGAAAATCAACCACTTTCTGAAAGGTAGGACTGGTGGAGAAGTGAATCCAAAGCGACGGGAAGATAGACCGCGGGGGGAGGGGCCGGCTCCCGGCAAGCGGCGGAGCAACGGAGCACAAAATTGGGACTTTTAAAAGTCTGTTCCGCTGAGGGACATCGCTCCAGAGGCTTAACCGGGGTGAAGCCCACGCAGGGTCAGCGTGGCCTCAGGTCCCGCAGGGTCACAGAAGGATCAGGGGTGTCTGAGTGTCGCAGAGCTTACAGGTATTAGAACAGGGAAGCCGGCTACAGAGACAGAGCCGAGGAGTGAGCTCACAGCTCGGGGTTACCTTGAACCGGTCGCAGGCTTGGTCAGCTCGGAGCTGCGGCCGGAGGCAGGGTGACGGGAGTAAATTGGCGCTGTTCTCTGAGGGCGTACTGCGGAGTGGGGCCCCGGGCTCTCGGTTCCTCCGGTCCAGAGACCGGGAGGCCGCCATCTTCATTCCCGCCCTCTGGAACTCTACGGAAAGCGCTCAGGGAACAAAAGCTCCCGAAAGCAAACCCGATCGGATTACTCAGCCCGGTCCCTGGTAAGGGCGGTGCAACTCCGCCCGGGGCAAAGACACTTGAGAATCACTACATCAGGTCCCGCCCCCCAGAAGATCAACAAGAAGCCCAGCCAGGACCAAGTTCACCTACCAAGGAGTGCAGTTTCAATACCAAGGAGAGCAGTGGAATTCCAAAGGAGGAGAAAGCAAAGCACGGAACTCATGGCTTTCTCCCCATGATTCTTTAGCCTTGCAGTTAATTTAATTTTTTTTCTTTTTCAACTTATTTTTCTTCTTCTGCTAAATTTTTTTTAACTTTTACCCTTTCCTTTTTTAACGTTTTTTTAACCAGTTTATCTAATATATATATATATATTTTTCCTTTTTATATTTTTTCTTTATTGGTTTTCTTTTTTTAATTGTTTCTTTCTTTTTTTTTTTTTTTCTTCTTTCTGATCCTCTTTTTATCCCCTTTCTCCCCCCTCACGATTTGGGATCTCTTCTGATTTGGCTAAAGCATATTTTCCTGGGGTTGTTGCCACCCTTTTAGTATTTCACTTGCTCCTTCATATACTCTTATCTGGACAAAATGACAAGGCGGAAAAATTCACCACAAAAAAAAGAACAAGAGGCAGTACCAAAGGCTAGGGACCTAATCAATACAGACATTGGTAATATGTCAGATCTAGAGTTCAGAATGACGATTCTCAAGGTTCTAGCCGGGCTCGAAAAAGGCATGAAAGATATTAGAGAAACCCTCTCCGGAGAGATAAAAGCCCTTTCTGGAGAAATAAAAGAACTAAAATCTAACCAAGTTGAAATCAAAAAAGCTATTAATGAAGTGCAATCAAAAATGAAGGCTCTCTGGGGCACCTGGGTGGCTCAGTGGGTTAAGCTGCTGCCTTCGGCTCAGGTCATGATCTCAGGGTCCTGGGATCGAGCCCCTCATCGGGCTCTCTGCTCAGCAGGGAGCCTGCTTCCTCCTCTCTCTCTCTACCTGCCTCTCTGCCTGCTTGTGATCTCTCTCTCTGTCAAATAAATAAATAAAATCTTTAAAAAAAAATGGAGGCTCTCACTGCTAGGATAAATGAGGCAGAAGAAAGAATTAGTGATATAGAAGACCAAATGACAGAGAATAAAGAAGCTGAGCAAAAGAGGGACAAACAGCTACTGGACCACGAGGGGAGAATTCGAGAGATAAGTGACACCATAAGACGAAACAACATTAGAATAATTGGGATTCCAGAAGAAGAGGAAACAGAGAGGGGAGCTGAAGGTATATTGGAGAGAATTATTGGAGAGAATTTCCCCTATATGGCAAAGGGAACAAGCATCAAAATCCAGGAGGTTCAGAGAACCCCCCTCAAAATCAATAAGAATAGGACCACACCCCGTCAC
>NW_019154126.1:4454256-4629080 GCF_002288905.1 Enhydra lutris kenyoni
TAATAGTAAAATTTACAAGTCTTAGTGACAAAGAGAAGATCCTGAAAGCAGCCCGGGAAAAGAAGTCTGTAACATACAATGGTAAAAATATTAGATTGGCAGCAGACTTATCCACAGAGACCTGGCAGGCCAGAAAAAGCTGGCATGATATATTCAGAGTACTAAACGAGAAAAACATGCAGCCAAGAATACTATATCCAGCTAGGCTATCATTGAAAATAGAAGGAGAGATTAAAAGCTTCCAGGACAAACAAAAACTGAAAGAATTTGCAAATACCAAACCAGCTCTACAGGAAATATTGAAAGGGGTCCTCTAAGCAAAGAGAGACCCTAAAAGTATTAGATCAGAAAGAAACAGAGACAATATACAATAATAGTCACCTTACAGGCAATACAATGGCACTAAATTCATATCTCTCAATACTTACCCTGAATGTGAATGGGCTAAATGCCCCAATCAAAAGACACAGGGTATCAGAATGGATAAAAAAAAAAAAAAAACAAAAAACATCTATATGTTGCCTACAAGAAACTCATTTTAAACCCGAAGACACTTCCAGATTTAAAGTGAGGGGGTGGAAAAGAATTTACCATGCTAATGGACATCAGAAGAAAGCAGGAGTGGCAATCCTTTTATCAGATCAATTAGATTTTAAGCCAAAGACTATAATAAGAGATGAGGAAGGACACTATATCATCCTCAAAGGATCTGTCCAACAAGAAGATCTAACAATTTTAAATATCTATGCCCCTAACGTGGGAGCAGCCAACTATATAAACCAATGAATAACAAAATCAAAGAAACACATCGACAATAATACAATAATAGTAGGGGACTTTAACACTCCCCTCACTGAAATGGACAGATCATCCAAGCAAAAGATCAACAAGGAAATCAAGGCCTTAAATGACACACTGGACCAGATGGACATCACAGATATATTCAGAACATTTCATCCCAAAGCAACAAAATACACATTCTTCTCTAGTGCACATGGAACATTCTCCAGAATAGATCACATCCAGGGTCCCAAATCAGGTCTCAACCGGTATCAAAAGATTGGGATCATTCCCTGCATATTTTCAGACCACAATGCTCTGAAGCTAGAACTCAATCACAAGAGGAAATTTGGAAAGAACCCAAATACATGGAGACTAAACAGCATCCTTCTAAAGAATGAATGGGTCAACCAGGAAATTAAAGAAGAGTTGAAAAAATTTATGGAAACAAATGATAATGAAAACACAACGGTTCAAAATCTGTGGGACACAACAAAGGCAGTCCTGAGAGGAAAATATATAGCGGTACAAGCCTTTCTCAAGAAACAAGAAAGGTCTCAGGTACACAACCTAACCCTACACCTAAAGGAGCTGGAGAAAGAACAAGAAAGAAACCCTAAACCCAGCAGGAGAAGAGAAATCATAAAGATCAGAGCAGAAATCAATGAAATAGAAACCAAAAAAACAATAGAACAAATCAACGAAACTAGGAGCTGGTTCTTTGAAAGAATTAATAAGATCGATAAACCCCTGGCCAGACTTATCAAAAAGAAAAGAGAAAGGACCCAAATAAATAAAATCATGAATGAAAGAGGAGAGATCACAACTAACACCAAAGAAATACAGACAATTATAAGAACATACTATGAGCAACTCTACGCCAACAAATTGGACAATCTGGAAGAAATGGATGCATTCGTAGAGACATATAAACTACCACAACTGAACCAGGAAGAAATAGAAAGCCTGAACAGACCCATACCCAGTAAGGAGATTGAAACAGTCATCAAAAATCTCCAAACAAACAAAAGCCCAGGGCCAGACGGCTTCCCGGGGGAATTCTACCAAACATTTAAAGAAGAACTAATTCCTATTCTCCTGAAACTGTTCCAAAAAATAGAAATGGAAGGAAAACTTCCAAACTCATTTTATGAGGCCAGCATCACCTTGATCCCAAAACCAGACAAGGATCCCATCAAAAAAGAGAACTACAGACCAATATCCTTGATGAACACAGATGCAAAAATTCTCGCCAAAATACTAGCCAATAGGATTCAACAGTACATTAAAAGTATTATTCACCACGACCAAGTGGGATTTATTCCAGGGCTGCAAGGTTGGTTCAACATCCGCAAATCAATCAATGTGATACAACACATTAATAAAAGAAAGAACAAGAACCATATGATACTCTCCATAGATGCTGAAAAAGCATTTGACAAAGTACAGCATCCCTTCCTGATCAAAACTCTTCAAAGTGTAGGGATAGAGGGCACATACCTCAACATTATCAAAGCCATCTATGAAAAACCCACCGCAAATATCATTCTCAATGGAGAAAAACTGAAAGCTTTTCCGCTAAGGTCAGGAACACGGCAGGGATGTCCGTTATCACCACTGCTATTCAACATAGTACTAGAAGTCCTAGCCTCAGCAATCAGACAACAAAAGGAAATTAAAGGCATCCAAATTGGCAAAGAAGAAGTCAAACTATCACTCTTTGCAGATGATATGATACTATATGTGGAAAACCGAAAAGACTCCACTCCAAAACTGCTAGAACTTGTACAGGAATTCAGTAAAGTGTCAGGATATAAAATCAATGCCCAGAAATCAGTTGCATTTCTCTACACCAACAACAAGACAGAAGAAAGAGAAATTAAGGAGTCCATCCCATTTACAATTGCACCCAAAACTATAAGATACCTAGTAATAAACCTAACCAAAGAGGCTATGAATCTATACTCAGAAAACTATAAAGTACTCATGAAAGAAATTGAGGAAGACACAAAGAAATGGAAAAATGTTCCATGCTCCTGGATTGGAAGAATAAATATTGTGAAAATGTCTATGCTACCTAAAGCAATCTACACATTTAATGCAATTCCTATCAAAGTAGCATCCATTTTTTTCAAAGAAATGGAACAAATAATCCTAAAATTTATATGGAACCAGAAAAGACCTCAAATAGCCAAAGCAATATTGAAAAAGAAAGCCAAAGTTGGTGGCATCACAATTCTGGACTTCAAGCTCTATTACAAAGCTGTCATCATCAAGACAGCATGGTACTGGCACAAAAACAGACACATAGATCAATGGAACAGAATGGAGAGCCCAGAAATAGACCCTCAACTCTATGGTCAACTAATCTTCGACAAAGCAGGAAAGAATATCCAATGGAAAAAAGACAGCCTCTTCAACAAATGGTGTTGGGAAAATTGGACAGCCACATGCAGAAAAATGAAATTGGATCATTTCCTTACACCACACACGAAAATAGACTCAAAATGGATGAAGGATCTCAATGTGAGAAAGGAATCCATCAAAATCCTTGAGGAGAACACAGGCAGCAACCTCTTCGACCTCAGCCGCAGCAACATCTTCCTAGGAACATTGCCAAAGGCAAGGGAAGCAAGGGCAAAAATGAACTATTGGGATTTTATCAAGATCAAAAGCTTTTGCACAGCAAAGGAAACAGTTAACAAAACCAAAAGACAACTGACAGAATGGAGAAGATATTTGCAAATGACATATCGGATAAAGGGCTAGTGTCCAAAATCTATAAAGAACTTAGCAAACTCAACACCCAAAGAACAAATAATCCAATCAAGAAATGAGCAGAGGACATGAACAGACATTTCTGCAAAGAAGACATCCAGATGGCCAACAGACACATGAAAAAGTGCTCCATATCACTCGGCATCAGGGAAATACAAATCAAAACCACAATGAGATACCACCTCACACCAGTCAGAATGGCTAAAATTAACAAGTCAGGAAATGACAGATGCTGGCGAGGATGCGAAGAAAGGGGAACCCTCCTACACTGTTGGTGGGAGTGCAAGCTGGTGCAACCACTCTGGAAAACAGCATGGAGGTTCCTCAAAATGTTGAAAATAGAACTACCCTATGACCCAGCAATTGCACTACTGGGTATTTACCCTAAAGATACAAACGTAGTGATCCGAAGGGGCACGTGCACCCGAATGTTTATAGCAGCAATGTCTACAATAGCCAAACTATGGAAAGAACCTAGATGTCCATCAACAGACGAATGGATAAAGAAGAGGTGGTATATATACACAATGGAATACTATGCAGCCATCAAAAGAAATGAAATCTTGCCATTTGCGACGACGTGGATGGAACTAGAGGGTATCATGCTTAGCGAAATAAGTCAATCGGAGAAAGACAACTATCATATGATCTCCCTGATATGAGGGAGAGGAGATGCAACATGGTGGGTTAAGGGGGTAGGAGAAGAGTAAATGAAACAAGATGGGATTGGGAGGGAGACAAACCATAAGTGACTCTTAATCTCACAAAGCAAACTGAGGGTTAATGGGGGGAGGGTGGTTGGGGGGGTGGGATTATGGACATTGGGGAGGGTGTGTGCTGTGGTGAGTGCTGTGAAGTATGTAAACCTGGTGATTCACAGACCTGTACCCCTGGGGATAAAAATATATTTTATGTTTATAAAAAATAAAATTAAAAAAAAATGTGGCACCAAAGGCTTTAAAAGCTTTCCAGGGGGAAGTTTCAAAATTTTTTGCACAGCAGAAGCAAAGCCACCTGTGATGACTCTTTCTGGACAACAGCCTTTAGGTGTATGCTGAACTTTGTTTAGGAAAAATCCAGACCAATCATCAATATTCATACTATTTCTTTATTGCTAAGCACTTTTAAAAGGAATGTGAAGTGTATGGTCAAGGAGACCAAGAGGGATGACCTAAATTTTCCCATTCAGGGGTTCCTGAAGGTTCCACCTAGGTACTGGTGTCAGTACTGACTGACCAGTACCTCTCATGTCAGGGTGCTGAGGAAAAGTGTGTGTATGTTTGCATTGGGGTGGCAAAGTGAGTGATGGGTATTTAGGACGAAGGATACCAGTTCTGTAAGCAGCAAAAGCTGAGATAAGTGATTTTTTTTTTTATAATTTGTTTTCTCTTTCTTGATCATATATAAGACATAGAATTTTCATGTAAAATAATGACATCTTGGAAATGGTAACTCTTTCTGCCATTAATTTTTAGAAGATCAATATGCAAAAGAAAAAAAAAGATCAATATCCTTGGAATTCACAAAATTTATTTCCTAATAAAACTAAACTTTCTTCAAACAAATTGACAAAAGTAATTAGAGAATAATTCATAAACTACACATAGGTGTCACAGAAAGAAGTCTTTATGGCAGTGATAGAAACATGCTGTTTTTCCTGGCTAAGTGGGACCACGTGATTGACTGGCCCTGGACACTCCAGGGCAAGGGAGCAGACTCTCAGACTCACAGTGCTTTAAAATTTCTTTATGTTCCAAGCTAGTGTTCTGATACACAGGGGAAACCAGTTCTTTGTAGCTCTATTTATCTTGGGGACGGGAGTACTTTGCTGTAGAAGAGGTAAATTACTACAGATGACACTCTCTTGGAAGATTATATCTCAACCATAAAGTATTCAGAACTATTTATAAAGCCCACCGATAGACTGATAGGAGTACTGCATTTATATTAAAATCCATGATGCTAATGTAAACTAAGGAAGGGGAACTTTGACCAAGATGGATCATAAAGCTTTAGAGTCTAGCGCATTCATTGTACATCGTGGTTATTTTCATTTCACTGACCAACAGTCTTTATGAATGTTTGATTACAGTTACTGCCTATAACCAACTCCATTTATAGTAAATGCTATTTTAATACATAACAATAGACATGTCTACTTTAGACAGATGATATGGAGTTTCCAGTGTCAGCAGCAGCAATGAAGCTATTTTTCAATTACTAGAATCAAGGCAGCACTTATTCCCTTTTATTTTTCTTGAAAGAGTACCATATGTCATTTTTCTCTTTGAGGAAATGGCTATTGTTACTGGAGCACACTTGGTCATTTTATGAGGCTCTAAGGAGTAAATCGTATATCTGCCTTAAATTGAAATTTTGTATTAATTATTTTTATTAACATATAATGTATTATTTGCCCCAGGGGTACAAGTCTGTGAATCATCAGGCTTACACACTTCATAGCACTCACCATATCACATACCCTCCTCAATGTCTATAACCCAACCACCCTCTGCACATCCCCCCATCCCCTAGCAACCCTCACTTTGTTTCATGAGATTAAGAGTCTCTTGTTGTTTGTCTCCCTCCCAATCCCATCTTGTTTTTCCTTCCTTACACCCCTCCCCCACACCAAACCTCCCACTCTGCCTCTCAAATTCCTCATATCAGGGAGATCATATAATAATTGTCTTTCTCTCATTGACTTATTTCTCTCAGCATAATACCCTCTAGTTCCATCCACATCGTTGCAAATGGCAAGAATTCATTTCTTTTGATGGCTGCATAGTATTCCACTGTGTATATATACCACTTCTTCTTTATCCATTCATCTGTTGATGGATATCTAGGTTGTTTCCATAGTTTGGCTCTTGGGGTCATGGCTGCTATAAACATTCGGGTGCATGTGCCCCTTCGAATGACTACATTTGTATCTTTAGGGTAAATACCCAGTAGTGCAATTGAGGGGTCGTAGGGTAGCTCCATTTTCAACTTTTTGAGGAACCTCCATGCTGTTTTCCAGAGTGGTTGCACCAGCTTGCATTCATACCAACAGTGTAGGAGGGTTCCCCTTTCTCCGTATCCTCTCCAACATCTGTCATTTCCTGATTTGTTAATTTTAGCCATTATGACTAGTGTAAGGTGGTATCTCATTGTAGTTTTGATTTGTATTTCCCTGATGCTGAGTGATGTGGAGCACCTTTTTCATGTGTCTGATGGCCATGGATGTCTTCTTTGCAGAAATGTCTGTTCATGTCCTCTGCTCATTTCTTGATCGGATTATTTGTTCTTTGGGTGTTGTTGAGTTTGATAAGTTCTTTATAGATTTTGGATACCAGCCCTTTATCTGATATGTCATTTGTGAACACCTTCTTCTATTCTGTCAGTTTTCTTTTGGTTTTGTTGACTGTTTCCTTTGCTGTGAAAAAACTTTTGATCTTGATGAAGTCCCAATAGTTCATTTTTGCCCTTGCTTCCCTTGCCTTTGGCAATGTTTCTAGGAAGAAGTTGCTGTGGCTGAGGTCGAAGAGGTTGCTGCCTGTGTTCTCCTCAAGGATTTGGATGTATTGCTGTCTCACATTGAGGTCTTTCATCCATTTTGAGTCTATTTTTGTGTGTGGTGTAAGGAAATGGTCCATTTTCATTTTTCTACATATGGCTGTCCAATTTTCCCAACACCATTTGTTGAAGAGTCTGTCTTTTTTCCGTTGGACATTCTTTCCTGCTTTGTCAAAGATTAGTTGATCATAGAGTTGAGGGTCTATTTCTGGGCTCTCCATTCTGTTCCATTGATCTATGTGTCTGTTTTTGTGCCAGTACCATACTGTCTTGATTGACTACAACTTTGTAATAGAGCTTGAAGTCTGGAATTGTGATGCCACCAACTTTGGCTTTCTTTTTCAATATTGCTTTGGCTATTCGAGGTCTTTTCTGGTTCCATATAAATTTTAGGTTTATTTGTTCCATTTCTTTGAAAAAAAAAAAAAGGATGGTATTTTGATGGGGATTGCATTAAATGTGTAGATTGCTTTAGGCAGTGAAGACATTTCCACAATATTTGTTCTTCTAATCCATGAGCATGGAATATTTTTCAATTTCTTTTTATCTTCCTCAGTTTCTTTCATTAAGTACTTTATAATTTTCTGAGTACAGATTCTTTTCCTCTTTGGTTAGGTTTATTCCTAGGTATCTTATGGTTTTGGGTGCAATTGTAAATGGGATCAACTCCTTAATTTCTCTTGCTTGTTGATGTATAGAAATGCAACTGATTTCTGTGCATTGATTTTATATCCTAACACTTTACTGAATTCCTCTATGAGTTCTAGCAGTTTTGGAGCAGAGTCTTTTGGGTTTTCTGCATAAAGTATCATATCATCTGCAAAGAGTGAGAGTTTCATTTTTTCTCTGCCAATTCAGATACCTTTAATGTCTTTTTTGTTGTCTGGTTGCTGAGGCTAGGACTTCTAGTACAATGTTGAATAGCAGTGGTGATAATGAACATCTCTGCTGTGTTCCTGACCTTACGGAAAAAGGTCTCAGTTTTTCCCCATTGAGAAAGATATTTGCAGTGGGTTTTTCATAGACGGCTTTGATGATATTGAGGTATGTACCCTTTATCCCTACACTGTGAAGAGTTTTGATCAAGAAAGGATGCTGTACTTTGTCATATGCTTTTTCAGCTTCTATTGAGAGTATCATACAGTACTTGTTCTTTTATTAATGTATTGTATCACATTGATTGATTTGCGGATGTTGAACCAACCTTGCAGCCCAGGAGTAAGTCCCACTTGGTCATGGTGAATCATCCTTTTAATGTAATGTTGGATCCTATTGGCTAGTATTTTGGTGAGAATTTTCTCATCTGTATTCATGAAGGATATTGATCTGTAATTCTTCTTTTTGTTGGGGTCTTTGGTTTTGGGATCAAGGTAATGCTGGCCTCATAAAATGAGTTTGGAAGTTTTCCATCCATTCCTATTTTTTGGAATAGTTTCAGGAGAATAAGTATTAATTCTTCTTCTAATGTTTGATAAAATTCCCCTGGGAAGCTGTCTGGCCCTGGGCTCTTGTTTATTGGAAGATTTTTGATGACTGCTTCAGTCTCCTTACTGGTTATGTGTTTGTTCAGGTTTTTAAATTTTTTCCTAGTTCAGTTTTGGTAGTTTATAAATCTCTAGTAATGCATCCATTTCTTCCAGATTGTCAAATTTGGCATATAGTTGCTCATAATATGTTCTTAAAATTGTTTGTATTTCTTTGGTGTTGGTTGTGATCTCTCCTCTTTCATTGATGATTTTATTTATTTGGTTCCTTTCTCTTCTCTTTTTGATAAGTCTGGCCAGGGGTTTATCAATCGTATTAATTCTTTCAAAGAACCAGCTTGTAGTTTCATTGATTTGTTCTACTGTTTTTTGGTTTCTATTTCATTGATTTCTGCTCTGATCTTTCTTATTTCTCTTCTCCTGCTGGGTTTAGGCTTTCTTTGCTGTTCTTTCTCCAGCTCCTTTAGGTGTAGGCTTAGATTGTGTACCTGAGATCTTTCTTGTTTCTTGAGAAAGGCTTGTATCTCTATACACTTTCCTCTCAGGGCTGTCCCAAAGATTTGGAACATTTGTGTTTTCATTTTCATTTGTTTCCATGAATTTTTTCAATTTTCCTTTAATTTCCTGGTTGACCCATTCATTCCTTAGTCAGATGCTCTTTAACCTCCATGTATTTGAGTTCTTTCCAACTTTCCTTTTGTGATTGAGTTCTAGCTTCAGAGAATTGTAGTCTGAAAATATGCAGGGAATGATCCCAATATTTTGGTAATGGTTGAGACCTGATTTGTGATCCAAGATGTGATCTATTCTGGAGAATGTTCCATGTTCACTAGAGAAGAATGTGTATTCTGTTGCTTTGGGATGGGATGTTCTGAATATATCTTTGATATAGTCCATATCTTTGACATATTCCATATGGACATTCCATATATGTCCATGTGGTCCAGCGTGTCATTTAAGGTATTTATTTTCTTGTCGATCTTTTGCTTGATGATCTGTCCATTTCAGTGAGGGTGTGTGTGTTAAAGTCCCCTACTATCATTGTATTATTGTCGATGTGTTTTTTTGATGTTGTTATTAATTGGTTTATATAGTTGGCTGCTCCCATGTTAGAGGCATAGATATTTAAAATTGTTAGATCTTCTTGTTGGACAGACCCTTTAAATATGATATAGTGTCCTTTCTCATCTCTTATTATAATCTTTGGCTTAAAATCTAATTTATCTGATATAAGGATTGCTATCCCAGCTTTCTTTCAATGTCCATTAGCATGGTAAACTGTTTTCTAGCACCTCACTTTAAATCTGGAAATGTCTTCGGGTCTAAAATGATTTTCTTGTAGACAGCATATTGATGGGTTTTATTTTTTTATCCATTCTGATACTCTGTGTCTTTTGATTGGGGCATTTAGCCCATTAACATTCAGATTAACTATTGATAGATATGAATTTAGTGCCATTGTATTGCCTGTAAGGTGACTGTTACTGTATATTGTCTCTGTTCCTTTCTGGTCTACTACTTTTAGGGTCTCTCTTTGCTTAGAGAACCCCTTTCAATATTTCCTATAGGGCTGGTTTGGTATTTACAAATTCTTTTAGTTTTTGTTTGTCCTGGAAGATTTTTTTAATCTCTCCTTCTATTTTCAATGATAGCCTAGCTGGATATAGTATTCTTGGCTGCATGTTTTTATCATTTGGTGCTCTTGATATATCATGCCAGTTCTTACTGACCTGCCAGGTCTCTGTGGATGAGTCTGCTGCCAATCTAATATTTCTACCATTGTATGTTACAGACTTCTTTTCCCAGGCTGCTTTCAGGATTTTCTTTGTCACTAAGACTTGTGCATTTTACTATTAGATGACAGGGGATGAGGGTGCCTGGGTGGCTCAGTGGATTAAAGCCTCTGCCTTCAGCTCAGGTCATGATCCCAGGGTCCTGGGATTGAGCCCCGCATCGGGCTCTCTGCTCAGCAGGGAGCCTGCTTCCCCCCCCTCTCTCTGCCTGCCTCTCTGCCTACTTGAGATCTCTATCTGATAAATAAATAAAATCTTTAAAAAAAAAAAGATGACAGGGGTTGGGCCTATTTTTATTGATTTTGAGAGGGGTTCTCTGTGCCTCCTGGATTTTGATGCCTGTTCGCTGGGTGTATTTTAGTCTCATAGAAGAAACTATTTCCCAAAATTTTAAAGAAAGAAAACCTCATATGTACAAAAATAAGGTAAACACAATGAAGGGATGGAATATGACTGAAAGATGAAAATATTTAAAAAATTCTAAAAAAGGAATTGATAAGATAAGTTGGTTGGAAAAAGGAAAAAAAAAAAGAGGAGGGAATGTGCTCAGGCTGGAGACTAGAACAAAGCCTTGTGCTAGCTTAGGGTATATTTTGATCTAATAGAAAAAATTGTATCCCATAATCTTTTAGAAAAAAAAAGAAACCTTTATGTATATAAAAAATAAGGTTAAATACAATAAAGGGATAAAATATGAGTATAACAATGAAGGTTTAAAAAGATTTTTTTTAAGAAAGATATTGTTAAGATAAAGTAATTAAAAAACATTAAAAGAGGAAAGAGCAAAAGTTTAAAAAATAGAATAAGAAAAAAATAAAAAAATTAACTTTGCAAGACTAAAGGATCATGGGGAAAAAGCCATGAATTGTATAAGTTGTTTTCCCCTAGTTCTGGAATTCCACTGTTAGATTTGATTGGTGAGCTTGGGCTTGGCTCGATGTTCTTGCTGATCTTCTGGGAGAGGGCCCTGTTGCTGTGATTCTCAAATGTCTTTGCCAGAGGTGGAATTGCTCGGCCCTTGCCAGGGGCTGGGCTAAGTTATCTGCTTGGATTCGCTCTCGGGAGCTTTTGTTCCCTGAACACTTTCCATAGAGCTCTGGAGGATGGGAATGAAAATGGCGGCCTCCCAATCTCCGGCCTGGAGGAGCCGAGAGCTCAGGGCCCCAGTCCTTTGTGCACCCTTGGAGAAAAGCAGTCAATCATTCCCATGTCCCTGGTCTCCGGCCTCACTCCGTGCTCACCCGGCCTGTGAGTGAGCATTTCTATCTCTGGCACACAGCCCCATCTGGAGTCTCTAAACCCAGCAGATTCCTGCTGCTCTGCTCTTCTGGCAGATGAAGGTGGGTGTCCCCAGATCTGCCACTTGTGGGGTCCCTGCTCTAAGAACAGTGACCTGACTGTATCTTGGATCATGGTTTAAGGTAACCCTGATCTGAAAGTGCACTTCTGGGCTCTGTCTCTGCAGCCAGCCTCCCTGCTCTAATACCTGGCAGCTCTGCCACACTCAGACACCTCTGATCTTTCTGTGACCCTGTGGGACCTGAGACCACACAGTTCCTGTGAGGGCTCCACCCCCACTTAGCCTCTGGAGCAATGTCCCTCAGTGGAGCTTCTAAAAGTTCTGATTTTTTGTGCTCCACTGCTTGCCGGGAGCTAGTCCCTTCCCCCGTGGTCTATCTTCCTGTCGCTTTGGATTCATTTCTCTCCTACCTTTTAGAAAGTGATTGATTTTCTGTTCCTAGAATTGCTGCTCTTTTCTCTTCTATCTCCTGTTGAGTTTGTAGGAGTTCAGAATGGTTTGATACTTATATAGCTGAACTCCTGGGATCTGATGTCATTTCAGTCTGCTACTCCTCTGCCATCTTGCCCAGAATTTTCCTTACATTGAATTTTAATCCATCATTAAGAAATATCGTTTTTCACTTTGGGTTAGTATGTAAGAGAACATGTTGATCAACTGGAATTCTCATACATTGCTAGGGGATTCTAAAATGGTAGAACCACTTTGGAAAGAGTTTTTTTCTTATAAAGTTAAATAAACATCTATGCTATGATCTAACAATTCTCCAAGGTAATTTCCCAAGAGACGTGAAATATATATGTAGAAAAAGATTTTTACAAGAATATTTATTTCTGCCTTATTCTTTTTTTTCTTAAAAATTTTTTCTTAAGTCAAGGCAATTTAGTGATGACTGGCTGTGTGTTGTGTTTGGGTCTTAAATCCACCCTTTCTGGCAGCACAAGAACTAGGATGCTGGACCTTGGATGAGGGCCGAGTTGGGAGCTGGGGGAGAGGGGAGCTTCAGAGCTTGGGTGCCAGAGAAGATCTAATATGCTTAGCATTAGGTTACTCATATTATTCTTGTATAGCTGGGGCTGTCCTGGAAATGGCACACCAGAAGGTGATTTAAAATATTTAGTGAGCTCTTCCTTATCTTGCTGAATGTTCCTTTGCCCTTGTCCATATATTTATCACATCACTTATCACTAGGAGGTGTGATGGTAGCCCAGACTTCTAAGAGAATATGTAGCTATGCTCTAATCCTGGTAGTAAGTATAAAATTTTTATTGAAATATGTGGTTAGTTTGAAACTGTTTTATAAACAGGAGGATAAGAGCTTTTGGCTTTCTGTGCTTTGGACAGTACTCATGTAATTGGATTCCTGCATGAGAGAGAAAAAAGGTCAGGCAAATCCTTTGGTAGGAAGAATGATGTGAGCAAAGGTGAAATCTGGGTAAACCTATCTGATTCTTAATAGCCCCAAAGAAGAAACAACCTAAATGTCCACTAACAGATAAATTCTCAACAGTAAAAAGGAATAAACTATTGATACACATAGTAACATGCATGGATCTCATAAAAACCAGGCTGAGTGGAAAAAAGTCAGATACAAAATAATACATACTAAGTTAATTGTTTATATGAAGCTCTGGAGCAGTCACACATTAGCTATGGTGGTGGAAGAATCAGGTCCCTGGTCACCTGAGTTGGGGTATTAGCTGGAAAGGGGCGTGAAGGAACTTTGAAGAGATGGAAATGTTCTGTATGTTGATGGGGGGTTATTTATGTAAGGGTATACATTAGTAAAAATATAGCAAAGTGTATATTTAAAATCTGTGTATTGGATTATATATGAATGACACCTTAGTAAGGTTGATAAAAATAGAAAATGCATCCAGAATATTTGAGACATAGACAATCATTTATTTACTGAATACCTATCACATTCCAAAAAAGCTGAGGATATGTTAATGAATAAAACTAACAAGGGCTCTATCTTCATGAAACTTATGTTCTAGAGGATGATGACAGGCAATAAAAAAATAAACCATAAATGTATAAGATGCAAGGACATACTGCCTGGAGTTAGGCTTTGACAGTCTCACTCACTATGCTCCTGCAGACGGATAGTTTTTTAAACCTGCATCTGATAGTGTTCTCTGACTCCAAATGCCAGAAAGTTAAAGACTGAGGAGCTATGGTCAGTATGGGCAGGGGTAGGTCGTGTGTGTGTGTGTGTGTCAGTTTCCTTACCCCTCCCATGTGCACTCCATGTAATTTCTCATGAACAGTGAGCCCCAGTTGCTCACAAAGGTAACTGATCCATTGACATATTCTTTGGTGGTCCTTCTTTCTTCTCTCTCTGATTTCCTCATTTCCTTGCCATGCCTCTGAGATCACCTCTGAAATATACTATTTGCACCCAAATACTTTTCTCAAGTATTTTAACAAACATAAAACCAGGACTTTGCTAAAACCCTGTTTAAGGCTGTTTAAGGTTTTCTAAAACCCTGAGTAGGAGGAGTAGAGAATTCTGAGGATGGCAGAGTGGAAGAAGGGGTATTTTGACATAAGATGGTCAGAAAAGGCTTGTCTGAGAAGATGACACTTGAGTTGGGGGTAAGGACTCTAGATACTGTCAGGATTTGGATGATCTTTGAAGCCATGGGACTAGAAAGAATCACCCCAGAGAGTGAGTGTGCACTTGTGGGCTGAACTCTGAGCACTCCAGTGTTTACCAATTGGGAAGTTAAAGAGGACATAGATGAGGTTAATAGAAAAATAGAGGTAGTATACCATGCACATTTGCTGAAGGGAATGATAGAGCAGGGTGGAAAAAAAAGGATGAAGGAGAAATGGGGGACAGCAGCTAAAAGTATGTCCCAGAGTAGGCAAGAGAGGATGAAATCTAATTGTCCTAATGGAGAGGTTAACCTGGATTGGGGCAGGGACCTCAGCAACATTAGTAACAGGAGGGAGGAATTGCATTTGGTTATAGATGTCATGCATTAGTAGATGTAGTAGTGGAAGTCTGGAAGTTCTTTTTTCCAATTAATTGTTTCTCAACAGGATAGGTGTCAAGCCATCAGCTGAAATTAAAGAGGAAAGGAACTTTGAAGGTTTGAGGAGAGATGAGAAGCTGTGTCATGGACATCTAAGAGAGTGGGAGAGGGAACTGATGAAGTGAACCTGTGAGTTTTTGGTAGCACTAAAACCTAGTTGAAACCAGTGGTCATGAATTTGACTTGAGACCAGTCAGTGTGTTTTTTTGTTTTCTTCACCAATGGGTACAGAGGCATGGATTAGGCAGAGAATTTGGTTTAATCGGGATTAGGGTTTTGCTGAGGAAGTAAATGCAGGAAAAGGAAGCAAAGTACTGAGCTGTATGCAAGGGTTATAGTAATGGAATAGACACAAGGCTTGGATGCAGTGGAAAGGTAGAAGTGTCACTGGATTGTATGACCTTTTGGGGTTGAAGAATTGTTGAAGTTCGATAACCAGTGGGAATATATTAGAAAACAACTGGGGTCAGAAAGTACAATGCTTTGGGGCACCTGGGGGACTCAGTCTATTGAGTGTCTGGCTGTTGGTTTTGGCTCAGGTCATGATCTCATGTGTTGTGAGATTGAGCCATGTATTGGGCTCCATGCTAGCAGGGAGTCTGTTTAAAGATTCTCTCCCTCTGCCCCCCACCGCCGCCACTCATACACACACACACACACACACACTCTCTCTCTCTCTCTCTCTCTCTCTCAGTCTCTCTAAAATAAATAAATAAATCTTTAAAAACAAACAAAGAAAAGAAAGTGTGATGCTTCAAGTTGAAATATTGGAAGGCTTGGGTTACTGGGAATGACACAAGCTAGGAGTGACCACATGGGAGTGACCACATAAGTTTGGCTGATGATAAGAGAAAAAGGGTTCAGGGAGTTGAGAGCCAGGATATTGAAAGAGCGCCTACATGGGATATTAACATCAAAGACAGTAGCAATGAGTAAGGAGTTAAACCTTTAAAGAACAAGGGGTTTGACCAAGAGGTGACAGATGATTGTAACAAGAAGGTGAACAGATAAACTACCTGGGTATCTTTGCTGCTTCTTGAACATACCAGGCACACTTTTGTTTTCAGGTCTTTGTTCTTTTCAGTCCCTCTGCCTGGAATGTTCTTTTTTGATATTAGCATTATTTCCTTCTTTACCTCCTTTAGGTCTTTGCTCATATTTCATTTTCTCAGTAAGATCATTTCTGATCATCCTATAAAGATCAACCTTCCAACACACCCTAACAAGTTATTTTCCTACTTCTGATATTAACATACTATATATTTCACTTACTTTATTATGTATGTTTCCCCTTTACTAGACTCCAGAGAGCAGAACTACTTTACTCTAATTTATTGCTAGATCCCTAATGCCAAAGACAGCGTCTGATCCATGGTACCTGCTCAAGAAATACTTGCTGATAGTCTGATGACATGAGCTTCAGAGTTTGGGGACTGTAGAGAGGATAGAGGGACAAAGGTCTGGAAACAGCAGTGATGAGCAAGAAAAATGCCCACCTCACCTCCAGGCTGAGAGATTGTTTGGTGTAGAAGAAATAGAAGTGTCTTGAGTACAAACCATGTAAAAGGATTTCAGGAAGCGTCGTTCAATGATTTTCACTGGACCAGATTTCAGGCCAAAGGTTGAAAGGAATGCTTCAAGCAGAGCTAGAATTTAGTTAATTTGTTGTGAGTTACAGAAGGCCCAGGGGGAAAAGTTTCAAGAGACAGAGACGGGTGGCAGCTAGTGGGGGACAGACTTGTACAGAAATAAAAAGGCATCAGTGTGAATGAGGTAAACCAGGTAGAGCTCTTCCTGACGGTCTTTTAAGAGATGGTGGTGGCAAGACCTAGAGGTTTGGGTTTAGAAGACATCAGTGTTACCAGGATCACACAGGTTTCCAGAACTCTCTGTAGGTGTGAATAACATTGGAAGCAAGACACACAGAGGCCAGGTATCCTCAACATCTAGCACATGTTATTGATGTGTAATAAATATTTGTTGGCTGAAATAATGGATGGAAAAATTAGTGCTGAAATTAAATAGTTAACTCTGAAGAGGGGAAAACATAGAGTAGTCCTAAGGAGTCACTAATGAAAGAGTATGCTATGTAAATTCACAGAGATGACAAAGAAATAAATGTAAGACACAGCCTTTGCCCTTGAACATTTGAGTTAAACACAGATTACATTCACTGTTATAGAACTCTGCATTGTTTTAATGACGTACAAAAAAAATAACATAAACAAATGCTCTTCTAGTTTTAACAGAAAAGATAGCACATTTGAGTAGTTGAGTCAGAAATGTAACCCACTTTGCATACAGAGGCCCAGGAGACAACTGGTTTGTGGATGATGATGATCAAAGATGACCTTCATATTGTTCTTGTCTGAGCCAATTGATTATATGGAATCCTGGGAGATTTATTTCCTCCCCATGGTTCATTTTGTTCTTTCTTAAAAACAGGGCTTAGAATTTCTGAGTTATTAGATGAGAAGCACTAAAAGATTGCCAAAACCAATTTTGGTTGGCTTTTAGAATGAATTGGAGTTTGCTTCGCAGAGAAAGGGCCAGAGCAAAGTTGCAGGAAGCCTGGCTCCTGTTACACCTGGGAGCTAGTGTGGGCTCAGGGACACCTGGGAAGCGGAAGGAGCATCCTAAATGTCCCTTGGGTGGTAAAGACCAGGTTTCTAGCTCCTGGGGAATCAATTAATTGTTTATATCACCTGGTTGAAGGTATGAGGAAGTCAATTGTAAATGTGTTTCCAAGCTGCTAAATTTTTAAATATCAATTTTAAAGACTCAGAAGGGGAAAAAAAGCAAAGCCCCTTGAAGAATTCCAACCTGGAGAATAATTTGCCTACCATTTCAAAGTTACCTTAGCCATTTTGGTAGCATATTCAGGGTAAATAGGTCACTCACCTCTCCTTGAGGCTCATTACTATTATAAAGTTTGTGTGTACTACCATGACCAGTCTGGAGGCAACTTTCACGAAGGCAGGTGTTGTTGAACACCCAGTCTTAGCCCATGCCTTTATGGTACTAGTTCTCAAAGTGTGTTCCAGGGACTAATTAGAAAGGGAAGTGCCAAGACCCAAACATGGAACCATGAGGTCAAACCATGTTCATAATTATATTAAGTCCTTCCCTTTCTTCACTCTTCCTCTTTTTAAGAATGAATAGCAGTAGAGTTGTCCAGAGACTACATGTCCCATTAAAGATACATTATTTACATTCACGTGTAAGAAATTCATTATTCTCATTTAAAAAATAAACTAATAAATACTAAAATTCTCCCCTTTAATTTTGAATGTTGCAAATACTTATAGATAACATAGCCATCATACACAAAAGCACTTTGGAGGTTTTCAATAATTTTTGAAAGTATAAAGGTATTTTTTAGAAGTATATAAAATGTCCTGGGGTCAAAAACATTGAGAACTATGGCTTTATGGTTATCTGGAATTCATTGACAACTATGGGACACAGCCTTTCCCTATGAAAAAATATACCTAAACACTCCTGTCTCCCCCAGCTGGCTAAATAACAAAATCTGAGGCCAAAAACCAGCTGTAGGGATCAGAAGGCACACGACTTTGCTTGTGCTGCTTTTCCTGGTCCACCTGGGCTTTGGGCCATTGGTATACCTGAACCACCGAAGGACCTACCTGAAGATGTCTTTGTCCACCCCACCTGAGCTCCCACAAGCTGGGCCTTTCCCTGTTGCTTACAGAAAACTGGTCCTGGCCAGATGCTTTCAAGCAATAGAGACTTTACCAATCATGGGTAAAGAGAGAAGAGAACCAGATTTGGGGACAGACCTAACTAGGGAGTCCTAGACTCCTGGGGCCTACTGTGTCTAGTCCTGCCTACTGTCTTTCTGCCTTAGACATCCTGAGGCTTTTTGGAGCCTAATCTGTCTCTAGGGTATATGCTTTGTAGATAGGGTAAGGCAGGTATTTTTGAATCAACAACATTCAGTCCTCATACTTTTTTGGTCTTTTTGCTGAGCTAGAATATCTGCCAAATGCCTCTTTCATTGGGGCCCAAACCTTTGGGTCTACTACCTCTACACAGCGTGAGCTACTCACCCATCGTGGACTCATTAGAAAGTTCTTTGCTGTTTAGTTTGACTTGCGATGGTGAAATAAGCCTTTTTTTTTTTTTTTTTTTTGGTGGTGGTGGTGGTAGAGTTCAGAAAGATCATTTCTTTTAAACTGTGATTTTTTTTCTCCCAACATTTAATTATAATTTTTTTCAAATATACAGTAAAATTGAAAAAGGTTTATAGTGAACCTCCAGTTTTCTAGAGCCTAGATTGTACAACTATCCTATTTGATTTATTGTTACTCTATCTACCTATCCCTCTATCCAGTTGTTCAATGTAATTTTTAATTTAAACTTTAACAACTCTACAAAAATGAATTGAATTTTTGGTGGAGAGAATTTCCATGTGTGAAATCAAATCTAACCTGGTAAATTTTTATCTGAATCACCCAAACCTTCAGAACCAAAATGTTGTCATCAAAGCACACTGTTTGGGAATGTGGTTTAAGGATAGTACCTTTTGGCAAGAGTACTCTCTTTTCCTTTTCTTGGTTCATAGTGAGGATCTGCATCTTTACTGTTTTTTATTTCTGGAAACTTCTCAGATGTGTTAAGTAATGGAACCAATATCAAGAAGTTATTAGGAGCAGCTGAATAAAATTTAGGCAAGAGGTGATCCGTTGGATTTTCCTAAAGAAAAAAATGGGCCCTTTCAAACCTTTAAAAAAGACGAGAATATGAACTTTGGTTCTGCAGTAGGAATCAAGTTTATAGGAGAAAAAAAATTTTCTGTTCTTTCTCCCTTTAAGGTTTGGGAAAATCTAAAGTTGCAGGGAATAACTGGAGCCTATTCAGCCCATTGAAGTTTATCTTCTCTTAATATTCCAGTTCCCTCAGGACTCTGGTTACAGTAATTGTTTTTTTAAAATATCTTCCAGTGTTTAAGTTTTGCTATCTTTCCCTGGTAAGCTATTGTGTACACAAATAGCCCATGATTTTTCTATAATTAAAAAAAAGTTAAGAGGTTGGGGGCTATTTTATGACATCTGTTTCAAATTTATTTTTCCTTATTTTGCAATTATGCTTGGAGCTTTCTTATCTGTCTTTTGAAGAAATAGTAACTGTGCTTGGCATTAACTAGGCTGGTTAAAAGACTTTATATACAAAAATTAATTTCCCTTGAACTGTCTTTTATAGGCTGTAAATTTCAGTTTTTATGGTTTCCCCATATAGTTCTCCTCTACACTTTTGTTAACGGCTTTGTCTTCTTCTAAACCTTAAAAAAGTGATGTAAAAACCAAAAGAGATAGTAGCCAGGACAGACCATCAAGTCCTACCACTGCCTGTTGGAATGGGAGCTCCTCCCACACCTTGGATCTCACTTTTGGGCTTTGCAGTATTACATTTCCAGCTGGGCCATGACAATTTGGTGGACTCACACCATTTTCTTCATTTCATTGACATAATTTCAGGTGCTGGTGGTCATTGGATCCCTTAACGTATTGTATTTTTATATTCATTTTTTGCATGAGACAAGCCGAAGTTCATTTTTTACTATTCCATTTCCTAGAAAAGTAGTTTAAATGGAAATAAGAACTATTCATCCTTCAATAATTGTGACTAGGAAGTCATATCAGCAAGAAAGTACTTCCCCACCTAAAGTACTGATTCAAGATTCCATTCACGTTAAACTGAGCTTACTGATAGAAGAGGTGATTTCAATCTCTTTCCCTTGTTTGGAAACCTCATATTTCTAAATAACCTAGATCTGGCAAACACTTAAACAGGAAAGTCACAGGATGTTCATTTAGGTGGCCTTGTTGTTAAACCTAACCTATAAAGCCAAAGAAAATAAATTGCCAAAAGATATGAAAATTACAGTGGCAATTTAACTATATAATAAATATAAAATATATATTCAGTCAACGTGTCTTAAAAATAAGAGAGCACTTTACCAATGTCTCCGTCTTTAAAAAACCAGCATGGATCTGGCCTTCTGATTCTTTCCTCAGAACTGATATATGACCCCTATTGTTGAGGGAAGTGATTACTATCAGACCACAGGATATGAGAATTCTCGGACCAGCTTACTTGGAAGTAAGCAACCTCTTTTGGTAATTTAATAATCTTTATCTGCCACATTATTGGTCATCTAAAGAGCAGGATGTTTTATAGTATTTGCTGAAAAACAAATGCTATTCCTTCTTAAGGGAGCAACATAATAGAGAAACACATTGGACTTTGAGTGAGGACACCAGAAGAACATTTCATTCTGGTGCAGTGTGTAATGGCTGTGCTGGCTCTCCATTGGATGATTCTGGCCTTGACAGCTTCTCACGCTTCAGTTGAAGTAGGCAGAGCATGGTGCTGTTGGCTCTCGGGTCTGTTGAGGTAGTACAGGTAAGGAGAAGTAGATGTTCCCTAACTTCTGTAGTCTTCAGTGGCTTCATACATAAAATAAAAGGGATGGGACTAGATAATCCCTCTAGTTCTAAAAGCCTTCCATTTTTTTTTTTTTGTCTTTTCAAAATGTCTTAGTTTATATATACCACTCAATCTGGGTTTATTATTAACACATTTAAGAGAGAGACCATCTTATCTCTTGAGATCAACTATTGTCCCTTTGAAAACACAAAAAAGCACCAGTCTATGTTTCCTTTAGCTAGACCTGGTGACTATTAGAGTGGACATGTTTCCACAAGTGTTTCTAGGCCATGTGTCTATGACCTCTGATAAGCAGCTGTTGTTTTTCTGTGGTATTTCTAAAGTTGATTTGATTGTGTGGTTAATGGAATATAAAGAGAAGTTTCTCCTCACCCAGTTAATCTATACAAATTGGACTAAACAGATAGCTAAAAACTTTTAAGAATATATATTTCAGCTCATGGTAGAGATAGCAGTAGAAGGTATGGAGGCTGAAAAAGGAAAGTTTTTAATAAGTTTTCAACTTTTATTTTATGTCTGGATCAAATGTCCAGCTTAAAAATCTGAGGTAATGGGTCCTCCTTTTAAGTATACTCTTTGCCCACGTGAATCCCCATCTGACAATTTATCCCTGTTGATTCCAGAAGCTGTACTGCTGGTCTATTTGAACCTGAGCTTGAGTGTCTTGATTATAATTGATTTATTGATGAAATCAAAAGTGTTAGCTTTTGTAGGAAAGGGATCTATTGTATGCATATGGAGAAATGTTTCATTCTGGTGTGGCATGCGTTTCCAGCTGGGCCATGGCAATTTGTGACATTATGACAATTCTTGTCATAATGGCTTCACACGCCTTAGCTCTGAAGGTAGAGAGTGAGGCTGTTGAAGATGAGGTTTGTTGAGTTTATCCTAAAGGGTTAGCATAGAGGCTCCCCTCATGTGAACAGCTGAAGAGGTAGTAGAGTGTGGGCCTTCTAAAGAGCACTAATGATGGCTGCAGTCAGGAGACATATTATATAAGGGGAAGGGAGCCTATGTCATAGAGATTTAAAAAAAAAAAAACCCTCTTAAACAATCAAGTGCTTTGTGTGTTATTTTCCAGAATTTTTAATGCACAAAACTAAGAAAAATAAGCCATCTTTCCCTACCTTTTCAGAAAAGCACATGACTAAGAAGAAATGTTATATCTGATGGACAAGATGGCAGCTTTTCTGCTGTTCCTGCTGGGCACGTCATCTTCTCTGTTGTTTGAGGGGGTGCTTTTGTGCTGGTGTGTGCCATCCTTTCTAATTTTGGCACTTGATGAAAGAGATAACCTGGCACAAGTTCCTTGGAAACGACATTAACTGTGGATTTGTAGCATGTGTCAATAAAAGTATCTTCATTTTCAAACACTGTCCTAAAATCACTTTCTTGAATTTCAAAGTTGAAATCTTTCCAGACTTTAGCTGAGTAAGCAGAGTGAAGAAATAGGCATCCAGTCAAATGTGCTATTATGGATAATGAGCAGAAAGTGTTCTGTTGCTGGGACAAGGAGGCATGCATTCCACTCCTAGAATTGCCCTTAGTGATTTGAGTGTGTGTGGTTGTGTGGGTGGAGGGAAGAGGGTGAAGAGATGTGAGAGGATAGTCAGGGAAGAGGAAAAGAGAAGCATCATGAATACAAATTCAACCACATCTTGTGGGAAGAGCTTGTACATGATGGACACCATGTATGGACCTTTCTGAGCAGCCAGTAACATTTTTTTTTTTTTAAATGTCCTAGCAGTGACTCAAATGTATTATTCTCTATTTGAACAAAGATGTCAAAGAAACTCAGTGGAGGGGCTAAGAGAGATACCATTTCTGAGGAGAATAAACAGGTAAGAAGGCAATTTAATGAGCTTCTTAGCATGAGGCAAGGAAGGTAAGTGGTTAAGTGAGAGAAAAGAGTTCAGTCAGCTAGTATGCCTCATTTGAAGAAAGTTTCCAGTTCTCAAAAATCTCACATTGGAAGGTGAAGTAAAGGGCATCTGAACGCTGTTCAATTCAGCACTGAGGTTTCAATAAGGACTAGGAACCTGTCATTTTAATCTGTATGGTGTTCTCTGTTCTTTTCTATAATTATATTGTTCTTCAAAGAGGAAGCCAAGTAAGCTGGGGAGATTTCTCTGAGAAAGAAAACCTGAACAGTCTCCACAGGGATGAATCACTTACAATGAAAGAACCTTTGATCATGATTTTCAGATCATTTCAGTCCATCACAGAATATTCTCTTATGAGGTGACATGAGGTATTGAAGTGGTTCCCTTGAGGAAGTATGACTCCCTTCCCAAGAGGTGACTTGTGTGTGTATGTCAGAAGAGGGAGAGTTGAGAGCTGAGGTGGGAAGTAAAAGGGAGCAGAGTTCAAAGGTGGGGAGTGGTCTCCCCAGGGGGCCTTCTCTAGGATCTCAGATGGGGGAATCCTTGAGGATCAAGCAAGTAACTTCTGACAGTGAATGTGCATTCTTAATGCTGTCCTGGGGAAGGGAGCGAGGATAGGAAAGTCAAGGATGAGGCAGGGTTCTGGATCCCATTCATAACCACTGTAATTCCACCTGACTCTGCTTAATATTGACCCTCTCTATGGTTCCACACACCAAAGGGTTGAGAAGCATGGTGGATGCTGTGGCATACTGTCTAATTTTAAGGGTCTCAGCTGCCATGGGTATTGGTTGATGACCACTCACAGCTAAGTCCCTCTAGGTGCCCATTTCTAATGACAAAGACCCAGCCCCAGCCGCAATTCAGAAGATCAGGGAAGGGCCAGCCCAGCAGCCGAGAGCTCCCTGGGACCCCAGCTGTGGTTTGTGTCACCGCTGCTCACAGCTCACCTTCTTCCTCTGCCGGGTGCTGCTGCCCTCACTCCTTCGTAGGTGTTACTCCTGAGACTACCTCACGGTATGCCAGCTGCACACACATCTCCAGCTTTGAAAGTTTGTTTCCCAGGAAACCTAGCTAAAGAAAAACAGCTAAAAGACATGTGAAAATGACCAGACAAAATGATTGCTGCAGCTCTTTGACGCTGTGTATGTTTGTTCATCCAGTAAATATTTCATAAGAACCTACTATGTGTCAACAGTCACATCATTTGATAACTCTGTGGCTGGAGGCATCAGGGGACTTTAGGATCTTCAGGGTGGATTGATTAAACTTGAGTTACTCCTTGAACTCTTTGGAATCATCAGCCATGTATAATCTTAAAATATTGTTTGCACATTTGTGGCCTGAAGATTAAATCTGCTTATTAGTGTTTTTTTATAATGATCTATGAAGTGGTTTTAATATTTTGATTTAGTTGCACATTTTAAAAATTAGGTGATTTTGCATAAAATCTAAATTCAGGCTGTTCTTGAAAACAGAACATCTGGCAACACCCGGCCTGCGTTCCTGGAAGATAACAATCAGCTGGAGCTAATTAATTGTTGTTTTTAAAACTAGTGCCCATTCTAGTTTGCCATAATTCCCACTTGCCGTGTCTTACTGTAGCTGGCTCACATTGCTTATACTTCCTTCTAGGGCTCTGGAGGTGTTCAAATTTGTGAAATTCTAGGTCCATAAGAGTTCCTCTCAATCTCTGGATTGTTCTTAATGATCCTGGGGTAGGAAAGATTTGGGTTTATCCCATAAGCCTGGCCTACCGATGTGAGATGGTCTCAAAAGCATTTAGTATTCTTCTTTTGATGTAGAGCACAGCACTGAAAAAAATGATCTTACTCCTCTAGTTTCTTCATTTTTGAATAGTACCTTTAAGAAATAGTCATTCAGTGTTCACAGCACAGTACGCACAAGGGCCATTACAGAATTTGTGAGGTGGTTCTATTCTCCTGGCTGTACACTTTTCCTGCAGGAGCTCAGGAACCATGCCGAGAGCGGTATGGGGTTTCCGCAAATGGCAAAAGTAGGACTGGAGCCCATTTCCTCCCACTCAGGCAAGTGCTGTGGCTCCAGGCTGTCCTGACTCTGGCACTTTATCTCAACAAAAATGAAGACGCAGCAGGAACTGAGCCTTAGAAAAAGCTTTGCTGAGAGAGACAGATTTATTCTGGCAAAGTTCAGGACATTGACCATTAGCTGGAATGTTCACAGCAGTCTTTGGCACTGAGTGCAAGTCGAGACCTAGCTCATGGACAGAAGAGAAAAAATGTACACTGTCAGGCAAACCAGGCGTGAGCAAGGGATTCAAGGTGCTGAGGTCAGATGAGGTGGCCCACTCCAGCTCCCATGTCACCAGAGACAGAGGTGAACACTCTATCCCCTCCTGCCAAGGCTCACCTCTTACCCCTCAATGTAAATGACACAAAAGTGGGGCCCCTGCGTGGCTTAGTCAGTTGAGTGTCCTACTCTTAACTTTGGCTCAGGTCATGATCTCAGAGTCATGAGATTGAGTTCCTCATGGCCTGCTCAGTGAAGAGTCTGCTTGAGATTCTCTCTCTCTCTTCCTCTCCCTCTCCCCCTTAGGTGGTGGCCATTTTCCTTCCCACAGCCCTCATCACCCAGGGGCTGGAAATGGGACAGTTTTAACTCCTTGCTTCATTTGCCACTTCTTTCTTCTTAAAACCCCTCAATACAGTTCTGGATCCCACCTGCACCTCTCTATAATCATGTGGAGGCAGGGGAGGGGCCACCTCATTCCATGCAGCTGCCATGTCAGCAGACTATCCAACCTACTACCCCTTCTAATGTTAGTCACCCACCAATCCTCAAGCCACTTTCCACATTCTTTGAGGATTTCAGCTCCTGGCTCACAGCCACTCTCTCCAACTGTGGTCTTATAATTATAGTGATTCTAATAAGCACAAAGATGAATTCTTCAATATCTTAAACTTTGAACTTTTTTTGTCTCCTCTCTTTCAATTATACTGTCCTTAGCCATATATACCTTAGAAATGGCCATTACCTTAGAACTGAAACCCCTCTATAACCTCCATAAGTTAAGCATCTTATTCTCTACCCTCTCCCTCTGGTTTTCCAGCTTATTATCTCTAGTATCCTGATTACAATAATTCCTTGTCCCCACAAGACATCCATTGATTCTACCATCTCTTAGCTGTCCTTCATCACCTTCATAGTCATCATACTTGCTTTTTTTTTTAATCAAAGATTTTATGTATTTATTTGACAGAGAGAGAGAGAGATAACAAGTAAGCAGAAAGATAGGCATAGAGAGAGGAGAAGCAGGCTCTCTCCTGAGTAGAGAGCCTAATGCTGGGCTCGATCCCAGGGCCCTGAGATCATGACCTGAGCTGAAGGCAGAGGCTTATCCCACTGAACCACCCAGGTGCCCCATCATCATACTTGCTTTTTAATCCAGCTTAAGTTTCAGAGTTTATCATTATGACCACTCCCTTACATGAGCCCTCCACTCCCTCACTTCTGTCTCCCTGCATTGTACTTTCCTGGAAAAGCCCCATGGTTTTATTTATGCTCTTAGCCTGTTCTGCTCCTACACCTACAATGGTTCAGTTGGACATGGCTGCAGACAAACATAACTGCACAGTCGTATCACATCTTAACTCATAACAGTGACCTTTAAATGATTCCTGAGTGCTACCTGAAAATCCCAGTCCATTTCCTCAGTCTATTCAATCTCCATTCTTCTTAACAAGTATTTTATATCTATTTGGATCTTCAAGCCTCTAATACCTCCTCTCTTGATAGTCTTAGCTGGTGACACTGCTTCCTATTTCACTAAGAACACAGAAGCATTCAGAAGGTAATTTCCATAAGCTTTTACCACCACATTTACTTACCTCCCTGCACCTGGGTCTCATACTCAGACTTCTTCCTGGAACATGGAGGACTTTCCCTGGCTCCTATCAAAGGTCAACCCCTTCTTCTCACTCACTCCAGGACATTTTTCATGCAATACTTCCCCTCTCTCCTCCATCATCAACTTTTCTCTTGCCACACTTCCATGTTACTATTTTTCTTATCTTAAAGAATAATTTCTTCACTCTATATCTTCTTCCACCTTCTGCCTATTTTTCTCCACTACAATACACCTGGGACTTGTCTCTTTAATTTTATGTGTCAACTTGGCTGGGCCTATATTTGATCAAAAATTATTCTAGATGTTTCTGTGAAGGTTTTTTTTTTTTTTTAAGATGAAATGAATATTTAACTCAGTAGACTTTGAGTAAAGCAGATTATCCTCCATAATATGAGTGGGCCTCATTTAATCAGCTGAAGGACTTAATAGAAAAAACAGGAAGGAGAGAGAATTCTGCTAACAGATTACCTTCAGATTTAGGACGGCATCAACTCTTCCCTACATCTCTAGCCTACTGGCCTGCCCTGAGAACTTTGGATTTGCCAGCCTTCACAGTCACATGAACCAATTCTTTAAATTAAGACTCTCTCTGTCTCTGTCTCTCTTTCACACACCACACCACACATGCACACACACACATCCTATTTGTTCTGCTTCTCTGGAGAATCCCAACTAATACATTATCCATATCCATTGTTTCTACATTTTCTCATCCTAGTTTTACTTATTCCTACCCCAATTGCCTTTGGTCCTAATTACTGCACTGACAAAAGTTTCCAATGATCTTCATATGGCTTAACCTGAAAGTCAATTCCTTGTTCTTATTTCTTTTACTCTATTAATAACATATACTAACCTATATACTAACCATATCAATCTTAATTATTTTTCTTACTTAGCCTCTTGATTTCTTTTTTTACTGTACTGGTTGCCCCTTCTGGTTTCCCTTTGCTGGTTCTTCTCCTTGTCCTTCTAAGTTCAGGTTCCCCAAGTCTTAGTCCATAGACCTTGACTCTTCTCTATGTCACCTCCTAGGTGATCTCTTCCCAGTTTCCTCTGGAAGACTCCCAAGTTTATATCTCTAGGCTGGCTGTCCCCCTGTCTACCTAAGGCCTCTATGTAGAAGTCTGACAAAGATCTTCAGATGAACATGTATAAGACCAAGTTCCTGATATTCCTCCTTACACCCAGGTTGTTCCTCCTGATACCTTCGCACCATCCTTTTAGTTGCTCTGGTCACAAATTTTGATTTATTCTTGACTCATTCCCTTTCTCTCACATATTGCATCCACTTTACAGATCATATAAATGTATGATAGAACGTTACTGTTAAAATATATATAGAACCCCACAGTGCCTCTCCCCTCTGCTGTCACCACCCCGGTGCACTCTTCTAGCATCTTCGGATTATTTCAGTAGCCTCTGTACTATTCTTTCAGCTTCCATCCTTGTGCCCCTACAATTCTATTTTCAACAGACTCTATGGAGTGAGCTTCTAAACTACCTACCTTAAATTATGACACCACTCTGGGGAGACTCTCCAATGGCTTCCCAACTCACAATGGAACAAAAGCCAAAATCCTTACCATGTCCTGGAAAAGCCCTGTGTGACCCAACAGTCTTACTTCTCAAATCACTTCTTGCCTCTTCCCAGTCATTCTCTTCTTCAGACACACCAGGCACTCCACCTGTTTGATTTCTTTATATGTGCTGATCTCTCTGCCTGTAATGCCCATTCCCGGATGCCAACATGGTTTGCTCCTTCACCCTTTTCACATCTCTGCTGGAATGTTCTTTCAGCCTTCCCTTACTGCACTTACCTCTCTACCAACCTCTCTCCCTTTACACCTATCTATTCCTGCCACTTGGTGCATGATACATTTTGTTTGCTTGTCTGCTTGCTTCTTTTGTTGCAGATGTTCCCCCACTCAAATGAGAGCTCCATGAGCTTTGTCTTTACCATAACTCTCAAACCTAAACAATGCCTGGCATATAGTAAGTACTCAATAAATACTTGTTGAATAACAAATGAAAGTAATTTCTAGGGCATATTTTTAAACAGTTGCTAATTATCTGCAAATGATCTGACCATTAGCACTGCTATGGAGTTATATACAGAACATATATTTGAAAGTGTATTCATCTTAAAGTATCTTTCCAAAGTCAAAGTCAACTTATTTTTAGTGATCAGTACCTTCCAGAACATACCAATCACCTTGTCTTTCTGTCAACAACAGCCCATTCTTAATTAACCTCTGCTAATTCCTTTTTAAAAATTATCTTCAAGCACTTCTCAGTCGGTGCATTTAAAATTTTGATCCTTAGTCATATTAGGTCTGAAATACACAGTCCTTATCTTTGGACAACAAAAGGGATGATAAGCTTTGAGACCCTTTTATCTAGGTCATTTGATAAATTGTCAAGCTCTCAAAGTAAATAGCCCTTGGGACAAAGGGTCTGTGGTAACCAACATGGAGCCCTGAGAGCACAATAAGAGGAGGAGCTCAAGGATCCTGAAAGAATAAAACCCAGCCTGAGACAAATGCCACAAAGCCAGAAGTAAATATAAACTCCCCGAGCAAGGACATCCTTCATGGTGAGGAGAGCCCTCACTGAAAGCAATCCGTCAAGCCAAGCTCAGTAAAAAGGAGGAGACCCAGTCCTTGCAGAGCTTTGCCAGAGGTCAACAAACCCAGGATAAATCCCAGACACAGTAAATTGGACCACTGACAAACAGACACATTTCAACCAGAGATAAGTCTGCAAATTGATGAAATGTAATGAAACCCATAATTAGAAAAAAGAATAAATAGGCAAAAATGCCCACTCCCAAGAGGAGAAAATTGCATTTTTCCCTCTTAGAAACAGTTATTTGGACATTATTATTTTTCAGAAATGGGTTTTGTGGAGCCTTGGGCAAAGGTTTTACTCAGCTTGGCCTCACAGAGTTAACCCTGAGCTGTGTTCACTCTCACTGCTGCGACCGGATAGAAGCATTTATTTTCAAAACATGGCAAATGAGTCTTCCTTGTCAAGGCACTAAATGGTTATCCCAGGTTCTCCCGAAATGAGAATCGAGCCATCCTAAGAGAAGACTATCCAGACATGTATTTCTTTGCAGAAATAAAACAAAAGAATCCATTCTTAAGGAACTAAGTGATTTCTCCTAGCTGACAGAGTAACTGAATTGAAACTTTGGATCCTGATTTTTTCAATTTCTCCATTTCAGCTTTTTACTTAAAATGTCTGAAAACATCTACAGACTCCTTGCACTGTACCCATTCCTACACTCATCTAGTACTTATTCTCTCTCGACATCCAAGGGTCTGAGAATCCTAGGCTATACCCGCTGGCTCCGTTGCTACCTGCTATTCATTCTTCACCCATTTGAAATCTGACTTTGCCTCCCTCCACTGTACTGGAATCATTCTTGCTAAGGCCACCAAGACTTCCTATGTGTTGGAGACGAGACTTTTTCAGGTCTTACCTTATTGGAACCCTTTGGTACCTCTCATGTTATTGATCATTCCCATCTTCCCCAAATTCTGTGGTCTCCGAGAACTCATTTTCCTTATGTTTTACCATATCTGTTTGGCCCCTTGTTCTTCTCATTCTGCATACTTTCTGCTGGGTGTTTTGTCACCCCTGATGCTTAAAATCCACTATTTTTCATCTGAGATAGCCTAAATTTTCAGGATGGAAATTCTAAGTCTTAGGCTTCAAAATCTAGTTACTTTTTGACAGACTGACAGTACATTCTTCAGGTACTCGGATTCAAAATGTCCAAAAATAATCTTGCTTTTTTCCCCAGCTAATCCCTTGTTAGTAACAGGACTCATCTGTGGCTCCTCCTTCTTCCCTTTCTCCCTACAAAATGCTTTCTTTCAGAAACCAATCCTGACAAGGCAGCCACTTACATTTTTGGAATTTATTTGCTTTCCTTCATCCCTCTCCTTATTGCTTTTTTAGGCCCTGATCATCGCTCACATTGATTGTTACAACAGCCTGTTTAATCACTCAGGACAGTCCCCTTCATGGACCTTGAGTCATCCCAACACCACCATAATGGTTTCTCATGGAAGTGGAGATTAACAGTTGTGAGAGTTCTCCATACTTGTTCTTAACTCATTTCCTGGAGATAGCTTGCTGTTCGTAATGAAGGAGGACAACCATAAGTTCTTTAAAATCCCTCTAACATATTCCTCCTCTAGAAATTAGGCTGCTTTACAGGTGTGCCCTCTGAGTGAATCACACTTGCTTGGGGGTCCCCAGACTGGAAAGCTGATGAATCCCATCTTTAGAACAATGTAGTAGCTGTGTGGGTATTCCTAGAGTATTTTGCAGCATGGACGTTGGTAAGAAATAAAGGGAGAATGGAGTGAAACTCTTTGATAATTTTCTACCTCTTATTTTGCTGATATGTCTGTTTCATGAATATCAAAAGAATCCAAGTACTGGCTTGCATTCAAAAGGGAGGCATCCACAATTTCACCAGATGCTGAGACAATGAATCATAGTTGAGTTCTCAGCTGAGAGTGCTGTTCACTTCATGTCAGTTTAAAGCAGAAAGCAGACTTGTTCCTGATAATGGTTTTCTGCCCACTCCCTCCTTTTCTGCCCACTTCCTCCTCTCCCACTCCCTCCAGCTCCCTAGCCACACGGACCTTTCAGCCAAACCATGCTCTCTTCTACCACAGGGCTTTTGTACGTGCCGTTTCTTAAAGCTAAAAACATCCCTACTTTTCCCCCACTCCACCTCCATATGTAATTATTTCCTATCTAACTACAAATAGTCAATTACTATTTATTCTTCAGATTTCAGTACAAATCTTTCTTCTCCAAACACTGCATACATACAGCCCACCCTTAAGAATTTCTATTTTCCTATGATCTTTTAGGGCCATGTATCTTTTCTTTCCTTCCTAGCACTTCGCCCCAATTTGTGATAGACAACCAATTGGATTACAATTTGATTAACATCTAACCTCTCCCCATTGGTGTATGAGTACCAGGAAAGTGCAAGCCACATTTTTTTTTTTTTAATGTTCACCACAATCAATCTTATTTGGCATTACTCTTTATTCTTCTTATTTTTTTTCTCACTTGAGATGAGATCTAGATTCTTAACAAAATTTTAACTGCGATATATAGTATTATTAACTATGGCACAATGTTGTACAGATCTTTAGAACTTACTCATCTTGCTTAACTGGAACTTTATTCCTGTAGAACTGCAACTCCCCATCACCCCCCCCCCCCCCCCCCCCCGCAAACAGAACAAACATATGATCCAGGAGTCCCTCTCTTGCATACCTATCCAGAATAATTAAAATCGAGATCTCAAAGCCATATGTGTACTCCCATGTTCACTGCATCATTATTCATTATAACCAACATGTGGAAACACGTGGGACACATTTGCTTTTGTTCACTGTTTTGTGTTTTTTATTTTTTCCAGTCCCTCGTGCCTTTCACTGTGCCTGCATGTGGACAGCTCTCGATAAACAGTTGTTGACTTAGGGAATAAGTGGCTGAGCTCAGCACTGTCTTGACTGAGGAACTTATCTCCCCTGAAACCCTCTCTGTCTCATGCTAATTCTTATCCGTGGACAAAAAAAGAGTTGCTGTCATGCATTACGTGAGCTCTTGTCTCCAACAATAGCGCTGGAAAAGGGTTTAGGAGAGGGTCATTTTCTTTTTCCCCTAACGTTCTCTTGAAATAAATATGAACGGGCCTCAAAGCGTTCCAGTTTCCCTCTAATAGCCCATTATATATTTCTAGTGCATAAATTTGTCATCTTGACACATTTCTTCTACATATTTTTGGCCTACTCTTCTCTGCGTTGTGCTTTTAAGAATTGTATTGTGTCCTCTTTTAGCTGATTTTGACCCAGATTTTAACTATTTGATGTTCATCTTTATAAAGCAGGACCCCTTTCTCAATCTTCCCACCCCCAGGTTATTTGATTTGCCCACTCTTGCTTTTCTCACATAGAACTAATATTTTTGAGGACCTGTTTTGTGTTAGACCTTGTGCGGAGGATTTTTCCCCTGGGTTAGTTCACATAACAAGGAAAGCAATGATCTTATATGAGCACCATTATTATTGCCATCTTACAAATCGGAAACTGAAGCTTAGTACACTATTTTGCCAGCTCAGGTCAAATATTTATCAGGTAGGGGAGAAGATTCTAATTCCAGAGACCACTCTTTTTGTGAACTGTGCAAATCCAAATGACATTGGGAAGGTTTGTGTTTAACAGACGTTGACTGCTAGAATAACAGTTGCATTATGGCTATTCTCTTGAAACAATCAAATGCTCAAGGCAAATCATGAACTATTTGCTCATACATTTTTGTATCTCCTAATATCTAAAGAAACCAGGTTTCTGTCGGGGGCTTTTAAGTGTGAGCATGTAACTTCCTGTCACTTCAGTTCATTTATTCACAACGCCAGAGGCCTACATGGTTACAACCCTGCCCAGTCTTGCCAAGGTCCCAGGGCAGGCAAGAACCAAAGCAGAGGTCAGGGCTGCTAAGACTTGTTCATTGTGTTCAAGGTGACTTTGAATCTCTTTTGCTTTCTCACTTTGTCCTGATGGCACATTTATCTGTTATTTTCTAGAAGAATTTGCAGCCAGATGTATACTCTAAGATTCATCCTGGTATGTCAGGCTCTTTTCACTGGAGGGGATTTGGGGAGGGGAGGGGTAGAATTTTCATAACCAAAAGAACACACCTGCAAAGGTACAATGGTAGTTTTTTTTAGCTTGTCAACAAAACCAGTTTTTATCCGTTTAATCAGTGCATCTTACTAATTCTTGGTCATTTGTAGTGATCAGCTGTAGGAAAATTCAAGTACTAAAGTCCACATTCTCATTTCTTGGCTGGAGTGATTGTTGCTCTCATTAAACCAGAAACTCCCTGGGCAGAACGAAGGAGCAGCTGAGCAAGGCTGCTTTCCTTATTTCTGTGGGGGAGAACTTGCTGGCTCCTGGGTGTCTGCCCTCACATCAGGATTTCTCTTGGCCCGAGGTTACTTTGAGCAAAAGGAGTGGTGGGTTGCACTAGCTACACTGGAATGACACAAATGGAAAACAGTATGAAGAAACAACTGCTGATATTTGTAGTTATAGAAATTTGTTCAGAAGCCACTTAACGGAGAGCATAAAGTTAGCATGAGGATTCCGTAGTTCAACAGGGAGTAAGAAGGACAGATGCGGGTCCAGAGAAATCTTAACTGGTGGGTAGGAGGGGGCAGAAGTGGGGTTGTTTGTGTGGGAGGAACTTTCTCATATCACCTGGGACTTGTTTTTTTAAGATCTTTCCTGAATCTGCCAACTGTCTAATGGTGATTTAGAAGAACTTCTTAAGTGGGATGTAAAATGTGAAGATGGTATGTGAACATCAAAGTCATATCAAAATCATTTCATTATTGAAAAGTTTAGGGGGCCTGGGTGGCTTAGTCTGTTGAGCATGTGACTCTTTGTTTCTGCTCAGGTCATGATCTCAGGGTCCTGGGATCGAGCCCTGCATCAGGTCCACACTCAGTGGGGAGTCGTCTTGAGATTCTCTCTCTTCTTCTCCCTCTGACCCTCTCCCCCACTCTCTTTCTTTCTCTCAAGTAAGTGCATAAAATCTTTTTTTTTTTTTTTAAAGAAAAGTCCACATATTATAATGTGAGAAAGTATAAGAGAATTTTTTGGTCAGTTCCATAATCAAAGTCCAAGTCAAATTCAATTCCTATCTAGTAAAATGCATTCAGCTAAAGGCATAATGGTGATATTTGGGGAACATTCCTTGCCCTTTCAGGGTTTGCAATATCCACCCCTGAGGGCTTCCATAGCTTACTCTGCAGGGCTACCAACAGGGTTAGCACTTGGATCTCCCTTGGGGGTAATTTGTAGACCCTCATTTTATTTTATTTTTAAAGATTTTATTTATCTATTTGACACAGATCACAAGTAGGCAGAGAGGCAGGCAGAGAGAGAGGAAGAGAAGCAGGCTTCCCAACAAGCAGAGAGCCTGATGTGGGGCTCGATCCCAGGACCCTGGGATCATGACCTGAGCCAAAAGCAGAGGCTTTAACCCACTGAGCCACCCAGGTGCCCCTAGACCCTCATTTTAGAAGGATACCTCTTTCTATCATCTTTGCATTCTCTGATGGACAGCCACAGATTTGGTGTGCTGGTCAGAAGTCATAAAGGGCTCCTTGTGAGCCTGTATCTTGAGGTAGAAGAGAAAGCAACATTGCCGGATACTGTCCCAGCTCATAGACCCGTAAATATACTTAAAAGCACCTTGACAATAGAGACATGACTTTTTGTTGAAACACAAGTTGGCTGGAATATACTTCATCTGTCTAAAATGCCTTTTTGGGCTTATCTATCCAAGAGGGAACAAAAAATCCCCCCCCCCAACAATTTTTTTCATCGTACTTACATCCTTGAAGTCTCACACAGTAAAATTAGCCTCATCTTGTCATGTAACACTCTTTCACTCACTTACTCCTGAATAAACTTCTGGGTATGTGTGTGTGTGTGTGTGTGTGTATATATATATATATATATATATAGAGAGAGAGAGAGAGAGAGAGAGAGAGAGAAAGCTATGTGTGTGTTTATGTGTGTATGTCCCTTTAGCAGGAGTCTCAAAAATCTTCTTTTCTGGAGAGGACCAGATTTTTCATTTTTTGCTGGAATTCACTTGTAAATTAAGCTTTGGGGTTTTCAAAACCAATTAGTATGTACCAAATAGTACCTGATACATGGCGAAAGCTTAACAGATATCTGTTGAATGAGTGAAGAACTTGTGGAAAATGTATTTGTCTTAGTTTAAGAGCTTTGGGTACAGATCTGGTTATTTCCACCTATCACTCTAGCTCTGGTGACCAGGAAAGATTGCTGTTACTCATGGCATTTTCAGGAAGCTTCCTCAAGTCAGAGTCCTGGGGTTAGAATGAGAACACTCCTAAATTCTTATCACTTCAGTGTAGCCTTTAATATATATTCCAGTCACCATGAGAATGCTTGGGGATTTACTGTCACCCCGCCATTAGGTACTTTTTGCAGGAGGACAGACAGAACTTGCTGGATAATTATGGAAGGTATTAAATTATGATACAGACAAATATCCTGGACCATCCCCACAGTCTGTAATGTGTTGAGCCTTTCACAGGTAATTGAAATTGGGACTCTGTATGCAGGTCTTATCCTGGCCATGAACTCATGTTTTGACGTCTGAGATAACTAAAATTGTTTCCTTTTCCTGAATAAATGGAATTACCAATTACCAAAGACTTGTACACAGGAAGGCAACATTTTGACTAAAATGGGAATAAAAATCCAAAATCAGCTTTCTTTTATTTTAGACAGCATGTTACCTCAATTTATACAACAAACACAAAATAAAGGCAACAAACACATTTCCTTAAATATAAAGAACAGATTGATAGTTGTCCATGGCATTTTAAAAGATTCTGAAGGAATTGCAGAAATAGATGAAAACTTGTCTTATTGAATTTGCCTTGACCTATGATCACCTGGATAGGCCTTTCCCTGAACCCTGCCCCCCACCCCCACAAGATGCTAACAAAACTGGAGTAGTACATACTTGGAGCGTGAGGAGAAGAAGCTATAAACATATTGACCCCTGTTTGCTGACAGAGTTTGGGTGTGTGCCTCAGATCACTGAATGGAGTTTCTTACCCCAATACAAGATAACACCTTCCCTGAAATCTCAGAGCAACATGCTCATTCTCCCCAAATCTCATTAAATCACCAGAAGAATTTTTTTCGCCTCTGATAGATTAACTTCTAGGAGAAATGGCAACAATCAGGAAGTTTCACATCAAGGAGCACTGTTATTGGTGCTCAGAATAAAGACAAACAATAGAAAAGGTGGAATCCGTTTCACCGCAGATGAGCAGGGAGGGTACAATTTAACAGAAACCAGGCTGGTTTCACTCCTTTGAGTAAGCCCAGCCTGATGAAAGAAGCAACTCATCCTCTGGGAGATGAGGGACAGGCGACTTGTTAGTTGCATTAAATCTTATTGACCTGACAGATGGTTAAGTAAATTGCTACAGATTCTGGTGTGCCTTTCAGTCAAATCAATATGTCCCTTCTATTTCATTTTGTACTAATACAGTGGAATTTCACTCTTATCAGCGCTCTGTATGTAATATTCAAATGAAACCGAGGCTTATAATTAGGATCAGAATTCTTTTGTCAAGAATTCAACTTTTGTTGAATCGGTCAAGATATTTAAGGCAGTGTAACTATGGCCATTCTTTGACTGATTGATTCTCTTCCCCACTTTAATCGGTTTGTGTGACCAGAAGTTAAATTTTCGACGTGTAAATTTCTAATGTTTAAGTTCACTGTACAATTTCTGTGCACCCTGTCTGGGAAGCAATAAGAGGGAAGTAACTCCATCCATTTAGTGGGTACCTCCAAGCCTAGCAAACTAGGGATATAGATATTGTAACATATCTTCTACTTTTAAACAATACTTGCTATAGTCTTGCATTAATATTCTTTTTTATTATTATTATGGTAATAATAACAACCACTCATTTTACTGAAAAATAATTTCCTAGTAGAAATTTTCTACACTCCCTTTCCAACTAAAGAGAGTAAAATATATTTTATGAAATCCCGATAAAGAATTTTCTAATTCTGAAATAGGTATTGCGATGATATATTGTGTTAAAATCATATGATAATTACAAAATGAGGAGGAGAGACCTGCATCTAGTTTGCTTGAAAGAGAAGCCTTCAGCTTTCTATGAGTACTACTTATTAGAAAAGCAAATGACTAATTCTGAGAAATCTGCTTTCAGGTTCTTTTATTGTAGTTATGCTAAGAATGTAGAAGAGACCAAAGGGCAGACCTCTAGAGAAGCATTCTGAGTGTGAATAAAGACAGCCAAAGAAAATTACAAATACAGAAAGAAGGCATTAGGATTAGAAAGAATTCATGCTAAATTGATTTATATAAATACAAATCAAAATATTACATGTGATTACATGAGCAGAGGCTACATGAGTGAAATCCAGATGTGAGGTCAATTATCTCTGAGTTTCCATGGAATCTCGTCAAGGGCTGCCTCAGAAGAGGAAGGAGGGGAGAGAGGAAGCAAGTAGGAGGTGGTATCTCCAGCCACAGCCCCTTCTTTTTGTGAATATTGGGTGCCACTGAATTTAGTATTTAAAATAATCCCTCTTTTTAAAAAAAGAAGTGTAAAACCCACTGGGTTTACATGTGGATTTTGGAGTAAGTGGCTTTACCACTTAAAAATTTTTTAATCATGAGCAGGTTTACTTAACCTGCTTAAACTTAAACTCAACCCTATTTAAGCCTCAGTTTCTCCATCTTTACAATGGGGATAATAATTGTTCCTGTCCTTTTAGTGTTGCTGTGAGACTTGAATGAATAAATAGAGGTAAAACTCTTAGAATAATGCTGCAATAGGATTTAATCAGTATTAGCATTATTATTTAGTACAGTAGAATAACCCATCAGTAAAGGAAAAAGAAAACAACCCATTGGCTTTAGAAAAATCAGCAGCAGCCCATTCATTAGGAGATTTGTTGCTTAAAGTATACGGCTGAAATGAAATGAGTAAATGGTAAATCCCCCTGCTAGTTGCAGCCAAGGAAGAAATTTGAAGAATATGTGAGTGTCATAAAGGACAAGAACCTCCGCACTGGGTAGCAGTAAAATTTAGAAAAATTTAGATCCAAACTGAAAGGCCTTCCCTTGTTTTGCCAGTCACGTTTCTCTGTTTCTGGCCACAGTGATAGTTCTTTCAAGAGTGTTGACAACTCATCAGGCTTCCACCTCTCCTTCACAACTTATCCCTTAACAGTATTAATTCTGCACTACCACTCCACCATAATTGCTCTTTTCAATGTCACTAATTAATTTTATGTCACCTGGCTGGTTCACTCATTTCTCTATATCGTTCTTGAACTCACAGCAGAATGTAACACAGCTGAGCATTTCCTTGTTTCTGGAACATCGCTCTGGTCTTCCATGAGACGACGTTCTCACAGTTTTCCTTGTCCCCGATTGCTCTTCTCCCCAACTTCCAAATGTTGAAGTTCATCGGGGCTGGTTTTGGGGCTCTCTTCTCTTCTTTATCTTTATTATATCCATTTCCCTGGACTTAAAATATCACATATATGCTGAAAACTCCCAAATTTACTTTCAGTTAGGACTTCATTTCTGTTGCTTCCACCTACCTGATATCTTCCTGTAGAGGCATAATAGGATTCTTAAACTTAATGTGCCCAAAATGAAGTCCTAGATTTTTCTTTTTTACCAAACCTATTTTTATTATAACCCTATCTATCACAGAAAAATGCATTATTATCTAGCAATTGCTTGAGCCAGAGGTTTAGATACTATCCTTGATTATTTTTTCTACTTCACCCATGCCTCAGTGAGCTCTACAGTTACCTCATCAAAAAAAAAAAAAAAAAAAGAAAGAAATTGGCAAATTTTTATTTCTTTCCTTTATCATCACCCTGGGCCAAACCACCTCTGTTTCATGCGGATTATATGCTGATCTTCCAATGCTGCTTCCCTTGTATCTATCCTCCACTTGGTGGCCAGCATGATCTTTTTTTTTTTTAAACTTTAGATTTCATTTATTTACTTATTTGAGAGAGAGTGTGTGCTAGTGGGGGTGGAGAAGAGGAAGAGGGACCCTCAGACTTCATGATGAGCACAGAGCCCAAAGTAGGGCTCTATCTCACGACCCAGCATGCATGACCTGAGCCAAAATCAAGAGTCTGACACTCGACTGACAGAGCCATCCAGGGGCCCCCAGAATGATCTTTTTAAACTGTAAGTACTTAATGTCTGAATCATGCACAAAGAAAAGGAAAAATGTCTGTGGTTTGTATTATACTTCCCAAACATGGAAGCAGCCTCATTTCGTACTAGACTGGATTGAGAAGAGTATATACTAAAAAGAGAAGGATTAGTAAACGAATGCTTTAAAAACAGAAAGAATGACACACATATCAAAACAAAGAGAAACTATTACCTATGGGAAGATGTGGGAAGTCGATAACAGAAGTCATTATATAATATTGAAGTTTGCTGAAACTAGATTGGTTAACTATCATCTCATTCAATAATGAACACTCAGATTCTCTACCGCTTCAGTGAATACTGTCATAATGCAGTTTATTCTGTCTGGGTGTGTGTTATATTACAGTTGGATCCCATTAATAAAGGGATAGTATAATGGTCTGAACAAATCACCGGGACACCCATTAGTGAACTATGTGGGCTGACTTAGCCCTACATCCATTGCTTGCTTCTATCTAAGAGGTCAAAGCAAGACTCTTCCAAGCACTAAAAATGTGTTATTAAAACAATAACCACAAAACGTTTGGCAGGTACTACACTGAGTCATAGTTCCTCTATTCAATCCCAGTTGTGAAGATCAAAATTTAAGAAAGGAAAACATGGGGCACCTGGGTGGCTCAGTGGGTTAAAGCCTCTGCCTTAGGCTCAGGTCATGATCTCAGGGTCCTGGGATCGAGCCCTGCATCGGGCTCTCTGCTCAGCAGGAAGCCTGCTTCCCTCTCTCTCTCTCTGCCTGCCTCTCTGTCTACTTGTGATCTCTGTCAAATAAATAAAATAAAATCTTTAGAAAAAAAAAAAGAAAAAGAAAGGAAAACATCTCGTAAGGTGACAATAGTCCAAAATTATACCAAACTCCTGTTAACATCTCTCTCTTCTCTTATTTGGGACTGTTTCAAGTACTCAGTGAAGCCCCAGCTCGGAATTGAACTAGTAATTCCACCTGCCTTCAATTCTCTGGATCTCAATTTTTGTCATCTGTAGAAGAAGACAACTAGACAAATGTAAACATTTTTTTCTGGAGCACCTGGGTGGCTCAGTCAGTTAAGTGTCTACCTTCAGCTCAGGCCATGATCCCAGGATCCTGGGATGGAGCCCTGCGTCAGGCTCCCTGCTCAGTAAAGAGTCTGCTTCTCCCTTGCCCATTGTGATCTCTCTCATTTTCATTCTCTCTCAAATAATAAAAAATGTTTAAAAATTTTTTTTTCTCATTCATATATCTGGAACTTGTTGCATCTTTCTCTTTTAAAGTAAGTTACTATGAAAGGTCAACAGATAGGTTCCCTGGGAGAATATTGTACATTACAATAAAAGTGTAGGGTGCTTGTGACTTGACAGAGACATCCAATTCTGTAGTTAAGAAAACTACTGTTTTTACATCATTTCTTTTTTTTGTTTGTTTTTTGTTTTTTTTTCCTAAAGATTTTATTTTATTTATTTGACAGAGATCACAAGTAGACAGAGAGGCAGGCAGAGAGAGAGAGAGGGAAGCAGGCTTCCCGCTGAGCAGAGAGCCCGACGCGGGACTCGATCCCAGGACCCTGAGATCATGACCTGAGCCGAAGGCAGCAGCTTAACCCACTGAGCCACCCAGGCGCCCACATCATTTCTTTTTATCTCTGAAATGGAATTTCTAGCTTAAACGGATGTTGTCATAGCTGTGTCCATAATAAAGGAATGATCAAACGGCAGCATTAAAATGAGCATCTAAAATGCTCAGTATATGAGAGAAAAATATATATATATATTCCTTTCTATGTAATTATATAATTTGTGTATGTCCACCTTTTGTTTGTGATGATGATACATTAGAAAATATGTGGTTTGTAAAGGAAAAAAATATGGTTCAGATCCCAGCTCTGCCACCTACTGTCTCTGGCCCTTGGTCATCAGCTGTAAAAATAAGAATATTAATGCCTATCTCATGGGGTTGTAAATATGTAGCATATATGTTCATATAATAACATATGTAAAATAGCTCAGAGTCTCATGCAGAATAGGCATTCCCAAATATTACAGTCTGCCAATATGTTATAATGTAAATTTAACATACTATATAGCAGAGCAGGATAAAAAAAAAAGAGAGTCATTGAATTACAAAAATCAAACTATAATTTAAGAAAATTTTCCATAAATTAAAAAGACTTGAATCTGAATATTTAAAGAGTCATGTGTGTATATTCTTTTTTTTCTTTCCATAAATTAAAAATTTCCATAAATTAAAAAAGACTTGAATCTGAATATTTAAAGTCATGTGTGTATATTCTTTTTTTTTCTTCAGGAAAACCTGATCCGGTACAGCCAAAACTGTGGTATATGTAATAAAAATATTATATTTTAAACTCATTGGGTTTACAGGGAAGCCAGACAAAAGGACCAGGTCCTTCTGAAATGGAAGAAAATCTATTTCAAACAAACTTTATAAGCTTTAAATGGTATTGTGTCTTCAGTAAACATGAGAGTTACAAAGCTCCATTCTTAATTTTTAATCCTTGCAGAGTTTATTAAGTACCTATTTTTTACATTAATATGATATAGGAGGGAAAAAATAGATCTTGGGTAAGTTAATCGTGTTCTAAATATTAGATCCAGAGAAAGAAGGAAAACTGAAATTTAAATGAATTGGAATCTAATGTATTGTGATTTCTAAAACCTTGGAGGCATTTATTTTATATTATTATTTGAAATATCCCTAGGTAGTAATCAAATGACTTAGATTTCTCCCCAAATTTCCCCCTCAAAATAAAGGATTGATCTAAAATTTAAAAAGTAATTTGACATCTAAGTTAAGATAATTATTTAATTTATTCATGTATCTCTGTATCTATAATTACAAAATATTAAATTATTAAAAACAAGATAGCTGAAAATAGCCCACTACTGTTGGTGATATTGGTATAAATTTTTATTCTCTCTTTCTTTGTTTTTTGAGAAGTAAATTGGGAAGCTCAGGAGCAAAGACTCTGATCTATAAACCATCCTGTAACCTCTCTGATGTTTCTGCTCCAAATATTTTTTTTATTTTTTAAGGATATCATTTACTTATTTGACAGAGAAAGAGAGTGAGAGAACACAAGCAGGGGGAGCGGAAGAGGGAGAAGCAGGCTTCCCGTTGAGTAAGGAGCCCTATGCAGGGCTCAGTCCCAGGACCCTGGGATCATGACCTGAGCAGAAGGCAGACACTTAACTGACTGAGCCACCCAGGTGCCCGTGCTGCTCCAAACATCTTGATTATTTACCCAGTTTTACTAAAAGCTGCTCAGGGACACTGATTTGCAAAAGATGAGTTGGCACAACCTAAAAAAGTACCTGACCCTAAACACTGAAAATGAGTCTGTCACACAAACACAATTTTCGTGCTGAATAATTCTCATTTTAAACGATGAGAATGAGTTAAGACAATATAACAGAGTACTGTTGCTAAATATGTGCCTCAAGGATTTTTTTTCCATGAAAAGTTTTGTGAAATTTTTCCTGTTGAACATACCTTGAGAGAAGCCCAGACTGTGAAACAGTTACGTTGGAGAGGTCAGAATGAGACTATCTTCGGGTGCTATCAAGCTCTTCTGGTACCAAGCTGCCATTCTCCTGAGATCATTAAGGTGTGATCCTGCTTTGGGAAGGGAGATGGACTAGAAAATTTTTTAGGTTCATCCATCCTTAATTTTCATGCTACTGAAAGTACTGATTGTCTTTGGCTAAGAAGGAACAAAACAGGAACTGGAGGAGAAAATGTTGCCCTCTGACATTTTGGACTGGGAGATCATTGTTTGGATGAAAATGTAGGAGGGAACAATCAGCAACAAGCCTGGGATCTCTTGGGCCCAGCTGTGGGAACATCATTTTACTCTGGAACTCATGACCTTAAAGTCTTTTGAATCCCCCGGCCAGCAAAGGCCATTGTCTCCAGTGGTTAAAAACGTTAGAAGTGTTTAGTGCCCACATGTAAAAAGGGTGAGACAAGGCAAAACAATGATGATCAGGAGATACTGTGGAGCCAGGAAGTCATTGCATATAAGTGAGGAATCAGAAAAAAATTTTTCTAAAGAATGATTGTACAGCTTCTCTAGTTCAGGCTTACGATTTTCTGGTTGTGGCTTCCCTTAAAATCAAACAGAAAACCTACAACCTCATTCCAAGAATGCACATGGGGAGCTAAGGAGAACTAAATAAACAGTGCTCTGTTTGCTCAAATATTTAGCAAATAGCTCAGGGATTACTGCATACATCATCGTTGAGATTTGAGCCAATTCTCAAAGATGTTTCTATGCTCTACTAATAAAACAATTCATGTATGTATAATGGCACATTGTAATTATTTCCACATGGTTAGCACTTAGACAAAACCTGAGGGAAGAAAGTCAACATTTGATGAAACTTTATCAGAAATCAACATTTATTACAACACAGACAAAAACCTAAATCCAAAACAAGATAAAACCAACAGTAGCAATCATCTGATATGTCAGGACATATTTTTGCTCATATTTTTTTCTCCTTATCACTGTTTTTTCTGGTTATGACTTAGGTAGATGGATGATAAATTTACAGGAAATAACATATTGGTTTTATAGATAAAAAATCTTCCTAAGTGTTTAGGGGTGTGTCTGTCTACTTTAGCCATAAATATTCAGCAAAGCATTGTCTATAATGTAAAAATTTGTAGTGGGGGAAACCTCAAAGAGAATTCTTTTTGGTTTGAGCATCTGGCTGATGGGACTGTATCCAAGTGATTATGATTTGTGACTCTAAACTCAAGCGAAGCCTTGTTCTGGGATTATTCATTCTTGCTTCAGCAATTAACTTACATAGTTGAATTTCTACATAAGGTAATAGTTGAATAGATGGGAATAAAAATGTTTTCAGTTTTATAGAGCAGAGTTATTCCATTTAGAAAGAAGTCACAGATTTTCATAAAAAGACTTAGCCATCTTTATGCCTAAAGCTTAAATTGTGTCTGTCTACAATTTGGAAACCAAGTAATGGTATGGATTGTTTCAAGTAACCTCCTATTTTATACTGATGACCAGAGCTCAATCTATTGAAGGAAGTTTAGTATTTACTAACATTAAAATTGAGTAGATTAGAGCATATTTCCTTTTGTTCTTTCATTCGGCTCAAAAGTTAAATCTCTTGATAATTCATTCACTCATTCATTTGGTAAATATTTGTTGAGTATGTACTATGTGCAGGAACTATTCTAGGCACTGGAGATAGAACAGTGGGCAGAACAAAATCCCTGATTCATGGGCATTGTGTTTTAGAGGAAAGAGTCAATAAACAAATATATAATCTATGTCTATAAAATAATGTCACTGTATGTACTGTACATATGAAGCTAAACAAAGCAGAATAGAAAGGAATTATGGAAAATGAATGAATAGATTGTTTTATGTAGGGTGGTCAGGGAAGATTTTGAGGTTTTAACATCATTCCAGGGGAGACACTGATGAAAGGAGAAAATGAACCATGAGAAAATTCGAAATGTGGAAGAAAGAAGAAGTACAAAGGTTCTAATGCAGGACTAAATTTGCCTTTTGGGGGAACATACAGAAAGCCAATTTTTGTTGGAGAGGAGTGAGCAAGTGGAAAGCAGTAATTTTGAGCATAGATAGGGTCCAACTTAAGAGCTTTACTAACTCAGGTTAGGATTTGGATTTTATTCTGAGATGGGAACCATTTAAGGATTTTGAGAAGAGCAACATTAAATGGTTAAGGATTTTACAGGTCTCTCTGGGTCTTTTGTGAAGACAGACCTTAAGAAAGAATAAGTGTGGAAGTGGGGAACCCAAGTGGAACGTTATTGTGTCAGCACTGATTGTAGACAGTGGGACCCCAGACCAGAGCAATAGAGGTGGAGTGAGAAGTAGTTAAATCCTAGATATTTTTCAAAGCCAGGAATGACAAGGTCTTTCTGATGGATTGGGTGGATCTTAGGGAAAGTGAGGAATCAAAAATGATTCCAAAGTACTTGATCTGAGCCACTGGGAAATAGTTGAATTACTCATTCTTCTCTCAACTATCAATGAAATGCAGACTGTGCTAGGCACTGTATTAGGTACTAGGTAAATCACTGAGCAAAAGAGACAAAGATCCCCAGGAAAAGAGACAATAATAATGAACATAAATAAATGCATTTTAAAGTATGTTTGAAGGTAATGAGTATTATAGAAAAGAGAAAACATCAGGAAAGTTTAAGGGGGTTGGGTGGCAAACAGGTTCTTCTTTTAAATAGAGTGGTCAGGATAGGTGTCCTCGAAATGGCGAAATCTGAGCAGGGGCCAAGAGGCCAGTGTGACTGAAGCCCAGTGAGGCGGGAAGAGAATGGTGGGTGATGAAGCAAGACAAGTAACCAGGAGACCTAATGTGTAGATTCTTGAAGGCCATTGATTGAGATTTAACTTTATTCTGAATGAAATGTGGAGGCATTGCAGGGTCATTTAAGTAGACAAATGACATGATCTGACTTATGTATATTGCACTCTGTCCACTCCTTTGAGAATATATTACAAGCAGCAAAGATAAAGCAAGGAAACCTATTTTGGAGCAATTGCAACAATCCAGATGAGAGTTGATGGTGTCTTAATAGAGAGAGGTAGCTGTAAAAGCAGCAACAAGTGGCCAGATTCTAGATGGATCTAAAGTAGGTTCTAAAAGTAGCAACTTTTTGATTTCCTGATAGGTCAGGGAACAGTGGTGTTTGGGCTGAAAAACTATAAGGATGGGGTTGCCATTGATGGAAATGATAAAGACTCTGATTTGAGGGGAAGGTGGGAAAGATCAAGTGTTCTGTTTTGGATGTTTTCGGTTTGAGATGCCTCATACACATCAAAGTGAAGGAATCAAGTTGGCAGTTGGATATTCAAGTCTAGAGTTCAGGAGAATGTTTTTGACTGGAGATAGACATTCTCAGATGGAGGTATAAGGATGGTGTTTAGAACCATAGGCAGTGGATGAGGTCAAGTAGGTTGTGAATGGAGATAGGAAAGAAGTAAAAGATGGAGCCCTTGGGTAATCCATATTCAGAAGTAGGGAAAAAAGGAGGAACCAATGTAGAGATCATCTAGGTAGGGGAAGAACCAAGTGGCTGTGTTACCCATGGAAGAGAGTATATGAAATAGGAGGATGTGATTAACCAGGATAAAGGCTGCTCAGAGGTCAAGTACAATGACTGAGAATTGATTATCAGAGGTAGCAACATGAAAGTCATTAATGATTTTTTTGAGAGCAGTTTTTAAGGAGTCCTGGGGTAGAAAGTTTTGAAGCCAATGGAAATGCTGGTGGGGAGGAAAAAGCATCACGAAAGTAAAAAAATCTGGGAGAAAAGCAGACAGGGGATGAGAATGAACAGATCAAACCCATGTGATTATATGTGTTGTAACTAATTTTCCTTGTTGGCCACAAACAGCCAAGTTCTTAGGCAAATCTGAAGGAATGCTGAATCATTTATTTTCTCAGTGATTAGCACTTAATCACTTCATTAAAATATGTGTTGCTTTTATTCAAGATCAATTTTGTACTTCCTTATTAAGCCTTCTGAAAAGTCATCTTGCCAAAAGAAATATGAATCCCTTGTAGGGTTTTTATGACTCAGAGACAAAGGATTTCTTTCCTTTTATTGAATTACTTGTGTTACCAAGTCTGGCTATGTTCTGAATCTCATATTGTAATAAGTTAATATTTATTATAGTGCAAGCACAATAATGTAGTGCTTGGCATTGAGTTCACAATAAAAATAATTAGATTTTATATATACCTTTCCAAAAGAAAGGCAAAGATTGTCATAATGCACTTTATAAATAACAATATGTTGCTTTGTGATGCCTCTTAGACAGATTTTTTTGTAATATTTAATTATTGCATTATCTTACTTTTTTCCTTTTAGATCATAAGCTTTTGGAAGGCAGAGACAATATGACATGCATATGCCTAATAGCAAAGAGACAGTTGTGTATTAAATCTTATATTCCTTCTATTGAATGATTAAATGAATGCTCTCTTGCTTAAAAGCTGGGTAGTAACAAAGGCAGAATACCTGCCCTTTCTGATACAACACAACTAGAATGTCTTAGAATTTGTGGCTTTGTTTTCCAAAGTGCAAGTCCTTACTGAAACTAGATCAGTATTTTTAGGGGCTCTTTGATCCTGCTTATACTTTCTTATTCTCCATTAAACATTTAATCATTGAAATAGTATTGACCCTTTGGGGAACGGTACGTTGTATATCTCTCACATCTTAATTAGAATCCAGAGTTTAGTGCAACTGGTTTTATTCAGTCATTTCTTTTATAAATAAAGGCATTTGATGGCCCTCGTAAGGCTTACAATTGGTAAATGAGAATGGGCATGTATTCTGATTTGCAGTTTATTGATTTTGTTATAAATTTCTTTGACATGATATTTTTTAGTAAAGTTTTGGTCTTTACAAAATATTTATCATCACATTTCTCCAAATGTATGCAATTTTATTTTGTGATCTTATAATTTCATATGGGCTTTATCAGATAGAAATTGGCCATTTACTATTTTGAAATTAACTTATTTTCATGTAAAAATATGCTGACTCCAAGAATTTTCCCATTTGAAATATCTTTAAAAACAGAGGAGACTGAATAAATATTGCTAACTACAGAGAATTAGATAGCTTAGTTACCAAACTAAATAGGTGTTTTTTGAAGGAAACATCTGAATGTGCAATTTCTAGTTATTGCTTCAGATGAAGAACACCACAGAACATTCTTTCCAGCAAATCACCTTGGCTTAGCTAGTTTGCTTTCTCTTCCAGCTTAGAGGCGCCCACAAACTTCTCAAATCCTTGCAAAGCAGCTAAGTAGCTCTGTGATTCTTAAGGATTTGATAAAGATTTGGGACTCAAGTCAGTACAAGCAAAAACTTAATTTTTTTGCAAATTTTGGTGGTAAAAACATTAGGCCATAAATTCCTGCCACAGAAAAAGAAATAAAGGGGCTTCTAGGCCTGATATTTTAGTCTGTCACTTACTAGGCCTTGCCATATGTCTTTAGGATTTTATGTTCCTCCTTTTTATTTTATTTTATTTATTTAATTTAATTTAATTTCAATGTAGTTAACATACAGTGTTGCATTAGTTTCAGGTGTACAATATAGTAATTCAACAATCCTATATATTACTCAGTGATCATCACAATAAGTGTACTCTTAATCCCCTCTACTTACTTCACCCATCTTCCCATCCTTCTCCCTCTGGTAATCATTAGTTTGTTCTCTAGAGCTAAGAGACTGTTTTTTGCTTTGTCTTTTTTTATCCTCTTTGTTGTTGTTGTTGTTGTTTGTTTCTTGAATTGCACACATGAGTGAAATCATACGGTATTTGTCTTTCTCTGACTGATTTATTTCGCTTAGTATTTTACTCTCTAGTTCCATCCATGTGGATGCAAATGGCAAGATCTCATTCTTTTTTATGGTTGAGTAATATTCCATTGTGTGTGTATGTGTGTGTGTTTGTGTGTGTGTGTGTGTGTGTGTGTGTGTGTTGTGTCTTCTTTATCCATGCATCAGTCGATGGACACTTTTTTTTTTTTTTAAACATTTTATTTATTTATTTGAGAGAGAGAGAGAGACAGTGAGAGAGAGCATGAGCGAGGAGAAGGTCAGAGGGAGAAGCAGACTCCCCGTGGAGCTGGGAACCTGATGCGGGACTCGATCCCGGGACTCCAGGATCATGACCTGAGCTGAAGGCAGTCGCTTAACCAACTGAGCCACCCAGGCACCCTCGATGGACACTTTTATCTTACAAAATAGTAGAATATATTCCTGTGATCAAAAGTTTATAATGCATAGAGTTAGGTATTTTTATTGTTAAGACATTGCTACCAACTCTCCTTGTGTTAGTTTATTCCTTTTTAAGCTAGTTTTTCTATTAGAGAATCCCAAACAGAATGTTAGGGATATTAGGGGATATGCTATAGCTGTTTTTCTAGTGGAACACACACTCCTGTGATCTCCAGACATTGCTGGGCACCACTAGGTATCAAGCTCTGTGCAGTTTAGTGGAGGCAAAGAGAGAAAAGACATACCTCTTTCCTTCACGGAATTAGAGGTTAGTCAATTCACTTTACTTAAAAAAATGTGACCAGATGACAATTATTATTAAAAGAAAGGCATGTGGCCTTTTCTCTGTTTTTCACTCTGTGGAGCTCTGACTTATTCACCATCTCTCAGCAGATTTGAAAAGAGGATTCAGCGATAGCCAGATGAGTCATAAGTTTGTGGGCAGAATCACAGGTGAAGGGAAGTCGGGGGGGGGGGGGGGGGGGACGAGCCTCATGTGCATGGGCTGCAGGACATTACATTCAGTTCTGTTAGAATACCTGCTCCAAAAACTTGAACTTGTTCCAACGTGATGGGTGGAACGTGGTATTAGGGAACAATGGGAACATAAGAACTTTGTGGTTGCTTATTCACAGTTTCATCCACAAGAAACAAGGGGTGAAAGAAGAAAATTTGCACCAGCCAAACACAGCTGATTGTGAATGCACAACATACACACCTCAAACATCTACAGGGATGTCAGTTCACCATGAGGCCTAAGTCACACTCATCCACAGCTGCTGTTAAAGCTTCTCTCCCATTTCAGCTGTTCCTCCTCCCCCTTTAGATAGCTCAGGGGCTGCCACACTGGTCACGCCCACCTCCTCAAGCAAACAGCTGGTCTTTTAAAAATAAAGCACCATATTCATTGCAGTACTGCTGCATTTCTTGCCAGTGTCCAGTGAGAAGTATTGTAGTACTGTTTCAATTAATTTTCTATCTTTTTAAATGTGTCACTGACAAAGTTTCTGACTGCTGTTCCTCCAACCCCTTTCCCCATAAACCCTGTAGTGTTAACTGCCCAGTTTTGGATAGCGTTGGTGGTTTTAAGAAACATGTCACATTAGAGCAAACCTGACTATATTTTCCATTATTACCATGTTATCCCATATTTTGTATTTTGTAGGAGGAGTAAAGTTGGGAGCATAAATGCTTAAGAAAACTACGTCCAACTTTAATAACATTTGGGAGACACAAGGAAAGAACTTGAGTGATATTGAAATCACTGGTCTGTGGATAAATAGAAAAGTCAGAAAATTGGAGGCTCGAGCTAAAGTCAGTGTGACTGTAGAAGGTGAAGTCTTGAGTGGTCCTGTTGGTGGGCTTGGGCCACTCCAGTCTGATCTAGGTAAGTCAGTTGAGTTATTTCTTTGCAATTCAGTAGTTGACAGCCAAAGGTCAACTTCCTCATGTGCTTTCACGGTTCCCTGGAATCTCATCTCTAATTATACATATGTACTGGAGAACAGACTCAGCCCCCCAGTCCCCATATGAGCAGGCAATGTAACAGTTTGTTCATGCTGAGAGCAATCAGACATTTCCTAATCTGATCAAAAAGCTCATTCTTTAGGCTTGCAAACAAGACTATGTACTACAAAGTCCAATGAAGTTGATTATGAAAGGGGTAGGTTGTGGCTGTGAATAGCTCTGGAAGATGGGAACAATGAGCCTGATTTAAACTTGATGATCCTCTCACTTTCCTAATTAACAGAAAGGAAAGTTTAGTAAGTATAGGATAAAGATGACTGTCCCGGATGCATTCTAAGGTAAACATTAATTGAACTACTATCTCCATTACCTAGATACTGTTGTTTGTTAGATAGTATTGCTCTAGTTAAAGATATTTTCAAGTACTTGCTGAAACTTGCCTTTTTCAGATTGTTAGTTGTTAGGTATGAAAAGGGTAAATGAATGCAAATATCTTTCCCGGAAAACTTTCTGGACCCATACGCTGACCCTGGGAAGCTGAACTTTAGATTTAATGTAGTCTTCCTTGGTTTTCCAATCAAATCACAAGGTTAAAAAATAATGGCAGCAGTTACTTGGCTGGTTTTTTTCCTGTAGCATGTAGCAAGCACAGCTCATCTCAGAAATAGATATTCATCCTTTACCGCTGCTTAGCCCCAAATGCATTATTATTTATTTTGTTGTGGTGGTGGTTGCATGGGAGCTTCTTCACTTGTAATTTTCCCCTTGGTCATGACACATATTCACATTCACAATACTGGCCTTTGGTGCTACTGCACCTAACCAGAGCATCCAAGTGCTTATTAGGGGGAACCACAGACATCATAACTAAGCTTCCTCGGTTTGTTACAACTCCTAAAAAATAGTAGAGAACGCTGGTTTTTTTTTTTTCTTTCTTTTGAAATACTCTTTATTTCCAGGTGATAATGAGCTACTCATGCGATACAGATCAGAAAGTTCAGAGTTGGTTTTTTTTTTTTTTCGAAAATAAATCTACAACATTTTTCTGTCATTTTCTCAAGCCTGGCCAGATTGGGATTTATAATTTCAATGATTTCTCATTTCAGTCTCATAAATTAATCATTGTGATATAAATGTTGGTCCATATGTATTTTTCTTTTCCATGGCTATCTTCTTGCCTCAGAATAAAGTCTAAATTCCTCAGACTAGCAACTTCTGTGGCCTGCTGTCTTCTCCTTCTAGTTAACATCAATCACCACTGATCTCTCTACTGCCACTCTTCTTTTCAAATTCCTTCCAAAGAATCTATCTTATCGCCTCCACTTCTGCCCTGTCCATTAATTTCCTCTCTTCACTATAATATGGCCTCCTTTTCTCTATTCCCTGCTCCTCACCAATACATCCAACCATTTCCTGAAACTGTTTTTGCTCAAGCTATCATTAACTTCCCAATTGCCCAATTCAGAGAATGTTTTAAAAACTGTTTTAAAATGTCGAAGATTGAACATATCTATTAATCACTGATCATTTCTCAAGTCTCAGTAAATGATAGTTACAGGCTTTTTCTAAAAAAGGGGGCTCAAGGAAGAAGAGATGAATGAAGAGAAATAATCATCAAATTACAGAATGTTGAAGACAAGAGAGTGGCATTTTATCTGATGGGTCTGAGAAAGCTGATTCCTAAGGCAAACAGTACCTGGTACTGATAGGCTAGCAGTACCAAGTACATCTTGAAGTAAGGTTAAATGTGACAGAAGAGTGACATCAGCAAGATGGTGCAATAGGAGGTCCCCAACTCCTATCCAAATCGGAAAGGAAGAAGCTACATTGTCTGTGTTTGGAGATGACATGATCTAATATATAGAAAACCCAAATTCCACTAAAAAATTTGTAGAATAAATGAATTCAGTAAAGTTGCAGATTACGGAATCAACATGTAAAACTCAATTGCATTTCTATACACTAACAACGAAGTATCCAAAAAAGAAATTAAGAAAACAACTCCCAGTCACAAGATAATAATCAAAAAGAATAAAATACTTAGGAATAAACTTGATCAAAGGGTAAAAGACTTGGACTCTGAAAATTTTAACACATAAATGAAAGAAATTAAAGAAAACACAGATAAATGGAAAGATATACTGTGTCCATGGACTGGAAGAATTAATATTGCTAGAGTATCTATGCTATCCAAAGTGGTCTACAGATTCAGTGCAATCCCTGTCAAAATTCCAAAGCCATTTTCCATAGAAATAGAAAAAAGAATCCTAAAATTATATGACACCATCAAAGACACTGGGTTGACAAAGCAATTTTGAGAAAGATGAGCAAAACTGGAAGTGTACATTTCCTGTAGTCATCAAAACAGTATGGTACTAGCATAAAAACAGACACATTTTGATGGAACTGGAAAACAACAATGAAACCAGACACATAAACCAATGCAACAGAACCCAAAAGTAAGCCACGCATATATGGTCAACTAGTAATTGAGAAGGGACCAAGAACACAAAATGGAGAATGGATAATCTCTTTAATAAATGGTTTTGGGAAAACTGAATATCCATGTGTAAAAAAATGAAATTGAGTCTTTTTCTTGTACCATATACAAAAAATTAACTTGAAATGAATTAAAGACTTAAATATTAAGACCTGAAACCATAAAATTCCTAGGAGGAAGCACAGGGAAAGAACTCCTCGACATTGGTCTTGGTAATGAGTTTGTGGATATAATAGCACAGGCAATGAAAGGAAAAATTAATAGGTGTAACTATATTAAAATTATAAAGCTACTGCACAGTATAAGCTGCCATTAACATAATGAAAAGACAACCTATGAAAAGAAAATATTTGCACATCACATGTCTGATAAGGAGTTAAAATCCAAAATATATAGAGAGCTCATACTACTCAACAGCAAAATAACAAATAACCCAATTAAAAAAATGGGCCAAGGAGCTGAATACACATTTTTCCAAAGAAGACATGCACATGGTCAATAGGTATATGAAAATGTGATCAATATTGCTAGTAATCAGAATGCAAATCAAAAACGAGAACGCGATATCCTCTCATACCTTTTAGAGTGTCTATTATGAAAAAGCCAAAACATAGCAAGTGTTGGTGAGGGTGTAGAGGAAAGGGAACACTTAGGCTCTATTGATTGGACTGTAAATTAGCCACTATGGAATGCAATAAGAAGGTTCTTCAAAAATTAAAACTAAAACCACCATATGATGCAGCAATTTTACTTCTGAATATATTTCAAAGTAAATGAAATCAGGAGCTCGAAGAGATAGCTGCACCCCCATGTTCATTGCAGTATTATTTACAATAGCCAAGATATTGAAACAACCTAAGTGTTCATCAGTGAAAAAATGGATAAAGAAAATTTGGTATATGTGAATGGTGGATTATTATTTGGCCATAAAAAATAAGGAAACACTGTCATTTGTGACAACATGATGAACCTGAAGGACATTATGCTTAACAAGATAAGCCAGCAGAGACAAATATTGTATGATCTCATTTATATGTGAAATCTAAAAATGTCAAACTCACAAAAGCAGAGAGCAGCATGGTGGTTGCCAGGGGTTTGGTTATAGGGGAAGTGGAAGATGTTGGTGAAAGGGTACAAACTTTCAATCATAAGGTGAAGAAGTTCTAGGGATGTTATGTGAGCGTAATGACTATACAGATGACCCCTGAATGATGTAGACAGTTAACAATGGTTGGGGTGCTGACCCCTGCAGTTGAAAATCCATGTATAACTTTTGACTCCCCCAAAACTTAGCTATTACCAGAAGCCTTACTGATAACATAAATGGTCAATTAACATATATTTTGTATGTTATTTGTATTATATACTGTCTTCTGATAATAAAGTAGCCTAGAGATAAGGAAATGTTATTAAGAAAATCATAAGGAAAAGAAAATATATTTATGGCACTGTATTGTAAAAATCCACATAAATGGACTCATGCAGTCATACTCATGTTGTTCATCGGTTTATTGTACTTAATAATACTATATTATATACTTGAAATACGCTAAGAGATTGGTTCTTAAGTGTTCTTACCATACACACAAAAACTACAGGTGGAATAATGGATAGGTTAACTAACTTGTGGTCATCATTCATAATGCCTGCATATATCACATTGATTGTGGTCATCATTTCATAAAGCCTACATATATCACATCATCAAATGTATTCTTCAAATATATACAATATTTATTTGCCAATTGTGCCTCGATAATGCTAGAAAAAAATGTGTCCCAAAGTAGAAGTGTTGGTGGGAAGTCACTTTAAGAACAGTTAGACTCTCAGAATTTCCCTCCCCCTCCAAACAAAACTCAATGACTGGTATGTCTCACTCCAGCATAATATTGAGGTTATTTCTTAGAGATGGGCTGGATATCTCTCAAGTGCCCTCTAGATGTATTCTCCAGCCCTTTCCACTTTTCCTTAGCCCTAGGAGGCTAATCTACATGGGTTAAATTAATGGACCCCTTTGTTCTTTGGTTTCCCATTGGGTTTGGCCAATGGAGAGCCTTGACCAGAGACAGGAGGTTGTTAAGAAAGTAAGAGCATTTATTCTCCAAGTTTCCCATCTATGAAGTTCCCTTGGGATGACTTCCTGTCTTCACTGAAGGTCATATTTTCTCAGTTGTCCTCTTAATAGGACTTTTTCGTTCTATGCTCAAACAACCTCCTCCTTGTCTCATCCCTTGGGCCTACAAGTAGGATTGACAAGAGGTTTAGCACTCTCCCTGGGGGTTTCCTTACACACTTTACACACAGCCTATATCTTTGTAAAGAGACCCTTTATTAAGCTGTTTTAAAGTTATCCTAATTTGAATTACCACCAGCAAGAGACTGGAAGAGTCTTCACTCAGCAATCTGACTAAGCCAGTGGGAAAAAACCTCAGTCCTCAGGGTTTCCAAACAAAAAGGTCCACCAGATCTCCTTTCAGTAAGGGTCATGGTTCACAGCTGAGAAGTTTCATCAGCATGCAATTGTAATCAATTTTTGTTTTTTAAATGTGAACACTTCAGATCACTAGTCATCTGAGAAAAGCTTCTAATAAGAAAGTGAACAAAGGGGTGCCTGGGTGGCTCAGTGGATTAAAGCCTCTGCCTTCAGCTCAGGTCATGATTCCAGGGTCCTGGGATCAAGCCCAGCATTGGGCTCTCTGCTCAGCAGGGAGCCTGCTTCCTCCTTCCTCTCTGCCTGTCACTCTGCCTACTTCTGATCTTTGTCTGTCAAATAAATAAATAAAATCTTAAAAAAAAAAAGTGAACAAAGCAATCTGAAAGAGAAAAATAACCTGAGAGAAACCAAGATTTTGCCTGGAGGAAGAGAAAAAAATGCTCTTATTTTAACAAAGATGAAAGCAGATATCTAACTATGCATTAAAAACAGATTTTGTATAAATAGAATAATCAGCAAACAACAATAAAAAGGAAGCTCCAGGAAATGAGAATATGAAATAAATATTAAATATTTTACAGGAGATAGAGGAGAATAAAAGAGAAAGGGAAAACACAAAAGTTAAAGATTTAGTCTGTAAATTGTAACATCTGAATAACAGACAGAAAAAAGAAATGGGAGGAGAAAAAATTCTCAGAGCAGAAAAATTGAGAAATCACCCAGAATTATGAAAGATGAATTTGTAGATGAGAAGAGCCAGTGAGTGGACAGGATAATCTATAAAAATAGAAATACATCCAGCACTTAATTGTGAATTTCAGATAAGAGGGCAAAAGGAAGTACCCAGGAGCTTCCAGATGGGGAGCTCATACAAAGGATCAGGAATCAGAGCGGCTGTAGACTCTTCAAAAACAACATTGAAAGCAAGACCTCAGTGGTAATACCTTACATACCCCAAGGGAAAATGATTTGCAATCAAGAAGAACGATAGTTTCAGACCAAGGCTTTGTAAAACTTATTTCCTACACACATGCTTTTTTAGGATGCTATTGAGAATATGCTCCACCAAAAAATGAGCTAAACCAACAATGAGGAAGATATAGGATCCAAGTACAGGATTTTCATCTTAATTAGAGGTTAAGAAAGAGGCAGCTGGAGAGATGCCCCAGGAGGAAATCTGTCCAGACCAGAAGAGGTCAGAAAGCGATATTTCCCAAGATGACTTAGTAAGAGTACTGCATGTGCTTGAAACTTCTGAGATGAGGCTTAAGCACTGGAGCATTGGGGTGTCTGGGTGGCTCAGTCAGTTAAGCATTTGCCTTCGGCTCAGTTCATGATCTCAGGGTCCTGGGATCGAGCCCCACATCAAGCTCCCCACTCAGTGGGGAGTCTGCTTCTCCCTCTCATTCCCACTTCTGTGCATTCTCTCTCTCTCAAATAAATAAAAACAAAGTCTTTAAACACTGGAGTATAAATTTGCAGATGAATTAGTGAGATGTACAAAACTAAGTGAACAAAAATGTGCAATTATTAACTCCAGGTGCAACAAAAATATTGTGCAACAGGCATGGAAAAATTATTATGGATTAACATATGTTCCAGCAGTGACATAAATATAATGAGGTAAGTACTTAATAGTAACCTAACCCAACTTTATGAGATGATACTGGTGGTTGGTTGGGTTGAGAGAGAATAAGAGACCTGAATCTTCATCTTCCCTAGAGGGAGCCTATAGATTATTTGAAAAGCAGAAATATCAAAATAAACATTAGAAGTTACTTAAGAGTTATGCAGGGCACTATGAACAACAGTAACAATAAAGCTGTATATTGAAAATGGTTGTCAGGAGAGGGTGGGAAATACACATAAGTGTTGGACAGTGGCGCCAGAGCTCCATTGTTCTTCCTACTGTGTTTAAAGAACTATTTAACTCAACTATGTGCATTTATAATTTTGATGAAAACAAAAACCAAACTGAAAAAATAAAAAGCAGAATAAAAGAACCAAAGAAGACAAAGAGAGAGAGAGAGAGAACCACATGCTGTTCAGTCAGAATTCTGCCCAAGTAATTTTCTTTTTTAGGAAATCTGACATTAATCTTTTTGCTAAATCTGCCAAGATTGTGGATTTATTTTTAATGGATTTCTGTAGAAAAGAAGAACATTAAAGCGAATGCACTACCTAGAATTTGAGTAAATTGTTTCCCAACAAAAGAGATTTATAATGAAAAAATGATTTGCTGATCCACTATGTGAAAATTGTAATGGTTATTTTGAAAATTGAGTCTTCGGGAAACCTGATGATCCCAGAGCATCTTCAAGTACTGAATCCTGCCATGAAACTGAGTATTCAGCATCTGTGTCTGGTATCTGGGGCTCTGGGAGACCAACACCTGCATACTTATCAAGTGAAATGATTTTCTGTTCCTAAATATAAATTCATTATCTGATGATTCACAAATAGAAATGTGCTCAGTTAACAGCAACCAAGGCAGAAGAAAATGTCATAAAACTCAGATGTAACTTTGTATGTGAGTTGTTTATACATCTAAGAAAAAAATCTTTAATAAATATATTAGCTGATTTATATATATCATGCCTAAGTGTAACAAGACACAAGGAGGGAAGCTACTGGTTCAATATCTATCTGCCTGTCCTCCCAGATATATGATGTGAGCTGATGCAAACAAAGTAGTTTTTTCCATATAATTTTAAAAAATTATTTATTTAGAGGGGGGAGGGGCAGAGGGAGAGGGAGAGAGAGAATCTCCCACAACCCTGAGATCATGACCTGAGCTGAAATCAAGAGTCAGACACTTAACCAACGGAGCCACCCAGGTGCCCCTTTCCACAGAATTTTAAACCAGTCCTGAGCTGGGTGGGACAAGGCAAAAGGAGGGCAGATGGATGCAGGATCCGGGTTGGCATCAGGTGCTGGGAGAACTTCTAGACAGTGAGGGAGAAGATGAGGGAACCATGAAGGAGGAGATAGAAATAGTGATGACTAGTGTGTTGGGCTTCTCAAGAGTTCCTATTTAGTTGCCAGTTTGTGTACTAACAGTATTGCCTCTACTCCATATTGCACCACTGCAGTAAATAATGAGTTCAGAGATTTGGAGGTTAGGCTTGAGAATAATGTGGCTCAAAACTGACTGGTGGGGTGGCCTTGAGCGAGTCTCTTTCCTCCTCTGGTTAGTGATGTTATTTGGCATTCTGCTGTGAAGATCCGGTGTGACAATGCATGGACGGTGCTTCACTCAGTGCCTGGCATGGAGTAAACATCCAGCAGATACTAGAAAAATGATGGGCATGAGAATAGAAGAAATGGTCAATGGGCTGAAGAAGGAGAAACCAGGTAAATCAGGGGAGAATTGGTGTTCAGTCTATTCAAATCCTTCATTTCCTTTCTGCCTTATTCCCTGAATTTTTTTTTCTCACATCTGACTGAAATAAAGGTATGTTGAATGAAGTTATGTGCTTTGGCAATGAGCTCACAGTTCTCTCTAAATGCAATTCAGTGGTATTTTCAGCCCTGGTGAAACCAGGGTAGATTACATAGAGAGGAACAGATTGCTCCTAGTAAAATCCAACAGCCACGCACTCAAGAGTCTTGAGTGGGTCGGTCATTGTGCTGGGTCCCCTGGGAGGAAGGTAAGTGAGGTAGGGGCTCTGTCCTTAAGGAATCAAGTGTATTGGAAATCACATTATTTCCCTTCAGTTCAGTTCGGTTCCATTCAACTCAGTTTATTTTAGTTCATTTCATGCTTCAGCCGGTTGTAGAATGAAACTGGATCCTAAAGTAGCAGGTACATCATGAGGGGTTTCTAATCCTGGGTCATTGTGGTTTGAGAGAGGGAAAATTCCACTAACCAGCCCAAATCTCCTTTGTTCTTGCCTGGTTGCGCCTGGGTGGCTCAGTTGGTTGGGTGTCAGCCTTCGGCTCGGGTTGAGATCTCAGGGTCCCAGGATCGAGTCTCACACCAGGCTCCCTGTTCGGCTGGGAGCCTGCTTCTCCCTCGTACAGTTTCCCTGCTCATGCTCTCTCTCTCTGTCAAACAAATAAATAAAATCTTAAAAAAAAAAAAAGTTAAAAAGAAAAAGAAGTTATCTAGTGACTAAAGGGGCCAAGATGCACCACTCATATAATCATAAAAGAGCAGTAAAATTATTTTTATGAAGGGAATCAAGAATTTCTCAGGAAAAGCAAAACAAAACAATGATTCTCTGAAAATGAATTCTCCAAGAGGTCTTCACACACCCATTGCTGGACTCCTTCATTTCTTCTGTCTGTAAAGAATATATCCATTCTTACATTAAAGTTAGTGAAAATCATTGAGTAATTAAACTTGAAAGTTAAACATCTCAGTCTGTGCTTTCAAGGTAGCTTAACTGCAAAAACAATTTATCTTTGAACTGAAAAAAACAACTATATCTGTCTGTCTGTCTGCCTGCCTGCCTATCATATTTTTTTTCTAGACCACCAGGAAAAAACCTATAGTCTGACAGAGTCAGATTTATTACCTTTAAATCCTGGGAGACCAAGAAGAAACCTGACATGGGGCCAAGGAAGTTATCAGACCCTTGGTTCAGTGAAAAACTCCTGCAGTTGTGGTCAAAGCAGATCCGATGAGGTGTGATTCAATGTGTCTCCGATGTGCTCATTATTACGGTTTTGGTGCCTTGAGGGGCTCAGGCAACTCCCAGTAGAAACCTCCACTTTGTGAAAATCTAATTGAGTTACAGATCCCTAGCGACAAACCTGTAGTTGGAGAAGATCTGATAGATTGATTTGTGGGGTTGGGGGGTAGGGGGTGGGGGGCATGGGGAGGGGACTTCAGAAGCACCCACCCACACACCCTGACAGGAGGAAGTACCTTTTACAAGGTTTGGGTTCTCCCTGTAGAGTTCTGAGCTGGATCCCATGGAAGCCGGTGGAGATCAGCTCTAAATTCCTTGCTGTTTCTCAGTAAGTGAGTGAAGATTAACTAAGGATTACGTGTGGTCATGCGGCAATTGGATACCCCCTGTAATAGATGAGTTATAGCATGCTAGGCCTGGGAGCATCAGTGGTGACAAAGCAGTGTTCACTCAAGAAGAGTTGTTATGCATTTTATAGTTGCTGCCTGCCCTTGGGAGGGACAGCGTTTCCTGCTGATTACACAGCTGGCTTTACCTGTGTCCTTCCCGCCTGATTACCGGCAAGGCTCCTCATGGCGTTTGCAGTCTGAGTTGACTCTCGCTCTTCCAGTTCTAGACAGGTTTTCTCTCTCATATACATATTTTAAAAATATATATGTGAAAAATATAATGCAAAATTTGGGAACAGGATCCCAATTCATTTATTCAAATATTCAAATTCAATGCTAATGGATGCGTCCAGGTTTCAGGTTAGAGAAAATTCTATTTTTAAGCTGCAGAGACCCAGTGAGTTGGAACTGAATCTGAATGATTTTAAATCTGAATCTGAATTATTTTAACATAGTAGGAAACATGGTGGGGGGGAGCATGTTAGTGGGGAAAGGGTTGTGATAGTTTGTATAAAGGCCCAAGTTAAACCTTCTCTCTTTCATGGAAGGCTCTGCCTCCCTTCCTGAAGCTATAGAAGGATTACAGATATTAAACACTTATTCAGGAGAGAATGTAGAGGCTGTTAATGGGAAAAAAAAAATCCAACCAACCCACAGGTGTTGTCCACACACTGAGGTCTGCATTTATGCATTGTTTCACTTCCTGACATATCAAAAGATTGCATGACATGGTAGAGGTGTGGTAATTATTTCCCTGTCATTAGATGGAATCTTGGTGATGGATGGAGAAACTCTATTGGCACTTTATAAGTTGTGTGACCAATATGTTTCTCTGTGAATAGATAAATGTCTTGTTTTGTCAAAATCTTATTATTCTGATTTATTTGCTTGACTTTTATGTTGTCAAAGAAGTTGTATGATAGATTGGGATGAATTCAATTTTATTTATTATTTACTTATATTCATGTTCAAGAATTAATGTGTTGCCTAAAATCCACCTGGAGGGAATATGTTAGTGCCTCTTCCTTTTGTCTGTACTTTTACAATGATTTGGGGCCTTTCTGAAAAAAGCCCATGGTTCTTGAGAGCTAATAATATGTTGTCTCAGTGACACTGTGTTTTATTCTTGTGGGCTGGATTTTCTGGAGCCTTCTCTAAAAAGCAGGAGCAGGGTTATCACAACCATCATCTTTATAATTGCAATCAAGTGATATCACTTCAACTAAGACAGATTCAAATTAAACACATACAGCTTTTGCCTTTGGGACAACTAAAATGTAAAAAAAAAAAAAAAGTTAGAAGACCACCATCATAAAACAGATACTTTAAGACTATGATTCAGTAAATGCATGAAAAGATTAAATTTATGTTCATTTAGTGTCAAAGTCTTGCAAAATGAAACTAGAAAGAGTAATTTGGGAGCATATACGTTTTGGTTTCTAAAAATGTTTCACTTTTCAGTATTTAAATTAGCCTCTGTATAATTTCTCCCCTACCTCCTCTTACTGCGTTTGGATTGTTTACATCTTAATGTATAGACTTGATTTCCCCTGAGTATGACTAGGCACAGAAATTATTCCCAGTCTCTTAGAATAAAGGCCAAATCAGAGGTAATGCATTTTAAGGTTAATCTCCACTTCAATTAACAACTATATAACAATATTTATACTTACATATGAATACATCCCATTGACACCTGCTACATATCTTATTTTATGAATTAATGTGAAATATGCATTATGGGGAAGTGTTACTACACATCCACTCCTTTAGTGTCTGAGGCTCCTGAAGAGCAGCCTTCCCACCTGGATGAATTAAAACCAGGTATCTAATCCATATATTCTGGATTTGAAAATCATTTGATCCAGATTAGTTGAGATATAAACTGGGTTCTGGAGTTCACACCACTTACATCTGATGGAACTTGAAGATTCTCTACTTGACCAAACTCTATTCAGTTTCCCTTGAATTTCTCAACCAGGCCTTGACTTTTGGACTTCCATGTTCATCTGTGTATTGTCCAATTTTAGCAAGAATCCTGCTAAGTTTGTTCACCTGGAATTCCTCATACTCCATGTCTGCTCACCCTGGATATATAAGAGAGGTTCTTTCTCTTCCATCATCCACCAGGTGATGCCTGCTCACTCTGGACTGCCTCCAGCAAGAATCTTGTAACATGAGTTCAGTCAGAATTCCACTACCCCTGAAATGTCTCCCTTTGTAAATTTTCATCCACTGACCGCCCCCCTACTCCTTGGCGATAGCTCAAGGTGATGACTCATCCCTGCTGCATTCAGATTTGAGTCCAATCTTGCACTCACTGAAAGATGCTGTTGCAGTGGTCCCTACAACCATCATGATATCTGTCTTGAATAAAATCTTCCTTATCATCTTTAACAAGTGTCACTGAATAATTTTTTTTTCTTTCACAGTGTTAAAACTTATTTAGGCCTATGGAAAAGGATGGCGGAACCTATCCAAGATAGAGTTCTGTGGAAATATTCATAAAGGCATATTTATCTATAAGTGAAGAGTTGTTGGCTTTCAGGCACTAAGGTGATCATCAAACTACAGCAATATTAGAAAGGCAAATGAGATTCAACCTCCATAGTATTGCTTGCAACATAATTCTAATATTTGAGTGATTTTTGCATTTCTGGCCCATCCAAAAATTATCATTTTTCTCAGCATAAAATAATACATGCTTATTATAATAAGTAATAAAAATAAAGTAAAAATAAATTACAAATTCTGTCATTTGGAGGGACAACATTTTCTTTTAGCCTTTTAAAACAGCTACTAATATGAAATATATATCTTTCTTCTAAATTTTAAAATCATATTTTTTGGGTACACTTTTCACTTAATATTTGTCAGGAGCATTTTCCTATATCATTAAGCAGTCTTCAAAGTCTGGTATTTAATGACTTCTTATAATTCCATTGTATGGAAGTGACATATCTTCCCCCCATTTATTTCTTATTGTATATTGAATTTGTAATTCCTTTTAGAGTTTCTCCTTTGGTTAAATGTATGGTATAACTGTGAAGATAGGTGTGTGGGGGCAAATTGAATAATCTAAGATATGGGTTAAGTATAAAAAAAGAAACCTTCTGATTTTTATATAAATGTTCTGTTGTAGGAAATCCTTTAAAACAAACTATTTTATGCATTTCTTCTAAAATATGTTTCATAAAAGGTAAGAGTTTGAAAAGAATTAATACATTGTGGTTGCAGGTGTTTTAAATTTTTTAACATTATGATTTAATTTACTTGACAAACTCTAAATTCCTCTATCATCTTCTCCCTATGACCTTAGGAAAACTTGGTATTAATGCTTGGGGGAAGAGCTAGGGTAGAGAATTATAATGTGATGCTCCAACTTGTCCTGATGAATCCTGCATAGTTTAGTATTGCCTTTGGGCATCGTATCTAATTCTGCGTTTACAGTGTTTGATGAAATGAAAGATGAAACAGTTTATATTGTACAAATCAGAACTTATAGAAGAAAAGCACTTGCTAAATCTTGGAGAAAAAGTGCACACAGCTACTGACAGTGGAATTTCTGGAATCTTGTATTCACAGCCGCAGTTCAATGAACACAAATCTACTGATCAATTGGATTATCCCTGATAGCATTGATGTCCAGAAAATCAGAAGGTGAAAAGAGGAAAAAAATGTTTTCAGTATGAATGTAATAGTAATAAATGGCATATGAATTCTGAAAAAGCATTTGGTTAGGCCACAATTTAGTTCTCAAAACTGTATTTCTCTCTCTGCGTGGATATATGTATATGTGTGTGTGCATATATATATATATAGAAAGTAGATTACAATAAAAATACTCTATCCATCTGTCATTGTAGAATGCAGTAAATAAATAGCAAAGTAGGAGAATCAACTTTTGAAACAAAGGAAACTTTGAGAGTATCCAACCACTAGATTATGGAAATGAGGAAATGAGACTCTGGAAAGGGAGGGACTGGATGGCAACCATCCCATCTAGAGTGGCTTCTGCCACACACAGTACATACTTAGAAGACAAGATGGACTTTGGTTATTATCACAGTATAATTTCTGCTCCATTTACAAAGACATGCGTCTTCCTAATGCCTACTGGATTTCTAAGACTGTAGTTATTTCTTTGGGAATTTTTTTAAAGGTCTTTGCATGGGAGACACAGAAAAAAAAAAAAAGAAGTCTTATCCTCTGTCTGTAAGATTGATGCTATCCCTATCACTACTCACTCCCTGGATGACCACAGAGAGATACATGGCTTTGAATTCTGCCAATATGTGGATGTGTCTAAAATGTACATATCTAAATCTGCTCTATTCAACATGTGGCTTGTGAAGCAAAGTGAATGCTTGATTCCGTTCAGCTGTCCAATAAAATAACCAAGTATGACAAGTCCCAAACTGAAGTATTATTTCCCCAACACACAAACTTGTTTTCTGCCCACATTCCCCATTTCAGTAAGGGCAACTCCATTTTTCTAATTGTTCTGGTCCAAAAATTGGAGTTATCTACTTGCAGTCTTTCTCTCTCTCAGTAACCATGGCGATCAGGCACCACATTTGAACTAAGGAAGAGAAGCGTTGATTGAGTGGCTGGGTGGTGATGTCTCTCATCTAGTTGTACTATGTCTTCAGTTCTCATTTCCATTATTAGTAGTTTTTGTTAAGAGCAATTAAAGTTAGAAAACCAAGAATGACCACCAGAAAAATCCTAAATAATTGATTTAGCTATGCCCATGGGCCAACTAGTGATATGTTAATTTGTAGGTAGTATTTGTCCATGTACAGAAAGATGTTTGATTTGGGACTGTGAGATGATAAGAAGTATATATGTTGGTCTCTCTCCCCAGTTCCTGGCACAGAGCTCCTGAAAGCCTGTAATTTCTTAAGAGATGAGAGTACTAAGAGCACTTTTTATTCTAATATTCGGTTTTTGACTCTGGTTCCTGACACAGAGCTCCTAAATCCCTTGGAATTTCCTAGATGATAGTAGTATCTTTTGCTCTAATGAGCTCACTCTCGGTGGGCGCCTGGATGAGGACTGGCTCACCAGAAAGACCAAGCCTGACCAAGGTTGGAATTTTGGGCCCCATGTTCCCCATTCTCCAGAGGGGGGAGGGCTAGACATGAGTTAGTAATTGGTCATGTTTCCATGAGGAAGCCTCCACATCTCCCAAGAACAGGGGGTTTAGAGAGCTTCTGGGTTGTGAATACAGGAGGGTGATGCACCCAAATCTGCAGGGACAGACACTCCTACACTTGGGACCCTCACAGACATCACTCTATGTATCTCTTCATCTAGTTGTTCATCTGTGTCCTTATCATATGCTTTAATAAACTGGAAAATGTAAGTGTTGCCCTGAGTTCTGAGAGCTGTTCTGGCAAATAAATCCAAGGAGGGTGGAGATCATGGAAATCTCTGATTTGTAGACATGTCAGACAGAACTTGTGGGAAACCTGGGGACCTATCATTTAGAGTGGAAAATTAAATGGGGGCAGTCTCGTGGGACCAATCCCTTAACCTGTGGGATCAGACGCTATCACCAGGTAGCTGATGTCAGAATTGAGTTAAATTGGAGGAACCCCATCTGGTCACCAAATTGCTTGTTGTGAGGACAACTCCCAACACCCAGTGTCAGAAGTGTGGTGAGTGTGGTAGCAGCATGTGAGTTAAAGAGAACCACACACGAGACAGACCATGGTTTTCCTACACAGGGGTTCATAAATAACACATTAATGACAAACAATAACATGAGAGCTAGATTAAAAACAGAGAGTTTAAAACAGGCTTTGATTAAACTCGGGATAATTGTTAAAAAGGCATTTTCCTGTTTTTGAGCTCACTGACCAATGTGTAATAAATGTTTTCCTCCTGTCTTTGCTTGCTGGTTTTATGTAAAGCTTTTGCTGCTACATGAAGAAAAATTTTGGTTGATCTGAAGGTTCTCCAGGGTCTCCTAACCTTTTTCTAAAGTCTATTGTAGATATGGGAAATAAAGTCAGCAACAATTCCTGAGAGGACAAAGGAGATGAAAAACAAATAATGATAATTTATTTTAAAATGGGCTCCAAGCTCATGCCTATGCTTATCTGTACCTTGGAGAGACTGCTTTGCCCTGTCACACACGTCCCTACAAGGCTGCCTTTGTGTGTGAGTAAGGCCAAGCTCTTTTCTTCCAGCAAGGCAAACTGGCTAAAAAGAAACTTTGCTGCTTGCTTTCTTTCTCCAAAAGTATAATCATCTATATTCTAAATCCTCTGTCTTAGAAAAACTTACTGTATTCACGCTATCATCATTTTTTTTTTTAAAAAGGCCATTCTTGAAAAGAAGTTCAACAGATAATTTAAGTTTGTGATGTGAAACTCATTTCTGCTAATGGGAGACAAATCGTTATTTCTCTCCAGACTGTCTATTCATAGTAATAGAATAATTCAAGCGAATTAAAAATGTGAAGACATTTTTCATCAAGCCACAATGAACAATCAGCCAACACAAAGCATACTGTGCTAGGAAACAGATAATACAATGATGAAGCTTTTCTATAGAAAGAAAAGGGCTTCAATTAAAAAATATAAACTTACTTAATAGGCTACATGGTACAAAAAGAAAGAGTGGTTAAAATTTTTGTCCTTACCCACTGGGAGTTAAATCCTCCATGAAGTTGACCTAACTTAATTACCAAAACGATTATTTTCTTCATTTTCTAGGTGAAAAAATTTGGAGGTCCTGAGGTTTAGTAAGCTGGGCAAGGGCATACAGCTACAGACTGGGGCTGGATTTGAATTTAGCTCTGCTTCTCAACGTCCTGCTTTTCTGCTACACTGCACTGTCTCTCCTCCATAATGTTAATTTGGCATCAATCTTCAAAGCTTGTGTTTTATTGATCTTTCCCAACCCAAGCATTTCAGGGCACTTTTCTTCCTAAGTTTTCCTGGAAAGGCGATGCTCAAAAATTCGAGACACAGAGTGATTCAGGCTCAAAATTTGGGGAACTCTCTGTACCCTTTGACCTGCTGATCTGTCCTTCTGTTCTTTTTAGGCCTACACCTCTTCGAACAAGCCAACACAGGGCCTGAATAACGATAGTAGCCGATGACTGGAATGGAAGCCTCCTTTCATAAAAAGGAACCTTGAACTTGCTTCAGGAGGAAACTCACTCTCCTTCAAGAGAACACGGCAAAAGGAAACCAGAATTAGGTATGTAACTTAACCTGGCCTTGAGGATGGCTTTGCCTCTTTTTCTGTCTTCTGTGTTTCTGTGAATTTAGCATGCTGGGAACTCTTCACTGGGTATTGTACTTTATTGTTTCTGCCCCTGTCTAAACTTGGGTATGAAGACTAGATCGATTGATCGATCAATCGATCTATCGATCGATCGATAGGTAGATATATAAAATCACCTTCTCACTTGCTAGTCATAATTTTTGAAATTCTATCTTGGCAAGATAGAAGTGGAACCTGGCAATTTGGCCATCCATAGCGAGTGTCTGACTACTGTGGACAAGCCAGCTGTCTTTAATGTAAAAGACATTAAAACACCTTACCTTCCAGGTCCTGGCACATCATTGAAGATGTGGTGAGGAGGTTTCTTTGGTAAGGGATATTTGGAGAACCTACTTCAAGAAGAAAAGGGAGAGCCACTTAATTTTAGAATAGTGAAAGCATCCTGTGGAATATTGTAATGATAGATACATGACTTTATGCATTTGTCAAAACCCACAGACCTGTGCGATGCAAGGGGAAACCCTAATGTAAACTATGGACCTTGGTTAATAATTTTTTAGCATTGGTTCAATAGTTATATTGGACATGCCACACCGAAGCAAGATAATATTAGGAGAAACTGTGTGGGGCAGTGGTGGGGGCAACAGAGAGGGGTTTACAGAAACACATTGTACCTCCTGCTCAATTTCTCTGTAAACCTAAAACCTTGAAAATAAAGGCTACTAATTAAAAACAGAAGGAAATGGGAGGGGCATGCTCTAGTCATGACAGAAACAGGCATCAGTCCCAGTATTCCTAAAGCACCTTCTTGAGGATGGGGTTATAATTTTAGGGCTTCTATTTTGTAGGATGGGGTGTGAAGTCTGTAGCCAGTGAAATTGCTTTGAGTGATTAAGGAGAGAGAGAGATGGTTTGTATCTTGTGTAAACAAAACCTGAATACATATTAAAGAGTGTTGGATTGAAGGAGACATCAAAAGCTACCCCTAGACAGCCATATGTCTGGGTCTCTATGGTTCCTATGTTCTGAGGCTGATGAGCAAATGAATTCCAGCCCATCACCCTGGCTCTGGGCTCTGTTTCCTCAAGGGCTCCTCTCGCCAGAGCCTGGAGGGATTCTATTCCTGGGAACCACTGTTTGCTGCTGGGATGGCAGCTGAGAGGCAAGGACACACAGAGGCTGTGGGGGACAACCTCCTTCCCAGCCTCCCTGCTCCTTCTCCTTGGATGCAGTGGGGACCCACCTTAGAAAGATTTCATTGTGCACCTATATTTTGGCATGGTTTTCAAGGATTTGAAGGTTCTACAATGGGTTTGAGAGGATTTTATCTCTCAACAAGGGACATAAAAGCTGACATTTGTGACATGTCTTCAACCGAGAAAATCTGTTTGATACTTGTCCCTCAGTCACAGTGAAAATTTCACTCAAGCTTGGAACAAATTAAAGAAATAGCTAGTTCTTTGTTCATTTTTAAAAAATATTTTATTTATTTATTTGACAGAGAGAGAGAGAGAGAGAGAGAGAGAGAGGGAACACAAGCAGGAGGAGCAGCAGAGGGAGAGGGAGCAGGGAGCCCAATGTGGGGCTCCGTCTCAGGATCCTGGGATCATGACCTGAGCCAAAGGCAGATGCTTAATGACTGAGCCACCCAGGTGCCCCATGTTTATTCATTTTTAACAGATTTCCTGAGGCACTCAGTCACATATTTCAGTAGATTATATTAAAAAGCAGTCCTACAGGGGCACCTGGGTGGCTCAGTGGATTAAGCCGCTGCCTTCGGCTCAGGTCATGATCTCAGGGTCCTGGGATCGAGTCCCACATCGGGCTCTCTGCTCAGCAGGGTGCCTGCTTCCCTCTCTCTCTCTCTCTGCCTGCCTCTCCATCTACTTGTGATCTCTCTCTGTCAAATAAATAAATAAAATCTTAAAAAAAAAAAAAGGCAGTCCTACAAAGTAGGCAGATGTTTGCTTAAAAAAAGTTATCTGCCTCCTAATCTGAAAAAAATAAGCAAAGATAACAAAGTTAAATAACATTAAATGCAAGGAGGGGGGACATGTATTTTACGATATTCTAGAAAATGGCCTGACTAGAAATTACATGATTGTTTCCATTTCAAGTTTAAAATTTTCCATTTTCCATGTAACTTTTTTGGTTAATAATATTAACTTATATTTCCTGATACACTTACTAATAGTAGGTGTTCTTCTACTTGGCTACTGAAAAAGAGAGACCAAGAATGGGGAAAAAAAAATAAAGAAAAAAAGTTAACTTCAGAAAAGTGTATTTAGTTAAGGAGGGGTTATACAGTAGAAAAATGTTCTGATGGAAGTTATAAAGATCATATAGTTTAGCATTTTGATTTTAAACGTTTGGCCCCAAATCACAAAGGTAAAGGCAGTGCCATATGGAGATGCGCCATTATGCTATTACCAGTCCCACCACTCATGGGAAGCCCGCCGCTCACAGGAAGTCACTTCCAGCTTCTCATCATGCCTTATCCCAGCACTGCTCTGAAGTACCTCTTGTCAGTGTCCCCAAGGATTCCCATGCTGCCAGGGCCAGCTGTCATTTTGTTGTCATCCTGCCTATCTATGAACAGAACTCGGCATGGGTGATCACTCTTCCTTTTCCACTAATTGAAGTGGCTTTGGTGTGCCCCTTGCTCATCACTGGCCCTTCCCAGTCTCCTTCACCAGTTCATCCTCATTGGGTCTCAAGATGTGGGCTTGCCTTCAAAACTCATGTTACCTCTTCTCTACTTCTCTTGTCATCTTACCTGATAATCAACCACCTGCTCCACTCCTGCTCTCAGAAGAGACATCTGTTCATGGGCTATGACCTTAGCACGTCAGAAGCCATGCTTTTAATGCTCTCTACTCCTTGAATTGGCTCTCCTCTCTGTCCATGGCAACTCTCTTCCTCTTCAGTTGAACCCAAATCTTGGTCCTTTCACCAAAATAAAAAACCTCAGGGAGACTGTAAAAAAGCAAATCCATCCTGTTGCATAAGGCTTTGCTCGCTGCTTATTTTTTAGCGTTGTCCCAAATAGTTCAGCTCTCTTTCTTGTCTGTTCCCGGATTGAATGGTTCTTGCCTGTGGAACCAGAGCAGAGGCCAGGAATGTGGATGGAATTTGGATGGTTGCTAGGTTACTTGGTGCATTCCACCCCTGCTTACTATTTACAGTGAAGACTCCTAGAAGTGTGAGTTTTCAAAAGGAAAACAAACTCATTTGAGGCTTGCTTATGAAAAATCAAATATTAAGTGGAAAGCACAGATTTAAAAAAAATCTCTGACATTCTTCCTCTTTACTTCTAGGAAATATATTTTTTAAGTATATAAAGTAGGATTGGGATTGGGGGGAAAAATGAATGCTTTCAGAATCTTAACATCAAAACACATGGTACTGGCTGTTGGCTGAGCCTGAGTGAAAATATTGCACCAAACATAGACCCCGAGGTATGGTAGATTTCATTTAGGTAGAAATGCACTTATAAGAAAGGGCTGCTATTTTAATTTTATGATTTATTGATACTGTCATTTACCATTCAAATAAATGAAAGAGAATGGTTATATTACATCCAGCATGTTTAGAACAATGTTTTTTACTTTATGAAATAATGAACATAGTGTGCTTGGATCTCAGAGTGTATTGTTGTAAGAGATTTCTCTGTCTCTCATGAATCACTGGACCCCTTTCATACAACTGTTCATTCTTCATTTGATGCACCATTTTCAGGTGGTCTGCCAGCTCAGGCTCCTCATCTCTAGACCTTGATGATAGCATTGTAGTGAGCTTCTGGTTGTATTTTTTCTATGTCAGGTAGCCTCTTAGTTATCCATCAGTCAAATACATCTTTTCTTAATATACTGCTCCATCATGACATAGAAAAATAAAAAGGGGAAATAATTTTAACAAGTTAACCAAAAAAATAAAGGTCTATAAAATATAATTTAGAGAAATAGTAACTCCTTAAATAATACATCTGAAGGATACTTCACAAGATCCAATTATTACAGCTTGCTATATTGCTTATGGCCACTGATAAAGTTAGTAGATATAAACAAAATGATAAAATATCTAAAATACATTTAGAATAAAATAATGTGCTTTTACATAAATTAAATCACATATAAAAAGGGAATATTTTCACATATATATCACATATTTAAAAGAAGAGAAATGTCATTTAAATACTCCATCTTAAATGGAGTATTTAAAATCTTAAAATAACTCTAAGGATCAACAGATGATGTATAAACCTAAACAAATGATCTACAAAATATCTTCAAGTGGTATGTACTTATTATTTCTAGGGAAAACGTTTTTTGAAATGGATAACTATTTTATCCATACATTTTCTACATGGACACACCTCCAAATTAAAAGCGATTGGAAGTAAAAAGAAGTTGCCATATTGGGTGTTTGTTTCATCCTCTATTAGTGTCTTTCTTAGTAATAGTTAGTAATATTTAATAGCTGGGGAAAAGATTATCATTTTGAGAGTTCATCCTTGTGATTATTACAAACAAAATGTATGTATGGGGGAGGTATGAAGGTGGTATTTTGTGATGTGTGAAGAGCAAAGGAATAGTTTTTTAAGAACTATAGCCAGTTGGGAACCTGGGTGGCTCAGTGGACTCTTGGTTTCGGCTCAGGTCCTGATCTCCCAGCTGTGGGATCAAACCCCACCTCTGCCTCTGTGCTCAGTGTGGAGTCTGCTTCCGATTCTTGTTTCCTTTCCCTCTGCTCCTCCCCCACACTCTCATGTGCTCTCTCTTTCTCTAAAATAAATAAATAAACTCTTAAAACCAAAAAATAAAAACAACTGTAGCCAGTTCTACCACCAGGCTGGTTGAGCAGTAGTGGGGGGAGAAGAGATAAGATTTGGATCTGTTTGATGGAAGGGCCAAGAAGGTTCTATAAGGGAGTCAAGGATGGGTTGAAGGATTTTGATCTGAGGGACAGAATGAAATAAAATTGTTAGTTATTGAGATAAAGAAGAATGGAGAGTGGAACAAGTTGACCAAGCTGGGGAGTTTAAGAGTTTGCTCTGGGGCATCTGAAGTAGAAATACCTCTGGGATATCATAGCAGAGAGCGTGAATAGGATGGTGGGCTCTAGTCTAGCTAGAAATGCAGAAAGGAGCAAAAGTGAGGGGCACTTGCAGCCCACATGCACACGGGGCAAATCTTCCTTTCCCCCATCCCTTGAGTGCCATGGGATATGCAATGGTTAGTGACACATTTGGTGGAGGTGGGGTCTTGCCGGGAGACAATTAGCCCAGGTTTGGTGACATCCTGCCATTTTAGATTTACATCACCATCCAGGAACAACAGATATTAATGCATCTTGGAAACTTGAGAAGCTTTGATTTCTCCCAGTTTTTTTGTGGTCAATATAACCATGCCCAGCTTGACAGCGTTCCAGAAAACCTCCCAGCAACAGGGCACCCAGGGGCTACAAAAGAAAGAACAGACGCATTTGACTCTATAAATATAAGAGCTTTTTATATAGCAGAAATATCAAATGCACAAACTATATATCTATAAGTACTACAAATAGAAAAACTTTGATATAACAAGACTGCTAAAACTATTTGCAAAGCAGTTGACAAAAGGGATTAATAGCAGTACTGTACCAACAGTGTTTACAACCTGGTAAGAAAAAGATGATGAAAATGGTCAAAGGTTAAGAATAAATAATTCACAGAAGAATAAATCCTAATGGTCAACAAACCCATGACGACGACAGTGTTGATTTATATCAGGGTGGTGGTAATTCAGGCCAGTTCTATCTTGGTTCAAATACTTGTACATGAGGTATGCATTCTGAATAATGAGCATGTAATATTTAAATAGAGGGAAAAAAGAGCTCTTTCCCTCTTGAAGAAGAGAAAATATTCTGAGGAGATAGAAATGTGAAAACGTGCATGGGGTGACGTGGAAAATCGCAACAAAGAACAGGAGCAGACCTCACAGCATGCCAGTCAGGTGGGCGTCCTGGTGGTTCTGGAGACTTGTCAGCAGTCGGCAAAGCTCAGGCTGATGTCTTCTATTGCTCCTAGAATTTTCTACTCCTGTAATAATTTATCCCCTCATCACACATGCTGTTTGCTTGCCTCTACATGTTTCCAAGTATTTCCCCGACATAGTTCAAAGGAAACTTGGAAATCTTAATTTATTATTTTCTCTTGATCTATCCTTAAAATATGCTCCTAAAATTATTCCAACGGTTCCTGGCATGTGTTTTTCACAGAAGGTGAGGGCAGAGAGAGGCGGGGGTGTGTGGTGGCATTGGTCTCTCAGCCAGGATTTCTGAATATATGCTTAGAATGTTCTCAATCAATGAATTCTAAAAGTAAAGTGGCAAGCATGACACTGAATGTGGGGTCCAAGGAGGGAGGGGAATGGTAGAGAGGGGAAATCCGTGGGGTTTTTTTCTCTAGATTAAAATTATAGCTTTCCAAGTTTGCTGGTATTTACCAATAACAATAAGTTGAGTTTAATTCCGTTTAACTCAGTAGGAATTAAGTATCTATCATGTCAATTAGGGTTGCGTTAGGTATAAACAGGGTCTTGTAAGAGGTGGGGAATATAGTCCTAATAGTCATAAACCTTGAACCTGTTTGGGAGATAAGATTTGTACACATGCAACAATTCAAGACAATGTGTAACTGTCCCTTCATACCAAGAACTGTGGGTGATCATTTTATGACTGAATTTTGTAAATCAAGCTCCCCAAGGCAGATTTATTTCCCTCATTTCCTGCATTAGGATTATGTCACTACCAGGGTCATAGTATTTCCTAATTTAAAAAAAAAGATTTTAAAATTTCAGTCTGAGACTCTATCCTTAGGCCTTTTCCCCTTTATCTCTTCTCTCTAGTTCTTAATTGTGTGTTTGTCACAATGTATTTTTCTCTGACAGATATTATATGTGCAATAAGGACATGTTTTATAAAACTTATTGGACATTTGAGTTTAGAGCAAATTTGGAAGGTAAACAATTCGAGAGTATAATGAGATGTCTTCCATGCTTCATAAATATTGTCATCCTCATTTCCTTGATATTTCTTTTCTTACTAATTTTGACTTGAAAGATACCATTAATTATCCTTGAGATAGAAACTTTCCTGTTGGCTTGCCCTCAACTCAACTTCAGATATACCTGCATCACATGCTAAAAGCTTCCATAGACTTCCTTCAGGCCGCGGTGGCTCATTTGGTCCTTTCCCAAGCTGTCACATAGGTTTATAAAACAATTTCTCTGGATCTTAGTTTCCTCATTTACCAGGTGCCAGCATTAGATGACCTCAGATTTACAGTTCCATTCTTCGATAATTCTTTTTGCAACTCCCCTCTCTCAGCATGAAGAAAAGTCTTGTAGGGAAGAAAATAGTCTTTACTCTCCAATTACAGAAACTTTCTAGCCACATTTTTTCCTTAATTAAGAAAAACAGTATCTGTGCTTGAAAGTGCAAAATCACTGAAATTATTGTGAGCTCCTCGTGCAGAGATTTCTTGCTTGACTTTACATCTGGTCTTTACAAAGGAAGTTCATTTCACTTCTAAGTGTCCTCAAGCCAGGAGTCCGTGGCTTGATTTACATGCAATTCAGAGATTCTCCAGCTTTTTAGCAAATGTCCCTTGGAAAGCAACCTAGTAACTGAATTCTTCAAGAATCAACACCAAAAAAGGCAGTATGGTTTCTGATGGAATACGTTTGAAATAAAAATTCAAAGAAAAGATTTGTGTGTATCATACGGGATTAGAAATGGCACATAAATGGTCTGTAAACTTTGGGTAGGTAAGCATTGGTGGGTGGAGCATTTTGGAAAGGTTTGGAAACAAGGTTTTTTTTAGCCACACTGATTGATTTCAGTGGATAATTGATCACTTTCTCTCTTTAGTTTGTTAGTGCTGACACAGACTTGTATCACATGAATAGTTCAGTGAGTTTAAAAATCTTTTAAAAATGGCAGTAGTATCTAAATACTTTTAACATTCTTAATAGAAGAATTAGAACACAGCCAGTCATTATAAAATGATAGATTTTTCTTCCACCTTTGGAAGACTTTATTTAAATGCACCAGCACCACCAGACTCCACTGCCAAGAGAGAAAGGGTATTCTAAATAGAAGGCAGAATTAAATTACCCTGGGAGAATCCAGTTACTGGAATCCTGTGTTCCTGGGGACTTGAGAAGATGCGTAGAAGAGCTAAATCGTGTTGAGAATTGACCTTGATCAGAAACCAGGAAGTTGCGGTAAGAGTATTTTCAATGAAAACACTGGGAAGTAGTCAATAACTTTTTGATGGATAAGCGCAACTCTTAACATTACTTTGCTCAGAATGGCTAAAGCCCAAACTATAAAGCAGAATCAGTCTGTTGTTTCTAAGCAACTGAATGAATAAGCAGCTAATAACATCCTAAAGTCATAATATGGCAAGTATATAGTGATTTAATATTTACCAGGTTAGTGTGTTAAATGAAAATCTGTTGGCAGTTGTGTTTGTAAGTATTTTAGATTGAAGATTTGACCAGTGAAACATCTCCTCACTTCTCCTAGAGAGTCAGTATTATTTATACGAATTGCTATTTTTCAAAGACCTGTAAATGTTTGCCTTTTCAAAAGTGAAACTATATTTGGACCTAATTCATACTGGGGTAGCTGCTCTGTGGCACAGGAGTTCAACCTGTCATAAGAAACATTTGTACAATAATTTGCTTCTTGACCAAAGATCTTACCCACTTATCCAGATTCTTCTTAATTGGCTCATCTAAGCTGAATCTTTTCTCCACCTCCTCAATCCAGAATATGTTCACTTTCCCCTACCCTTTCCTTGCTTTATGTCACTGTGGAATAAAGTTTTGGAGGCATACTTTGCCCTTTTGATAATATTTAGATTATTATGTATCTGTCTGTATTTACATCTGTTAAGGGAATTAAATTGAAAAAGAGAGGTAAGGGAAATATTCCTCAATTTTAAAGAAGGGAAGATCTTAAAGTTGGGAAGAATGATGCAAAAGTCAGTGGGTTAGTAGATTTTTATTCCCTGAAGGAAATGATACTGTATTTGTGGGACTAGCTAACTTGATACAGACAGATAGATGGGGACAGTATGGAAATCACAGGACTCTGAGAAAGACTAAGAATACAGGAACTAAAAAATGACCAATCCATGTAAATTGCTACTGACATGCCTTTAAAGTCTGTCTCCATGGGGATGTTCTGGGAACTCTGAAACCCTCAGAAAAATTCCCCTCCATAGGCTTGAATCTCTCCGATACTCTTCAGAAGATTTCTTTCTCTTTCTTAGTGGAAACGAATACCATCAGCAAATTGTGACTGTTGCCTATCATTTATACCGAGGGGCATTATTCCTAGAATATGGCTATGTATGTATTGCAACCAGTGAAACCTGTAATAGTTACAAAATTCCTGCAGAAAATCCTTCTATCCAGGGTTGTTTGTATTGCTGTGGTTGAAGGGTGTTGCCCATTGAAACAATGTAATTATGATTGACTATTCCCCATAACCAATCTTTCTGTCCCAGGAAAGTCATAAAAGAGGCCTCTGTTTTGGTAATCATCTGGTTGTTCTCCCACCTTTTGGCTAAGGAATTCGGAGAACCCCCAGTGGGTTTGCTCCCCAAGACAAGCAAGCCATGCCAGCTTAAATGTTCGATGATTCAGGCTTTTGGAAAGAAGACAACTTTGGTCACGGTGTATTGCATAGCATTGCCTTGGGTAAAGAATAAAGGGGCATGGGGGGGGCACTTTAACTCTCAGAGTCTTGTAGCTGAAATTTCCATCTCAAAACCATCCCTAGCTCAGATAAGGTAGTCTCCCTTGATTTTGGCAAGGAACTAAAATGGCAGTCTTCCAGGGAAATAATGGAGTTAAAATAATTCCCTCCTTTCTTTTTTTTTTTTTTTTAAAGATTTTCTTTATTTATTTGACAGAGAGAGATCACAAGTGGGCAGAGAGGCAAGTAGAGAGAGAGAGAGAGAGGAGGAAGCAGGCTCCCCGCCGAGCAGAGAGCCCGATGTAGGGCTCGATCCCAGGACCCTGAGATCATGACCTGAGCCGAAGGCAGAGGCTTAACCACTGAGCCACCCAGGTGCCCCAATTCCCTCCTTTCTTATAACACAAGCTTAATAGTTGCATGCTGATGAAAAATACATGTGCACATTCTTTGACAGAGAACAGTCATCTCGTTGGACAACTAGAGTGATGCCATGAAGCCCCAAAAGAGAAAATTTTTCTAGGACTATGCTGAGATCTTAATTTCTTCAATGAATTCTGCCATGACAGTCAATGTCATACTTTAAATTAAATGCTATTTTGCACCACTCTTTTACTGTTTTAAATATTTTGGGGCGCATCTCCAAATTTTTTTAAAGACCGTGTGATTATAAAATATTGTAACAATTTTCTTAATTGAAACATATAATGAACGTATATTACCCACTCAAAATAGTCACCTTGAAAAGTTTACATTCTTATTTTAGTTATGCACCTACAAAAGTTTAAGATGACAGAAAAGATATGATAGAGGCAGGCAGGACTTTAGAGTGGCTACCATATGATAAGGTGTGTTCCTTAGAAATTTTATTTTATTTTATATGAAAATATGCAGGTTTCTGGTCCTTGTTCAATCATAAAAATGAAAGATGGTCCCTATGGAAAATTTGGAAAATACAAAGATTAGGAAAGGAACTATAAAATCAAGTGTGGATGTACTGCCCAGAAATAATTGCCCTGGCTCTTCCTGCCTCCAGTGTGACTTCATGGAAAGAGTTTCAGTCCACCCACGCCACCCCCTACTGCTGGCCAGCCTCAGCTAGCCCATTCCCGGCCCTGCTTCTCCCATTTCTGTGCTAACTGCAGTCGTGTGTGTGGTCAAGATGTGGGAGGACTACCTACCTGTGTGGTCAATTTAAATAAATAATCAGAAGTAACACATTCAAGAGTATTCATTTAACATTGGCTGAGTGCTTCCTGTTTCTGAGACACAGTGCTAGGCCTGGAGGTGCAATGGGTCAGGACCATCCTCAAGGTGTTCATGGTCTAACAGGGAATTTGGGCATTTACTCCTATAAACAAGTTACAGTGAAGTAGGTGTGATTCAGTAGGTGAGTATGCAAAAAGTAGGTGTGATTCAATAGGTGGATATGCAAAGTACTCATGAAGTCATAAGTCAGGGCATTTTGAAGGTGGAGTGACGTTTGGGCTGGATCTTGAGATAGCAAAGCAATACAATTTCCCATGGCTTACCACCGATTCAAATCTCAGCTTTCACATAGGGATAAAGATAATGAGATCCTTCCCCAAAGTCAGAGCCAGAATTATTCATATATCTATAAAGGAACAAACACAACCTTGTAATAATGCTAGCAATAAAAATTTATGGACATTTAATTTAAAAAATTAAGTAATAAAGCAAAAGCTCTGGGTCTCATCAAAGACTTCGGTGTGGTGACATTTCTCCAGTAGTAAAATAGCCCAAGATTTCTATAACATTCTGTCAAGCAGTTCCCCAAATCAATTTACCTAGCATACAAATGAAAATGAATTTATAAGAGCTGTGAACACCTCCAACACAGGCCCAACTTTATAGATAAAACCACAAGGCTTCTGAATTCTGTAATGAGTTATGTGGCTGGCCAATAGTCAGGGAACAAAATGTAGTGCCCCTGTCACCGGCTGTCTGGGCCTGAATGGAATGGATGTTTCCATCACACATCTGACTCTCCCGATATACATAGACCTGGACTCAATTATGGAACTGACATATCCAGTTTGTCTGAAGTTCTTTGAGAACATAAAGAATAATAAAACTGGGTTACTTCTCACCTTTACCCATTGGAATGCTCTTGCATTCTTGGTTACCCTTCTAGAAGCTAGCGGTCAGACTTGGAAGAACACTGGAAAGATGGTTTAGTATTACTGATCACGTCCAGATTGAAGCAATAAACCTTTCCTCTGAATTCTCATGACTGTTACTTTCTGGATTGTTCATTTAATTAATTCAATCTTGTGTATGTTTCAATATATTTTTTTTTAGTTCTTTGACCTCTTATTTAGGTTCTATTAAGGTTCTTTTTTTTTTTTTTTTTTTTTTTTAAAATTTTTTTTTTTTTATTTGACAGAGAGATCACAAGCAGGCAGAGAGGCAGGCAGACAGAGAGGAGGAAGCAGGCTCCCCTAGAGAGCAGAGAGCCCGATGCGGGGCTCGATCCCAGGACTCTGAGATCATGACCTGAGCCGAAGGCAGTGGCTTAACCCACTGAGCCACCCAGGCGCCCCTCTATTAAGGTTCTTTATATTTATTTATTCCTCGTCGCATCTGACAAAATTATGGTTACCTCGATGCCCAAGATCTTAGTTTAACACTTTCTAAAACACTCATTTCTTGGACCCTGGCAGTTTAAAACATCTTTGATGTTATTTTATTTTATTTTTTTCCTACCAGGAGAGTTCTGTCTCACAGACTTCAAGACCATGTTACTAAAAATCCAAACTCCAAATATATTAGAACTGCTGGTCTGTGTAGGGGTTTAAAGTGAGGGAACCTCAAGAATTACGATAGCAGTAAGCATGTTGGGTTTTGTAACTGAAAATTAAGTTGAAAGGCAGAAGGGCTCATTTGTCCTCCCCAGTGTGATGCATACCCAGGACAGTTCTGCCCACGGACTAGGGTTTGGCTCTGTGTAGAAGAGTTCTTTTCAGGATAGTTGGGGCTGAGCAGAACATACAACCTCTCTAAGTACCTTTGTTTGCCATTCCGTGGTAGCATGATCCCGGGATGGAGCTGTGCCTGGTAAGGCTGCACAGGAGGAGAGTGAGAGCAGGCAGTGCACATCTGAGGATGTTTTGAGAGCAGAATTTTTTCAGGTTAGTGGGGGTTGCAAAACACAGGTTTGTTGTCCAGTTTTAGCTTCCACAAGTGAAGAGCTTACTAAGAAGCTCTCACTCCCATCCTTGCAATAAGAAAGAGAAGCTGAGCAATTGGAAAAATTAATCACTTTTCTTGGTCCCATTAGAGAACTGAGGTTTTTGGTGGAGGCTTTAGGATTAGCTATGCATAAAATTGCATAATCTGCAAATAATGACAGTTTTACTTCTTCCTTTTTGATTTGGATGAATTTTATTTCATTTTCTTATCTAATTGCTCTAGCTAGGACTTCCAGTACTACATGGAATAAGAGTAGTTAGATGGGTACTCTTGTCTTGTTCTGGAACTTAGAGGAAAAGTTTCCAATCTTTCACCATTGAATATGATATTAGTTGTGTGTTTCTTTTATGTGGCCCTTATTATATTGACATATATTCCTTCTATACCCGATTTGCTGAAGGGTTTTCTCATAAAAGAATGTTGCCTTTTGTCAAATGATTTTTCTGTATCTATTAAGAGGATTATATGATTTTTATAATTATATAAGGAACCATCCTTGCTTCCTGAATCCAACTTGATTGTGGTGTATAATCCTTTTAATGTGTTTTGGATTCAACGGATACGTTGTTGAGGATTTTTACATCTACTTTTATCAGGGGTATTCATTTTCCATTCTTTCAGTGTCTTTATCTGGCTTTAGTATCTGGATAGTGCTTGCCTCATAAAATGAGATTAGAAGTGTTTGCTCCTCTTTGATTTTTTTGGAAAAGTTTGAGAAATATCAGTATTAATTCCTCTTTAAATGTTTGGTATAATTCACCAATGAAGCCATCTGCCTGGACTTTTCCGTGTTTGGGAGGTTTTTGATCAATGATTCAATCTCCTTACTCATTATTGGTCTGTTCAGAGTTTCTGTTTCTTCTTGATTCTGTCTTGGTAGATTCCATGTTTTAGGAACTTATCCATTTCTTTTATGTTATCCAATTTGTTGGCATATAACTGTTTAGAGTTTAAAGTCTTATGATCCTATGTATTTCTGTAGTAAAAGTTGTAATGTCTCCTTATTCATTTCTCATTTAGCTAGAGTCTTGTCTCTTTTGTAATCTAGCTAAAGTTTTGTCAATTTGGTTTATCTTTTTTGAAAAAAGCAAGTTTTAGTTTTGCTGACCTTTTCTATTGTTTTTCTGGTCTCTAGTTCATTTACTTCCACTCTTTATTTTCTTCCTCTGCTAGCATCAAACTTAGCCTGTTATTTTTTTAGTTCCTTGAGGTGTTTGTTCAGGTTGTTTATTTGAGATTGTTTTGCTTTCTTAATCCACATTTACTGCTATAACCATTCCTCTTAGAACTACTTTTGCAGCAACCCACAGATTTCGGTATTTTGTGTTTCTATTTTCATTTGCTTTAAGACATTTCTTTATTTCCCTTTCGGTATCTTTTTTTTCCCCCCTTCTTCCTCCCACCCCTGTTTTGGTATCTTTGACCCATTAGTTGTTCAGGATTGTGTTGTTTAGTTTTCACATTCCTATAATGTTAAAGCCAGTGTCTTTCTGGGTTTCCTCTTGTCAATTTCTAGTTTCATACCATTGTGTTTGGAAAAGATATTTGGTATGATTTCAATCTTTTTAAATTTGCTAAGACATTTTTTTGTGTGTGTGTGTCCTATCACATGATCTATTCTGAAGAATATTCCATGTGCACTTGGGGGAAATGTATATTCTGCTACTGTTGGATAAATGTCAGATCCATTTGGTCTAATCTATGGTTGAAGTTCAAGTTTCTTTGTTGGTTTTCTGTCTGTGTGATCTCTCCATTGTTGAAAGAGGCATATTGATGTTCCCTTATCACTGTATTATTGTCTACTTCTGCCTTAAGATCTATTAGTATTTGTTTGATATTTAGGTGCTCTGACGTTGGCTGCATACGTTTTTATGACTGTTATATTTTCTTTATGAATTGACCCCCTTATCATTATATAATGACCTTCTTTGTGTCTTGTGCCATTTTTGGCTTAAAGTCTATTTTTTTCTGATAAAAGTGTAGCTACCCTACTTTCTTCTGGTTTCCACTGGCATGGAATATCTTTTTCTATCCCTTCACTTCAAGCCTATGCATGTCCTTAAAACTGAAATGAATCTATTGTAGGCAGCATAGTTGTGTCTTGTTGGTTTTGTTTATTTTAATCCATCTAGTTACTTTGTCTTTTGATTGGTGGAGCTAATCCATTTACATTAAAAGTAATTACTGGTATGTAAGGACTTACTAATGCCATCTTATTTTTGCTTGTATTTCTGGTTGCTTATATTTCGATTGTTTCTTTTTTTTTAATATTTCGATTGTTTCTACCTTTATAAATGGGTGATTTTCTGTGGCGGTATGCTCTGTTTCCTCCATCTTTATCTTTTCTGAATCTGCTCTAGACTTTGCTTTGTGGTAACTATGAAGCTTACATAAACCATCTTACAGATATAATTGTATTTTAAGCTGATAACAATTTCAATTACATACAGAAACTCTACCCTTTTACTCCTCCCACCATATTCTATGCTTTTGAGATCACAATTTACTTCTTTTTATATTGTGTATGCATTAACAAAGTATAGTTGTCATAGTTATTTTTAGTAGTATGTATAGTTAAGTAGTTAACATACTATCCTATGACAGAATTAGAGTTTTCTAAATCCGACTGTATATTCGCCTTCACCAATGTGTTGTATACTTTCTTATGTTTTCTTGTCACTGAGGGGTGTCCTTTTATTTCAGCTTGAAAAACTCCTTTCAACATTTCTTGTAGGGTGAGTCTAGTGATTTTAAACTCTTAGCTTTTTTTTTTTTCCCCCTAGGAAAGTTTTCATTTCTCCTTATCTAAGGAATAGCTTTACTGAATAGAGATTCGTTTTCTGACCATTTTTTTCTTTCAACCCTTCACATAGGCCATGCTCTTCTGGCTTGTAGGGTTTCTGCTGATAGCCAAATGGAATTCCTTCCAAAGCTACAATCTTTTTTCTTCTGGCTCCTTTTAGGATTCTTTCTTTGTATTTGATTTTTCACAGATTCACTATAATGTGTCTTGGAGGAGGTCCTTTTTATTGAGATAGTAGGGTGATCTATTAGCTCTGTAAACTTAGATGTCCAAGTTCCCTGGTTATGGGACGTTCTCAGCTGTTATTTACATGAACTTTCTGCCTTCTTTTTTTTTCTCTTCTTCTGGAATCCTGATTATTCTAATACTTGTATGCTTGAAGGAATCTCACAGCTCATGGAAGCCTTCTTTGCTCTTTTTCATTCTTTCTTCTTTGTTCCTAATTTGTTTCAAAGTTCTTGTCCTCCAGATCACTATCTGTCTTCCATTTAATCTCCTCTGCTGTTGATGCTCTCTGTTGCATTTTTCATTTAATTCCTTGAATTATTCAGTTCCAGAATTTCATTTTTTTTAATCATTTCAATCTCTTTTAAAGATTCTCATTTTGTTCATAAAGTATTTCTTGATTTCACTGAATTGTCTTTCTGAGTTTTCTTGTAGCTCATTGAATTTCCTCAGAACAGCTCTGTTGAATTCTTTATCAGCTACATCACAAAATTCTATTTCTTTGGACTCATTTATTGGAGGATTTTTGTTATCTTTTGGTATTGACAGGTTTTCTTGATTCTTCCTGTTCCTTGTAGTGCTGTGTTGCTGCTTTCCCATTTGAAGCAGCAGACACCTCCTCAAATTTGTACCACTTGCCCTCAGTTGGGGTATACTGTTCACCAGTTCTGTCATATCTGGGATTTTCTCTGAGCTTGTATGGATACACCTGCTCACTAATCATGTTTCCTTGTTTGGCAGAATTCTTAAGGTTAAATGTCTCTCCTGGTCCTTACAACTCAGTAGGCTGGCTGCTGGAAACCTCTCTTTTGTTTTCCAGAAGGTGGCACCATCTTTCAAGTTTGTGGTTACTTCTTTGCCTACTGCTTCTCACCTGGTTTTCTGAGAGCACTTGGTTTACTGTACAGGCTATCACCACTGCACTCCGTGTGCACAAAGAGCTGGCTGCAGAGTAGGGGGAAGAGTGGATTTATCATTCAGGGCTTTGGGGGTGCCTGCAGATCTGGTAGGGAGATCCTTGGGTGAGGTTCTCCCACAAGCTTCTGGGCAGGCTTCCCACTGGGATCCTGACTGTAGTCAGCACCAACTACATCTCTTTTATTCCCTTTATATTCTTATCTGTTTCTTTACCAATATTCCCTGTCCCCCCAACTCAAAGCAGTCCCACCTCAGTACTCTGGTTGCTGCTGGAGAGCAATGGCTTTCTTCCACTGCTTCCTGCACAGATGGGGTAGCCAGACACTCTCTCACCACTCTTTTTTCCTGTAGGAGACCTTGCCTCCAGATAGTTCAGGTGCATTCTGTGTCATCTTCAGTGGGAAGGTAGGGAGGTGGGGTTGGGTACCTCACAAAATTCTTTTTACCCTTTCTACTGCATCAAATGATTATGATTATGATTATGGTTATTTCTTCCAATGGCATGCTGAAATCTCTCCTCAGGAAGGCTGGACTTCTTGGCTATCTGCCCAAGTCAGCACTCTTCAGGTTTCTCTTGACTGTGGCAGAGGGAATAAGCCTGGCAGGGCAGGCTCACTGGCTCAGTTGGTTTTGCAGCCTTGACCAGGGTCTGACCATCTGTTATAGGATGTAACGGTGGGTGAGCCTCCTCCCTCGTCCCCTAGCTCTGGTGCTGAATTCCGCAACTCCCACAGAGGCACTCTTGTCTGAGGATGAATATATAATTAGTTGTTACGAAAGGGAGAAAAAAGGAAGATGTCTTATATAGCTATGTTGCTGAAATCACTTTTCTGGAGTACTTTAATGCTTTAGAAACAATTCACTCTCCAATTAAATTAAAGGAGGTTTTTTGTTCGTTTGTTTGTTTGTTTTTTAGGATTTCACTTATCTATTTGAGACACACAGAGAGAAAGCATGAACAGGGGAGGGCAGAGGGAAAAGCAGTGGGAGAAACAGAGGGAGAAGCAGTCTCCTTGCTGAGCAGGGATCTCCATGCCAGGCTCAATCCCAAGGCCCTGAGGTCAGGACCTGAGCTGAGGTCAGACATGTAATTGACCGAGGCACTCAGACATCTCAAAAAGGGGTATTTAAATACATGCCTTTAAGTAGACTTTCAGAACTTTGAAAAGTTTCTCTCACTAATTTTTGGGGAGTCACAGGCTTTTTGAAAATCATATTAAAGCCTGCTAAAATGCATAAATATACAGCCATATAAAATTTTAAATGTGATTTCAAGGACTCACGCGACTGAATTCCATCCACAGATTCTCCAGGGATTCATGAAGTCCACATCAGGAAAGTTTGTACCATATTTTGTGCTTTTTTAAGTAAAATGGCTACATTTATTCTTCCAATGGACCTGAAACAAGGGAGAACATGTAGATGATCTTTACCCTCAGAAGGTTTCATCAGTGAAACACTTTTGTGTGTGTCCCCAATAAATACATATTTATTTAAAATTTATACTTTGATATTCTGTCAATTTGTATAATATATGTTAGAAAAAGCCTAATTTTTATCTTACTTTTAGATAAAAACAAAACAAGAGAAGTGTTAATACTTTTTTTCCACCCAACTCAGTAGATTGTCTTGTGGACCCCCTAAAGTACATGGATTCCATTTTGGCAACTAAGGCATTAGTTCAAAACGAGAGCCAAGTATATGTAGATACATTAATTAAACAGAGCTATAGTGATGAATGGATAAAGAAGCTGTGGATTAATGAAATACTATGCAGCCATTAAAAGAAATGAAATCTTGCCATATGCAATGATATGGATGGAACTAGAAGGTATTATACTGAGCGAAATAAGTCAATCGGAGAAAGACAATTATCATATGATCTCCCTGATATGAGGAATTTGAGAGGCTGAGTGGGGGTTTGGGAATAGGGAAGGAAAAAAATGAAACAAGATAGGATCAGGAGGGAAACAAACCACCAGAGACTCTTAATCTCATGAAACAAACTGAGGGTTGATGTGGGGAGGGAGGTATGGAGAGGGTGGTTGGGTTATGGACATTAGGGAGTGTATGTGCTATGGTGAGTGCTGTGAAGTATGTAAGCCTGACGATTTACAGACCTGTACCGCTGGGGCAAATAATACATTATATGTTAATAAAAATAATAATAAAAAAAGAAGAAAAAAACAGAGCTGTAGTGATGCGAAGATAACCTACAAGATATCAACAGGGAGGAATCATGTTTCATTTAATTTCCAAAGAAAGAAGGTGATTACTACAGATTGATTTCACTTGCCTACTTACATTATTTATCAAGCATGATACCACTTACTATGCACCAGCCACTATTTTAAGCACTTTACAAATATAGGCTCCTTTTATGCTTTTAATAACCCTATAAAGTAAATACCATTATTATCCCAATAACATACTGACAATTTAAAATGATGTTCTCAAGTTTATAAAGTGGCAGTCTTGCTTCCTGGTGCTTGACTATTTTCCAGGGCAAAGGGAGCTAGAGGTAACAGCTGCTGCACTCAGGGGCCATGTAGAAACTGGGTAGAAACCCAGTAGAAACTGAACGGGGAAGCCAACTTGCCCATGGAATGCCTTCTTATGCCTTGTAGCTCTTTTGTGCTTGCCTTATGGGCTAATATGCTTTATAGCCCCGTGACCAGGTCTTGTGCAGATCAAGGATATTTGGAGTTGCTTTTTGATGAATAGGAAGGCTTTACCAGCTACCCTTTCTTGGGAGGACTCTGTGCTAATCTTGGTCTTCTGTTTAAAGTGTTTAAGTGTTTAAGCTTTATCTTAGAACAAGGACCTGGAGCACAGGCTTCATTTCATCCTAGTTTCTTTTAGTTTTAGTGCAGGAGCCACTGGGAAAATCGTTTTCTTTTTCTTTCTCTCTCTCTCTCTTTTTTTTTTTTTTTTCTTTTTTTTTTTTTTTTTTTTTTTTTTTTTTGGTTCAGAAGGCTTTTCTTCAATATAAAAAGATGTCAAAGGAGGAGAAGATAAGAGTAATGAAACTCAGCCAACAATTCTCATTTTCAAAAACTCCCATTGTTACCTCACATCTGTGTCTGCATAGAAGCCATAAGTTGTTACTCTGCCTCTGTTTCCAAAATGCCTTGAAATATTTGGGTCTAACTTCAGTTGATAGAATCAGTGACACTGGAAAACTAGATGTCTGTGGAAGAGGTTTTGTATATTTTTGTATCCTGGGGACATTTTTTTTTTTTCTCTTTGGCATTTACTCAATTAGCAAAATCTGCTCTGTTTGTACATTCTAAGTTGTTAGCATCCCATTTTAAATGACATGCAGAGAGAATTAGCAAACATATTCTGAAATTTTTTGAGTCCTTCAGGGGGAAAATATCTATTTCCCTTATTTTGCTTTTTTTCCTGCAGCGCTTATTCTTTCCTGATATATTTATCGTACACATATTTTGTCTGTTGAAGAGAGCAGGGAGCTGGATTTGGTCACTTCTCTATCACCAAACCCTAAAATGGTGTCTGGCACATAACTGTCCTCAATAAGTATATGTCACATGAATGGATGGATAAATAAATCTAATAACTACCAGTGCTGACAGTTGACAACACTGTCTCCCAGATGTCCTTGTGGAGAGGCAGACCCTTGACCCCCAGAGGACCTGGCCAAGGTGAGCCAAGGAAAATGCTGTTGCCTTCAGTATGATGGATGTGATAGGGAACAGGAAATGTGAGGCATGGTTATGGTAATTTGTTTTCACTGCAAAAAAATACAGGCCCATTGAAAAATCTATCAGAAGAACTTAAGAAAAGACATAAATAAGAAGTTATTTTGGCTTCTATTAAGTAGCAATATCTAGATCCTGGAGCAAGAATGGAAAGCTTTATAAAGTTAAATGTAAATGAGGATTGAAGCAGACGAGTTTGCTTCAATTCTTCAGAAATGAATTTTAGAGAAATCACTTGACTGGTTTACATATTATTGGATATTAATAATGTATATATTTTTTAGTCTCTGATGAAAAGCTGTTGTTTTCAATTTATATCAGTAGCCTCAACGTGGAGAGAAATTTTCTCTCTGGTACTTTTCAAATAAATTTTCTTTGATTTCTTAGTGCTTCTTTTGGACTCTTAATTACATTGATAGAAGATGGGTTGCTTCAACACTTTTACTATATAAATCTTTTGTCTTGAAGGAAGATAATTGATTTTTAAAAAATTTACAATGAGCTATTGATGAAAAGTCACTATACAATGAGCTCCTGTGTATTCATTGAAAGCAAAGTAATACGAGCTATGTAACTTTGTGAGAAAGCAGTACTTGGAACTTTCATTATCAAAATTAATATTATAATCCTTGTTTCCATCAAATATAATGTCATTTACCTATTTTATTTTTTTTTACACTTTCTACATTCAGATTACAGGATCCTGAACAATGTAGCTGCTGTATCAGCGATAAAGAAATTTTTAATGTTTAAATGAGAGTAGCAAACTTATAAAATATGTCCAAGTATTAAAAGATTTATTTCCATTTTTATCAAAGCCTATGATTTGGAGGATTTTTATATCCTACAAGTCAATTTGACTAGATTTCAGATCTTGGAGTAATAGTTGTACAAACAATTTATTTCCTAAATTTTTATAAAATCATAAGCCCCATGGTCCCCTGAGACAGAACAGGCATGAAATTGAATTATTGAAATGTTTTCTGCCTCAGATGCCAGTAGCATAGGCTAGGATCAAATAAATTCTAATTTTTATTTATTGATCAATTAATTTAGCTTACTGGTAAAAAGCAGCAGGCTTGGTGTCTAGCGATCGTGTGTTATATATTCTACATACTATGTAACAAACTACCATACAATTCAATGGTTTAAACAACTATCTATGAGAATTTATGCAGCTCAGGTTTGTCTTTCCCACGATGCTGTAAGCAGGACAATGCAAGATCTCCTGAGACCTAGTCTGGTGCATGACACCCTGTCACCTCTGCCTCATTTCATGGCCACAGCGAGTCACAAGCCCAGCCCAGAATTGAGGAGTAAGGAAAATCTCTTCTGCCTCTTTTTAGGGAAAATTGTAAAATTTGTGGATAAAGAGAGGTGTAAGGAATTGGAGGTGTTAATACAGTTTATTATAGGCAGAAGAGAGATGCATATTTAAAACAGGAGGAAATAAGTTAGGAAATAATTTTTATTCTTTTTTAAATTATTATATTAGTCACTATACAGTGCATCATTAGTTTTTGACGATTCATTATTTGTGTATAACACCCAGTGCTCCATGCAATATGTGCCCTCCTTACTACCCATCAACTGGCTCACCCATCCCCCCACACCCCCAGGAAATAATTTTTGAAAGGGAGACGCATCTTTGCGTGATACGTTATTGATCATCTGCAACCACAAAAAGAGTTATTTGATAAAGATAAAAGATACCCATATGTGCGAGTTTCCACATCGATCCTCTAGGTTGGTCATTTTCAGAATGTGGTCACCGGACCAGCAGAGTTGTCTGGGAACTTGATAGAAATGTAGATCCTCAGGTCCTACCCCAGACTTACTGAATCAGAAACTGTGGGGCAGGGTCCCAGCAGGGCCCAGCTTTGGGAGAACCACTGTGCAAGGTCAGTCTTTGACTTATTCCATCAATTTGTAACAAGCTGCTATAAAATCTTTTAGTGACTTGAATAGTTTACTCGTAACAACATGATCACATCTTTGGGTTCTGTTGTTGGCAGTGTCAAGTGGGAAAATCTCAAAGCCTTCCTGAATTTTTGGCAGATGATTCATACATTTTTTTTTTTTCCCTGAATGAGCCATCATCAGATAGTGGAGAGGAAAACTGTGTTGCTCTATTCTCTCCATACTGAGTCTTGGTATTTTCCATTTATCTATAATTTCTAAGTTTTTGCCCCTTGTGTTTAATGCCGTTTACTCTTCTTTTCACAGCAGGGGTGGAAATAAATGTGCCTAATGTATAATGACCATCTTACATCTTCCCCCTTTCTTAAAGATTTTGCCACTTGACTCTTTTGTCACAGGTAAGATCTGAGACATTTGGGGCAAAAACTGAGGAACAAAATATGTTTAAAAGGTCAGTTCCTTCACAATCATATTTCTTATTTGTCTAGCAAAATTTGTTTGCTTTCTAACCTTGACCATTCTCTCCCCACCCCATGTAGAAGCCTATGTGACTACTTTCTCCCCACCCCCAAGCCTATGTGACTACTTTTCCCTTTGAATGACTTTTCCCTTAACAAATTTTTCATGATGACAGTTGTTTCTCAGGACTTCTGAAGGCTAGCTCAGAGCAATTGAGAAGTGGTGTGAGTTGTGTTTCATTTAATTCTTCTCTCAAAGTAGGAGAATTGCATCCAATCATCAATCATATTCCTATATTAGCATTTGGACTTAAAGATGAACAAGGGAACTCTCGATGTTGGCAACTATGTAATCTTAAGTGAAGGTTTCCTGTTTCAAGCCATTAGTTCTCTCTGTTGATATAATATCATGATGTAATTTTTATTTCCACTTATTTTACTAGGAAAACTTCTATCAGAAAAAATCAATATCTCTACCAAAGCATCGGTGATTGAATAATGTATACAACTAACCAGCATTAAGTGAATTATGTAGTAAGTTATTTATTCAGTTCTATGAAAAGCAAATCTTTGCCTTTCTCATGGGAAATTATTTCCAAGGTTACTGCACAACTGAGAAGGGGAAAACATGTTAAAAATTCTCAGGTCCATTATTATAATTATAAAATACCATTAATAATGATAGTTGAGAGTAATCTGATAAGCATAATTTCTGTAACAAAAAAAAAGAGATAAAATTTTATTAATAGATACTGAAGATAATTCTTCTAAAGTCAGCCCCAAGACTTGGATGTCTCTCAAGACTGTACTTATTGCTTCAAATTGCTCATATTATCACCAAGTTAATTCTCCTAAGACACAGCCTTAGTCCTTAGTTACTTTCTGGATGACATCTTCAGTCCCCGCCCCCCCCCACCCCTAGTTATCTATTTCAGATTGTGATGACTATTAGCTTATCATTATTTTTTGCTGGGTGTAACATTTGGTTTTCACTGAGATAACCCCAAATGATGCTTGTTCTGTGGTGGAATCTTTTCCTGTAGATAGAGCTGGACTGTCTGGGGTCCGAACTTCCTGATCAGATTATCTATGTGGCCCGATCAAACCACATAAAATGTGTCCTGAGTGCTTCCTTTTCTCCTGGATCACAGTGTTTGGTATTTTATCTGCACTTACCTGTTACTACGTGGAACCTGGATTGTCACCTTTACTGTACTGTGAAGGTGTAACATTTCACATCAATATGGCTGCCTGTTAACTCCTCTCAACTAACTTTTCTTCACTGTAGTGGTGGAGCTAGGGGAGGGACCAAGGGTCAAAGAGAATTTCTGGGTAACCAGGAATTAAGATTAGGAAGAAGCTTTTTGCAGAGGACAAACACGTGGGGCAAAACTAGCTTACTTGACAGATTCACCTCCAGTTAAAATTGCCTATGACAGGGATTCGCTGATTCCCTGTTAACCCATGGAAACCGTTCCGCAGAGCCCGGACAAAGAGCCCAGGAGACTCTTGCTCAGCTGTGAGGTCTCCTAGGAAATCTCTGTGTCAGCTCCTTGTCAGATGGGAGGATGTAATTGGCCATTACCAAGTACGTGGTTCAAGAGCACTGTCTTTATTCCGGAAGCTGTATTTGGTGACATGTATTGTTCTCTCTCTTCAGATGAATTGTGGACCGAGAGACAAAATGGTTTGTTTTAGATTTGGGAAGCCCAGCTGCTTACATAGACACTTGTGCCTTAAAAGCTTGTTTACTGTAATGCATAAAGTATTTGTTTCATTTGTTGTGTTTATGTGTTTCTGAGTCTGTTTTCCATACCGGGGCAAGCTTCTTGGAAGACAGGGGCAGTGTTCCTGGTCCTCTTTATAACTGCCTGGCTCATGACAGATGCTCAAAATATGGTTACTGAATACGGGATGAGGGTTTGGATTCATGATGGGAGCAGGCTCTGGGGCGCATCTCAAGACGCCACCTGAGATACCTGTATTGTTCTTCATTGCTCCTGTAACCTATTTTTACACATTTAGTGGCTTAAAATTACTCAAATTTAGTATCTTACAGTTCTGGTAGTCAAAGTCTGAATTGGGTCTCAATGAGCTAAAATCAAGGGGTCAACAGGATTGGATTCTTTCTGGAGACTCTAGAGAAGAACTTACTCCCTTACTTTTTCCAGCTTCTAGAAGCTTCCTGCACCCTGTGGCTATGGCCTTTCCTCCAATTTTAAACCCAGCAGCATAGCATCTTCAAATTTCTGATTCTTCTGCCTCCCTTTTTCCCGAGGACACTTGTGATGACACTGAACCCACCAGGGTAATACCCCCCATCTCAAGGTCAGTAGATCAGCAATCTTAATTCCATCTGTAACCTTAATTCCCTTTTACAGTGGAACCGAACACATTCACAGGTTCCAGGGATTAGAACACAGACGTCTTGGGGGCCCACTATTCCATCTACCTCATTGTCCAAACAGCATTTTTTTTTTTTTTAAAGAATTTTCAACCTTGTCTAGATAGCTGTTTTTTTTCTCCATTTCTATAAACTATGTAAAAGTATCCAAATGGCATATAATTATTTTGAGAACAAGAACCTAAATATATAAATTAATCCCATTCAACTTTGTTTCGGGCAAATCGCTTCCATCTGCTTTATATCTGTATGAATCATAAGGACTGCTGGAAGGACTCAGGAATCTTGTATCAATGAGAAAACCCCAATCAAAGCAAGCATGAGCTTTGAAAATAAACCACCATTGTGTTTGGATAATAGCCCATTAACAAAGGTTAATTTTCCTTAAATCGCAGCACATTTTTATTTCCTAGAACGAACTTCGAGCAATTAGAGTCTGTTGGGTAAACTTTTAAAACAAAATCTGAATGTATTGTTCTGAGCAATCCTGTAAAAATACATTTTTAAAATTAACATTCATTTTTAAAATTTAAAAAATGATTGGCAAGAAACTCATTTAAGCAAATAAAAAGCAAGCTGATGAACTTCAGCTTTCACCGGAGCAACTCAAGAGCATTCATTTTTAGCTTATAAACTAATGAATCCTAAATGGAGACCATTTCAGAGAGAAAGAACTTTGTTTTCCTTCTGTGGAAAATGGAAAGGGTTCTAATTAGGAATATGAAGCATTTTGACATAATGAAGCTACTGAATTGCTCCAAATTTGTCCTGAATTTTGTTAGCTCCAGGGCTATAGCAATAATTTCACTCTATCTTGTGTCCAAGAATCGGCTACCATCTGCCTCAGAGTAACTTTACCTATGTTGGCATTTTTACTACCGATCTAATTGTTTATTTATTTAACTAATGGATTCTGTCCTCACTAGAACCTGTTATGACATTAAAATGTGTTTTGAGCCCAGAAAGGAATATACTATATTTTTAAAATTTGAAGATATCTGTTGGGTCTTTTCGGGTTTTTGTCTTTCTACATTCCTATAAACAAAATTAAGCAAAACCGCCACTGAAGAGGTAAAAATCCCAATATAAATCTGTTCTGATTTAAAAAGAAAAAGAAAATTCGTCCTCCTGGGCAAATCTGGGCTCTACAAATATTCGCACAAAATAATTCTTCATCCCCACTTACATTTCCCCTGTACAACTATGGAAATATAAAAGGTCTGTCTCTTGAGTTTCTTCCCTGAGAGTCAAAGGCAAGAAATGAGGTATAGCTCTCCATTAGGAGTGTAAAGGTATAGAGTCCTCTGCTTCCCAACGGCCTGTGTCATGTCAGATCTCCTTCCAGAAAAAAGGAAGCATACAGTTGCATCCTTCTGGACTTTATATATAATTGTATAATATAATGCAACATAATATATCACACACACATATATATATATAATGTATTAAGTTGTGCAGTTTAAATATTTGCAGGTTATTTGATGTCACTTATACCTCAATAATGAGAAAAAAGAAATTTTTTAGTTTCTTCTGACTATGCTTTTGACTTGGTTCTGGCAGTATTTCCATTTTTTTCCCTAGAACTGGGTTGATTAGAGAACTGGGTTGATTCTCCATCCAAGTCCTGTTAACCTTCTTTTCTAAGGGACTCCAATCTTGAAATTCTTTTGCTGGTCCTTCCAGATTGATCTCTCCTCTGGAAACTTAAGGAGTTACCCCCCTGATGCTGAGCACCAGGATTGCCCAGAGACTCCTATTCCCATTTTTAGCTTCCCCCCCAGGTCAGGTGCAGGATTCATTTCTCTCGATGGGGAAGGAGGTGATAGGGTACATGAGTAAGAGAAGACATTCCTGGGCATAATGAGGTTCACTTCAAATCACTTTCTTAACCAACAGACCTACTGCCAAAATGTGTGAGTCACTGACTAAATCTTTCTCCAGTGTCCTCTGCAGGAGGCAGTGGGGGGAGCTGCACCAAATTCCAGCTCCCATCCCCAGCTCCATTCTTCATTGCCAACCAGTCCCTTGTGACATTAAATGGGTCAGACACTTGCAGTTTGTGAGGTATAGGGCTTGAATTGTCTGAGAAGGATTCTTAGATCTGAAGATTCTTAGATCTCAAGCAATGACTCATATCAACACTTATTAGTGCAATAGGGGCACCTGATAGCTAATTTTTTTGCATTTTGCTGTTTTTAGGATTTGCTCTTTCTTTAAACAACATGTTACTAATCCTGTTTAATTACCCCCATTTGTGTGGATTGCAGGAAAATGCTGCAAAAGAAGACATGGCTCTGTTTCCCATTATGTGAGCCAGTTGTGTTTTGTAACACACAGGATTTGACTTCTTATTTTGCTATTTTTGCACTATGTCATTCATTATTTTATTTTCTTAAATCAAGTTTAAGCACCAAATATAGAAGTGGCACATATATATCTTGAATTTCTTTTTTCTGATTACTGAGGTCTAAGTGGCATCAAATAACTTGCAAATATTTTGACATATGTTTATACCCTTAAAACCATATCCACAGTCAAGATAATCAACATCTTTTCACTCCTAAAAGTTTCTTCATGCTCTTTTGTTTCTTCATGCTCTCTGCCGACTACCCTCATCACCCAGGAAACTAACAACTCTGTTTTCTATCATTTAGATTAGTTTGCATTTTCTAGAATTTTATATAAATGGAATCATGTACTATGTGCTTTTTTTTTAAACATTTTATTTATTTATTTGAGAGAGAGAGAGCATGAGAGACAAGAAGGTGAGAGGGAGAAGCAGACTCCCCGTGGAGCTGGGGGTCTGATGCCGGACTCGATCCCGGGACTCCAGGATCATGACCTGAGCTGAAGGCAGTTGCTTAACCAACTGAGCCACCCAGGCGTCCCATTATGTGCTTTTTTGAGGGACAGGGAGATCTGACTCCTTTCACTGAACACCATTATTTTGAGATTAATGCATATTGTGTGTATCAAGGATTTTCTCCTTTTTATTATATGATGTATTGCAGTTCGTTTATTCATTTGCTTGGTGATGGACATTGGGGGTTTTCCAGTTTTCAGCTATTACAAACAAAGCTGTTATGAACATCTAAGTATTTCTAGGAACACAGGCTTTTCTTCCTCTTGGGTAAAAGGACTGGATCACGAGGTAGTTACATGTTTAACTTCTTTTTTTTTTTTTAATATTTATTTATTTATTTTAGAGAGAGAGGGAGAGTGTGCAAGGCATAGGGGAGGGCAGAGGGAGAGACGATCTCAAGCAGACTCCCCACTGAGCACGGAGCCCAGTGCAGGGGCTGGATTCTATGACCCTGAGATCATAACCTGAGCCAAAATCAAGAGTCAGGCGCTTAACTAACTGAACCACCCAGGTGCCCCGCCACAGTCTTTTTAATTTTAGACATCCTTGTAGCTGTGTAGTGGTAACTCATCATGCTTTAATTTATATTTCCACAATGACTAATGGTGTGGAGAATTTTTTTCATGTGCTTATTCACCTCCCTATGTCTTCTTTTGTAAAAATGCATTCTAAAATTCCCGTTCAGAAATGAAAAAAAAAAAAAAAAGTGTGAGAATCTCTTAAGGTAATCAATCCCTACCAATGGGAATCAGGGTGGGGACTCTGATAAGGAACAAGTCAGTCTCTCTTGATGTTCTGTCCTCCAGCCATGTAAATGAGGTTTCTCCAGTGGTTTCACATGGGTTTGTCTTCATTGGTTCAACATACATGAGCATAAATGAGCTTCAAGTACCTTTGTATATCATCAGACTAATAATTTCCCTTAGAAGTTGGTGTTGAATATAGCGTTGCTGTTCAGAGCATGTCACAGGGACCTTCCCATAGGTACTAGTGCCTCCTGTAGGACAGACACTGCCCTGTGCCTTGCAGTGCTGATGGATGAGACACTGTCCTCAAGGAGCTTGCCGTACTGTAGGAAAACCTCATAGCAATGTGTTGTATCTCATTTTCTGAAGTAGCATATCTCTTTAAGGAAATGAATGAATATATGAATATGTAAATAAATATCACAATAATCAAAATACTTAAATCCCGGGGTTATGATCAGGCAAACCAAGAATTCAGCAGACTGGCTTCATATTCTGGAACCTTTAAAATTCATGCATTTGGTGCCATTGCAGTGTGGGTCCCAGCAAAATGCCAGTTCAGCTATGCTTAAAATACATTGACAAAGTCATGTGTGAGTCATACTGACTCAAGCTCCATGCCAGACATTTCATATATGTATCACCTTTTATCTTAACTACAACCCACCAAGTCTGGGCTTATAAACCCATTTTATAGATGAAGGGACTCAGTGTTGAAGTAACTCCTCTAAAATTCAACCAGCAATTTGCAAAAGTAAAATGAAACCCAGATCCATCAGACCACACAACACTTTGCACCCATCTTTTGTTGGTGCCTAGAAAAATCCACCTTGTGGGATGCCTGGGTGGCTTAGTCATTAAGCATCTGCCTTCAGCTCAGGTCATGATCCCAGGGTCGTGGGAGGGAGCCCTGAATGAGGCTCCCTACTCCACTGGAAGCCTGCTTCTCCCTCTCCCACTCCCCCTGCTTGTGTTCCCTCTCTCACTGTGTCTCTCTCTGCCAAATATAAATAAAATCTTAAAAAAAAAATCCACCTTGCATGTGAACCCTCTCTAGGGAGAAAAAACAACACCTTACACTCTTCTCTAACTTTGCTTCTTTCAATCAATAACACCTTAGAAGTAAGAATCAGCTGGTTAGAATGCAAAAAAGGTCTATGCAACAAAAACAAATATTCTGGTGGCCCATTTTCAGATATGTATGTCTAAAACTCCTCTAGGGGGAAATAAAGCATCATCCCAATATGAAGTTCCTATTTTGATCATTGATTTCCAGATTGGAAGCAGACACACACCCTGTTCATTGATCAAACTGTAAGGTGGTGACAGAATTTACTCTGCTGGAGAATTCAGCAAAGCTTTGGTGTCAAGAGCTTCATTTGAGGCTTTTTCCAATTCTCTGCTGGGGCTGCTGACCTAGCTGAATCCATCTGGAGACGGTCCCGGGCTCTCAGCTCCGTGCAGAATGTTGAGAGAATAGCAGTGAGGAGAATGCTAGAGACCAGGGCTCAAGGCTTCCTAGTTCTGGTAGAGTTTAGGCTACAACCGAAAGCATTGGACTGGAGGCCTGTGGGCATGGCGTGCACTTTCTGCATTTTTGGAGGAAGCAGCTTTGATCTGCTGTTATTGGCGACTCCAGTGTGGTCCGTATATCTGGGGAATCTCTTGTAAGGTAAAGATAAGCTGCAAAGAGAATCAGGAGATCTGTCCCCGTGTAGCATCACAATTGGTTGGGGACCATATGAACTCAGAAAACTGACATGAAAAATAAACAGAAGCCCACTTTTCATTCTCTACCTTGGCTGATGTATTTGGGAGCCTCTTGCTCAGGCCCAGAACTGGGTTAGGACCAGAAACAGATCTGAGGAAAGTCTGGTCCGAGCTGAGAGCCTTCGAGTGAGTTTGATGTTCACAGTTAGTGTGCCATCTTACAAATTGAAGGTTTGTGGTGTGGAGCGAGACAGGGAGAGCCGCTTTCCAATAGCATTTGTTCCATTACGTCTGGGTGTCACATTCTGCTAATTCTAGAAATCTTTCAAATGTTTTCACTATTTTCATATTTGATCTGTGATCAGTGATTGCAACTCACGGAAAGCTCAGCTGATGGTTAGCAGTTTTTAGCACCAAAGGATTTTTAAATTAAGGTACATACATTGTTTTTATAGACATAACTCCATTATACACTTAATAGACTTAGTGTAAATGCAACTTTTATATGCACTGGGAAACCAAAACATTCATTTGACTTCCTTTGTTGAGATACTTGTCTTATTGCAGTGGGCAGGAACTGGCTCACAATATTTCCAGGGTAAGCCTGTACATATTTGTGGAATTCTGTGGCCCCTATCCCTTCCCAGCCACACACCCCTATGCAGGCTTCACGAAGACTGGGCCAGTTTTGCTCACCATTGTGTAATGGGCACTTACGACAGTGTCTGACTCACAGTAGGGACTCACTGATCTTGTAATGCCCCTTTACCATCATTCTCCACAATGCAGCAGAATTGGCCTCCCACATACCCTGCTGACTTGTCATAGGCCCACTCAAGAGCCTGTGATGCCTTTTAACTGCCGAAGGTAAAACTGGACTTATGTAGGAGCAGAGTGTGTAAGACTCTTTACATCCTGACCTGACCCTATTATTAAGTATATTTATTAAGCACCTAGTATATACTAGGCACTGTGTGGTCCCTAGAAATTTATCAGTAGACAAAACAAAGATTTTGCCCTTTGGTGACTGGAGATCTATGACAAAGAAGTAATTTTTTTTTTTTTTAAGATTTATTTAGTTGAGAGAAAACATGAGTGGGAGGGGCAGAGGGAGGGGAAGAGAATCTCAAGCAGATTCTGTGCTGAGCACAGAGGATGGAGCCCGACTTGGAGCTCATTCCCACCACCTTGAGATCGCAGGCTAAGAAGTTGGATGCTTAACTGACTGTGCCACCCAGGTGCCCCAAGAAGTAATTTTTATAGTGCAGTAGAAGACAATACATGCTGTGATAAGAAAGAAAAGTTGAGTAGGGTGCCAGTGAAAGGCAATGTCAAGGAGCTCATGGGAGCTTGCAGCTTTCAATAGGAGAGTCAGTGTAGGCCTCATTGAGGGGACATTTGAGCAAAACTTGAAAGAACTGGGGGACTTCACTGATTCTGCCTATGGCTTCCAGCAGAAGAAATGCCCAGTGCAAAACTCTAAGGCAGGAGCATGCTTGGCGTGTTGAAAGATCACCAGGAAAGGTCAGTGTGGCTGAAGCAGAGTGAAGGTGCAGGTCAAGTCACAATGGGAGTTCAGGTCATACTGCCGGTTGTTGTGAAGACTTAGACTATTGCCCCCACCCCCCAATTTTGAGAGTTTATTTGAGCAAAAATCTATTCAAATTGGATAGTGCTGAACCAGAAGTGGTTAGCAGTGTTCCCAACTTAGACTTTAATTTTGAGTGGGATGGTGAGCCATTTCAGAACATTGAGGAGGGAAAAGATGTATTCTGACCTAAGTCATTACATCCATTTCTCTCACTGCTCTGCTGAGACTAGATGGTAGGGGAACGAGGTTGGCTAGGGAGCACTGCAGTAATCCAGGTGGCTTGGGTCATGGTGGTAGGCAAGGAGGTATGCTCAGAGCTTGCTCCTTCCTCAGCATTTCAGCTTGCCCTGCACCTGGGTAGAGCAGCCTTTCAGTTGAAGAAAGCCATTGGGCAAAAGAATGTAGATTCCAGCAGCTGGAAGATGGTGTCTGAAGTCAGGCCTGAGGAATATGCACAGGGCACCAAAGCAGCCTCAGCTACAGTGAGAACTGTGACATCAAGAAACAGGAAGAATAGGAAGAGTACTCTGGGAGAATGGCATGGTGGGTGGATGAAGCAGCCAGTCTAGAAGGGCTACTGGACAGCACTGGTTCCAGTGAAGCTGATGGACATGAAGTAAGGCCTGATGATGTGACTATGGGCTGTGCCACCACCACATTCGGCTGTATGATTGTGGCATGGAGGGGGTGGGTAATGATAGATTATGCAAGGAAAGGAGTGATTATGATGAATGATTGGGGAACTTAACCTGAGTAAGATGAGGAGAGGTGGTGTCAGGAGGTTGAGGGAGAATGGAAGGTGACAGGACCAGTCGGTAGGAAAGCCCTCGGAAGCTGCAGAACTGGCAGAGTTAAGGCACCAGAGGGAATGAGCTGGGGAGACAGTGAGCGAGTGTTGATCAGGGTGGGATGTGTGAAATTGAGACGAGGGAGGAATGCAGATGACTGATGATGTTCTAGGGTATGGCCATGAGAATGAGGAGCGGAGGCAAGGTGGAGGACCCGATCGCTGACAGAGAGGAACTTCTGGAACAGAGAAGCATGGTGTCAGAAGGATCATATTTGAGAACACTGGAGTTTCCAAAAATGAAGATATTCTTGTGATGGAGAGAATAGCAGTGAGAGAGGTGCCAAATAACCATGAAATAAGGGGGACATTCCTGGGGGCTGTAGTAGAGTATGATTTAACTTGTAGACTTTAGAGCCAGAGCTAGCCTATCTGTTGGCTTAATTTCTTACCATTCTTCTCCATCCAAACTACTACTACCATCAAAAATAAACATCTTTTGAGAGCTTGCTATGGACCACTACCAGACAGAGAACTTCACATGAATTAACTCAACCCTCCTAACAATCCCAGGGAAACTGGATTGTGGTTATCTTTGTCACACCCTTAAGAAAAGTGAATAAGAGAGAAGTTAAGTAACATCCCAGTGTCACACAACTGGTAAGTAAGAGAGTGAGGATGAAAATCCAGGCAGGGCTTCCACTGAGACTTACACTGAAGCCACAGCACACAAGACTAAGATCTTGGCAAACAGCACCCTCAGGACAAGTCTTAGGCTGGATAACACATGTTGAGTCCAAGTTGATGTCCTTTGGGGCAGGACTCTTCAAAGCAGAGTCCATGGACGGGCATCACCAGGAGCTCATTAGAAATGCAAATTCTTACACTCCACACCAGACCCCAAGAATTAGAATCTCAGGGATGGGATTCAGGAATCTGTTTTAACAAAGCCCTCTAGGTTATTTTTATGCATTCTGAAATTTGAAAAGACCTGTGTGAACCCTCTCAACTCCAGTATCTTGAGTGTAGATATGAAATATAATATTAAATTCAAAGAATTGCAACATGACCTCCTCTGACATTTTAACTCTATTTTATGATCTAATCTGATCCACAGTTTTTACAAATCAAGCCATCCATCCTTCTGTATACAGTTAGAGTTCTTAATTCACCTTGTGCTATTGATAGAGACTGAATATAGGAAAGAAGAAAGAGCGTGTAAGGTAGATGCCAAGCTCAAGCTCAGATCTGTTAAATGGGAGAGCTCCAGGGTGCTTAGTTAGGAATCAGCTGGCTCGGTTGGCAGTAGGGGGCCCTAAGCTGGGATGTAATCAGTTCTGGGGGGACAGATCTGGGAACCATCAGCTTCAACACTAGTTGAAGCTGTGATTGCAGACACAATCATCTATGGGGAAACTGGAGAGCAAGATGAGAAAAAAAGATGAAAGACAACTGAGAAGGGAACATCAATATTTGAGAGGTGAGCCAAGAGGGAGAAGATTGTGAATGTCTGAGAAGAATTGATAACAGAGGTAGGAGAAAGAGAAGAGAGTGCTTAAAACTCAAGAGTTTCAATGAAGGGTTGAATTGCAGTGTCAAAAATCAGGGAAAGATCAAGTGGGATGAGAACAGAAAATAACAATTTAGAGGTCACCGTTGGTAAGTTTTGACAGAAAGTGAGAGTAGAAAACCTTGTGAGAGGCTGAGAAGTTAGCGATTCATGAGGCTGTGGAGACAGGTCTTTCTCAGTGTTGAAGGGAAAAAGGTGGACAGAATGTTAGCTTGAGGATGAATAGGATGAAGAGAAAACTTTCTCTTTCTCTCTCTCTCTCTCTCTCTATATATATATATATATATATATATTTTTTTTTTTTGGAAACTCTAAAATGTTTGTAGGTTGAACAGAAGACAGAGGAAAGGGATAAATTAAAGTGATAAAAAACCAAATTTATCTGATAAGGTAAAATTTTTTGAGACTTATGACATTTATAGCTTTTCTTTCTTTCTTTTTTTTTTTTTTTTTGGTGCTAGACCCATAAGAAATGTTTGCTAGATATGTTTCCAGATGGATGAAATAATTATTGAGATACAGTGTATCCCAGAGTGAAGAAGGACAGCCCTCCATTGAGAAAGGTTCAAGTTCCCTTCCAGATGTACTGATCTCTCCTGCCTCGCCCACCACTGCACTCTTACTACCCCAGGTCCAGGAAGCTCTCACCAACCCCCAAACACGTCACACCCTCACTGTCTCTTTGCACAATGACTCAATGGTTTTGTACCAGGTTTTACCTCTGCCTGAAGTGTCCTTTTACCTACTCATTCTTCGAGAGTCCTCTCTAGTATCAGCTTCACCATGAAGCCTCTTTTCTGTCAGCTGGAATTCACTGCTGTCTCCTAAGGGCCATTAAAGACTTGTGTTCTTAGGTCTTGTGGACACTTCACAAATTCTCTGCCAATGCCCTGTATGCCTGTCTGAATTTCCCTTATTAGACTGGAAACAGGCTTTGTACCTGCCCATAACCCGCTCCTCAGATAGTGCTTGGCAAATAATAGGTGTTAGGGACTCATGACCGAATGAATGAGCAAAATAAAATTGAATATTGGCTTTCCAAAACTGGTTTTTAAAAAAATTTTTAAAGATTGATTTATTTGTTTTAGAGAGAAAGAGAACAAGCAGGAGGGGCAGAGGGAGAGAGAGAGAGAGAGAAAATCTCAAGTAGACTCTGCACTGAATGTAGAATCAACACAGGGCTGAATCTCATGACCCAAGAGCATGACCTGAGCCAAAATCAAGAGTCGTTTGCTTAACTGAAAGCAGCACTCAGGCCCCCCCAAAACTGAATGTTTTTTAAAAGAAGCTCAGTAAAATTCAGCCTATTGGTTCATCTTAGGAAATACAGAGGCACTTTTGAAGACATTGAAACATCAAAGCCCAGGGCAATCAGAATTATGGTCACTTTGTCAAAGTTATAAAAGGTTTTCTTCAGGCCTGCCTAACATGAGCATATAGACAGAGAAAAACTACCATCCTACCACTCTCAGAAACAGAAATGTGTGACTTAGTACACAGATAGAACAATTAGAATTTTTTTAAATGTATTTACTAATCATAAGACCCTTGAAGGGTGCTCTCCTCAGTTCTAGAGAATGACTTTAGTCACTCATGGGAAGTCCATTATTCTTCCCAGTGGTTGGTTTATGAAAAGTCAGGCAACAGTAATCTGGTCAATGAGGCATGAGGGAAGTGTCTGGGAGCCCTCATGAAGAGTCTTTCTAATTCTTTTTCTCTTTTCTTAGTATAGAATGCTTCATGAATTTGCATGTCATTCTTGCTCAGGGCCCATGCTTCTCTGTTTCATTCCAGTTTTAGTATATGTGCTGCTGAAGCAATAACTAGTTTTCTCATTCCTAACAGAGATCCAAGAAAGGGGCATTTTTTTCTTATATTCTTTGAACATGAATCAAGATGTGATGCCTGGAGCTATTGTAGCCATATTGTGACCAGGAGGTGATAAGCCCGAGGAGAAAAGCCAATGCAGTGAGGATGGCAGAAGACAAAGGTGGAAAGATCAGGGTCCCTGGTGGTTGTGTTGAGCCACTGAATTAACCAACCCTCCAAAGGCCCTTACCTCTAGACTTTTTTTTTAACTTCTTTTTTTATATGAAACAACAATAAAGTTCTTACTGTTATGTAAGCCAGTTGAATTTTACCCTCAACACCCTTTAGCTGGCTGCATTCTGAGAGATGCAACTGAGCTCTAGATTTAAGGACCAGCTTTTCTAGCATTACTGGTTACTTTAACTTCATCCCTAACTGTGACTTCTTGGGATCCTGTTAAAACATGTTGTAAATCTGTTACCAGTTTTTAAAAATGACAAATAAGCAATCATATGAAGTGCAGACTTCTTCATACAGTATAGTTTTATCTAAAAAAAAAACCAAAAAACAAGCTTGCTTGAATATTTGACTCATTAATATTACCTCTCCAAAATACCCACCAGCTTTTACAGTGCTCAGATTCCAGACTCTACCTACTACCATGATTGACGAAAGAGGATTTCCTAGCATTCTTGCTTTGTGCAGAATGTGAGCTGAAACATTTCCACATCAACTTTTGTTTTGAAATATGTTTCAGGAAGAATGTGGTGAGTTTCTTGGGTTATCCTGTTTGCATAGATTTAAGATCGATTTTAGCATCTAATAATGCAGACTGACTTACGACTGTGAGAATAATGGCAGTGAGAATAATTATTTTGATTTTAGTAAACATTTATTGAAAACTTAAAACATGCAAGGGACTCCAGGGAAGCAGTATAACATAATGATGTGGAATAAGGGCTTTGCTCTCAAGCAGATGTGGACTGTGGCCTTAAAAGGTCTTGGGTGTTTTCTTGGAAGGGAAACCAAAATAGGAGTACATGTTCCCATGCTGATTCCACGGGTTGATATTGGAATCCTCAGAAAGGTGGGTGGCTGGGGCCTCTTTCCCTTTTGCCTTGAGTTTCTATGTGGAGGACAGTGTTAGTGAAAATCTCCTTGCCTCATACCCTATTTCTCTCTAGGTGAGTTCACCTGACATTGGGAAATTAACTCAGCCATGGTTGACTCAGCCCCTTCCACTCTTGTTCTGTTTGGGGATCTGCCCCCCACCACCCTGAGTTTAATGGGAGCCATGGCAGAGCAGTAGGACCCATCACAGTGGATAAGTCTATACAATTCAGCCTGGCTTTTATTAGTCATCAATCTGATATCTTAATCTCCATGTATCTGGACTCCTGGGTCACTCCTCAGGGAGGATCTGAACTCCTAGACACAGGGAGCAGCATTCCAGAGGCTCTGTGAGACACCATTTGGCTATGCTGCTTTGTTGCACACTGTACAAGATGGTAGAAAAAGGAGCATAAATCTTTCCTGTGTACACAATCCTTTGTTTCAGCCTCTTTAAGCCCAAAGTTCTCATGGAGATCGACTCCTAGGAGCCCTGCTTTTCTGTTCATTAGGTGCGCTCAGAAAAACAGAACAGCCACTGTTTAAGGCAACCTCTCCAAAAGCCTACCAGATAGGGAGGTTCTCAAGACTGAAATGAGTGACAAGTCTAACTCCTTCTTTGACTTCTCCTCCTAGATTATTGTTAGTATAACCCCACTTTGATTTATACAGTAGTGAGGATAAAGGAAAAACAGATTATAGTAAAAATTGTCATGCTGAGGTTTTGGTATCATAATTTGGTGTATTAATTCAATTTGGGAACATCATTATGAGTTTTTGTGCTTGGATTTGAATATAATTTTGATTTTCTTCTTCTTATAGTAGTTCACCTTAAAGCACAGTGCTAGATTGTCTCATAGACAAAATCATTCGGATTCTGGGCCTTGAAATTGGTTCTTACTTACCCTGTTCCTGGGGTTTAGGCTGCCATGCATTTTGTATAGGAAGCTTGGCTTCTTGGCTGACACAAGGATGCGTGCCGTCCTCTCCACCAACACAGGTCATACCTGCCGTCTTGTGCCACCATCAGCTAGGAGAGAGGAGAGTTATAAGCTAAGACCTAAGAGGCTTACAGTCTGGAAGAGGGAGAAGAGCACAAACCAACAGAGCCAGTAAAATGTTCTAGGGGAGGGTGGGGTACAAACTAGGAGTCCTGTAGGGTAAAGAGGTGTCTCAGAAAAGAGAATCTATGGTCCAGGCATAACCGATGAATAGTACCCCTGTTCACTTTCAAAAATGTGTGTATTTGGATCACAAATTGTATGGCAACCCTCATCTAAGAAAGGGTGATCTATTCTTCCTGAAACTTGGGGGGAAAAAAACCCCATCACTAGCATCTTAGGGGTGAAGCTGAGGGTCAAGTAACAATTTGTAAGTATCCTGTGGTCTGAGCCTGTGATTACCTTCTATGCCAGGCATTGATGTGTGTGTATGTGTGTGTGTGTGTATACACGCATGTGCATACATGTGCACGCAGGGGTTGGAAAGAGAGCGTGAAAACTGAATGAATAAGCAAATTGAATGAATGAGTGCCATTCAGGCTAACTAAATTACTAAAATAACTAAAATTATTAAATAACAAAAGTAATTTTCCCTTTTTAGAAACTATTCTGAATGGCCGCAGATTTGTCTGGCAGTTTCAGGTAAACTAAGAGGGAAAAAAAAAGTGATTTTACAAATAACCTTGAAAGACAATTGGTCTTTAAAACAAGCCCTTGGGTCTTCTCTGTCCTCATTCACTACAGGATAATGACATGAGGATTCATTTGATGAAAACCTCAAAGAAGCTTCTGGGGGCGAAAATCAGTCGTAAAGTCAAAATCATGGTTTTCTTCCTCTTCTTCTTTTTTTTTTTAGATCTTATTTATTCATTTGACAGAGGGAGAGTGAGAGCACAAACAAGGGGAGGGACGGGCAGAAGGAGAAGGAGAAGTAGACTCCCCACTGAGCAAGGAGCCTGATGCCCTGCTTGATACTAGAACCTTGGGATCATGACCTGAGCTGAAGCCAGATGCTTAACAACTGAGCCACCCAGGTCTTCTGACCCCAGTACAGAGAGAATCTGAGGAAGAAAGTGCTAGAGTTATTTGAAAATCATAGAGGGTTAGGAGATGAGGTTTAGAAGGAGAAGAAGCAGTCATGTTTTAGCTTCCTGTGAGTTGATCGCTAGAGGAAAAAATTAAAAAATCCACATACGCAAGGGGCGCCTGGGTGGCTCAGTAGGTTAAATGTCTGCCTTTGGTTCAGGTCATGATCCCCCAAGTCCTGGGATGGAGACCTGTGTTGGCGTCCCTGCTCGGTGGGTGGGGAGCCTGCTTCTCTCTCTGCCTGCTCTCCCCTGCTTGTACTCTCTCTCTTTGTCAAATAAATAATTTTTTTTGGAAGATTTTATTTATTTATTTGACAGAGAGACAGCAAGAGGGAACACAAGCAGGGAGAATGCAGGAGGGAGAAGCAGGCTTCTGGTTGAGCAAGGAGCCCGATGCTGGGGGCGGAGAGGGGTTGCGGGGGGGGGGGGCTTGATCCCAGGACCCCAGGATCATGACCTGAGCTGAAGGCAGACGCTTAAGAGCAGAGCCACCCAGGTACCTCAATAAATAAAATCTTTTTAAAAAATCCAAATGCTTTAGTTTTAAGTTAGTAATAACAACAATGAGTTGATTCAGGCCTTTTCCTCTTTGAGCCTTTAGGGAATCTTCACTGAAAGAGATTGGAAGTAGGGATGCTGTCCTCTGTCTTGAAGCATCTACTAAGAGTCTTTGTTTTGACCTTCTTGCCCAGGACAGGCCGTGGGCCCAGATGTGCAGGTGGTTTGTTTATTTTGGGTGGTTTTAACAGCCCCTGAAGACCACCACTAAAAGTCTTTCTTCAATTCCAAGAATTCCTTCATCAGAGAAGAATTTCACTTTATACAGAGACAGTTGAGCGACCGGAAATACAAACAGCTGGTACAAGGGCTAGCATTTTAGTTCCGATGCTCTCAAATGATTATAAAATGAGCACACCCCCACTTTAAAGTGAATGAGTTTTAATTAGCTTAAAGTAGGAGAAAACAAAGGTACTAAAAAAATCTAAGAGGCGAGGAGTTGAGGAAGTAGCCATTTTACTAAGTGATTTGGGTTAGAACTAGCTCTAGTTGTTGTTTTTCCAAAGTGTTGCCTCTGGCTATTCTGGAAGAGATAATGTGGCAACTGAAGACAATTATTCATGTCATTATGTTTTACTGAGCAAAAATATTTCTAACTAAAGTATTAATGGGATACTAAAGCATTGCATCTTAAACTTTAATGAGGGAGCAGAGTATGTGTGTCTTGCTTGAACTGCTATATTCGATGTTTTTCATGTTTCTTTATTTGCTCTACGGGGCTTCCAACCTACTCACCTTATGCTACTACGAACACACAAGATACATACTCTCTGTTTCTTTCAAGTGCATAACTCTCTTTGTCAAAAGACATATATGATTCTGAGTTCTGTATGAAAGGGCAGCATAGATTTGGGAAAAAAGTAGAAAATCAAAAACAACTAAATCCCGAACTGAAAAGATGTCTAGTTTTATTAAGATGTATATTTCATTTTTTTAGAAAGAAAATATAACTAATAAAATAGAAGTGCATTTTTCTCTAGGGAAGCAGTTGAAAATTCTAAAAATTTATTTCTGCAGTTAATTCCTTATCCCAAATTATTGTTACACACTTGGCTACGGAGGCTTTGCATTTCGATCAACGAGGATTTACTTTTCTTTAGAGAATAGCTAACACACTTCACTGCCCCAGTAACCTTCCCATGACATTCTCCCACACAAAATATTGTAGATTTAAAAAAAGCTTCAACTGATTGAAGCCTATCTGTAGCTCATTCAGAATTGAAAATGGAAAGATTAACATGTTCCTTATTCATGAAACAGGGGAAAAAGGCAAAACCAGAAATTTGTGTGACCACCTAAGGGCCCTTTTCTTATCTGCAATTCCATTTCTATATATAGAACGGGAATAATTTCTTCATACATGGTTTTTAAAACAATCCACTGTAAATATAAGTATCATATTTTTCTCCATTTGTACTGCTAAGCCTGAATAAAGATGGTGAGGATGACTTCTAGTTTGCGTATGAACAGTGTGCAAGACAGTATAAGGAAAGTACCTGAAGGGCACCCAGAAATGTGTTAGCCTGACTTGTTTGCCCAGGTGGGAGTGCCCACAGCTGGGGCAGAGCCTGGCTCACTGCTCACCAAACTCATTTCTTCTTCTGGCGAAAATAAGAACCAGCACAAGCCAATATGGTGGTTGTGGCCAGCATGTAGCTATTTAAATTTAAATTACTTGCAACTAAATAAAATTTACAAATCCATTCCTTAGCTGTCTTAGCCAGATTTCAAGTGCTCCTTAGCTATAGGAGACGGATGTCTACCATCCTGGATAGTGCAGAAACAGAATATTTGTATCATTACTGGGCAATCCTGAGCTAGACTCCATTTCTGTCTCCTTTCATGTTATTGAGCTCTAGTCTATGAAATGTGAGAAGTGATGTGTACCTGGCTTTCAGAACTCCTAATCAATTAATTTACTCTCTTTCTCCCTAATGGCAAATTTGGAGTCATGTGTTGCAAACAGAAGAATCACGATTAGTAAAAGCCTTAGTGAGTGACAGAGGCCAGTAAGACATCACAGGTGAACTTGACTCAGCATTCTGCAAACATCAGATGTCTTTCCACCCATTATTTCAGTTGACCCATAAGCAGGTGTCATCAAGTTGCCAGAAGCATGGGGTCAGAGGCACAGTGGAAAAAAAAAAAAATCAGGAATATTACCTATAGGAAGAAATTCAGGAATGCTTCTACTCAAAAAGAGGTGAAAAAAATCTAGTAAATTTTTAGAAAGCTGTATTGAGAAGGAATGAGAAGTCTGGGCTAGAAATTGAGTTTGGAACACCCCTGACATCTCCAACTTGCACCAGCAGAAAGTTATGTGTCCTCTGTTGGGGCCTGTTCCCAAATCCCAATTTCAGCTATGGCACAGGTGGATAAAGGACCAGGGAAATCCTCCCAGAAGGCAGGCCAGAGCCACAGAAAGCATTGGATGAATGAGTTCCTTTCAGGAAACAGGGATGGGAGTCCAATCAAGAAACTTCTACTACTAGCTCAAGGCCAACTCACACTGGCTGGCTGGCAGGATTCCCTCTTTGCTATATGCCAGAGACTGTTCCCAGTTTTGTCCTTTACAAATGAGAGTGTTTGTCACTGACCTCCTGGCCTAAAGGCACTACTGAGTGTTGACTTGTGCTGGGGAGCAGGGGGAAGTAGAGGCAGATAGCTTGCCATTTTGGATGTAGGTCACCAGATGACAGATAGTCACTTCCAGACCTGATTCAAAGAACTAAGTGTTACCTGCAAATCCTGGACTTGAAGCTGGACTGACTAATTGGATGGGATTTGAACAGTGTCCCTTCAAAATTCTGGCTCCATTTAGTCCAGTGTCCTCATTTTTATCAATGGGGAGAACAGGGTACTTAGAGGATGGTTTTTAAGACCACACACTGAACTCAAAAATAGAGCCCAGGTTCTTGGACATAGAGTCCACTTCTGTGTGTTGACCTGTTCTAACCTCACCAACAAGAAAGTCCATTATATATGTATGGCATTGGCACTAAAGAAAGTAACTTATAAAATAATGTAATATTTTCTAAAGGCAATTATTTAAAATAATAACATATTTCTGGACACCTAGGTGGCTCAGTGGGTTAAGCATCTAACTCTGGATTTCAGCTCAGGTCATAATCTCAGGGTTCTGAGATTAAGCCCTGCATTGGGCTCTGAGCTGGGCATGGAACCTGCTTAACATTCTCTCTCTCCCTCTCTCATTGTCCCTCCCCCACCAAATAAAATAAATACAAAATAAAATAAAATAAAATAATAAAATAAAATAAAATAATAAAATATCTCCCCATTAAGATAAATTAATTTCAAGTTGATATTTTAAGCATATGTAGAATATTTCGTGTCACTACAAATTACAATCACTGATCATTTTAAAACCATGTAGGTGTGATTTAAGGAATTTTTAATATTGCATTCTATACTCTCATGATAAGTTCTTCAGATGGTCCTCTTCCAAGAGATATCTCCTATCATGTAACCAAATCATCTTAATAGTTGTGTTCTATGTTTATTTCTCTTCGACAACGTTCTTTGTATACAGTTAGGATCTACAGTTGGAGATCCTGTCGGTAAATTCATCAGACTCTACAGCTATTCTGTTCTGAGATATAGAAGATAAAAATTACTGTATCAACTGACATTTGAGACAAAGATTCTTAGAGTTGGAAGTCAGTTAGGAGTCATGTAGTCCATCATCCCACTACTTTACCAATAAAGAAGTTGGACAGGTGCTAATACTGCCCACTACATACATAAGCAGGGATCAATAAATGTTTGCTGAAAAGTATGACTAAAGCTGCTTTTCACGCTACATCATCTAACCCGTTAATGAAAATGTGCCAAGAATCTGACTCCTAGACAGACAGTCTTTTCCCTATATTATGACTATCCCTTTTATGTATTCGGTCGATTAACCATAACAATTATATTAAACATATTTTTACTTGGAAAACTCAGTCCATTACTGCTGCTGGCCATATCTCACTTTCGATAATCCCTCTCACAGATTGTTCTAGCCCCTGGAATGTATAATTGCCATTTTGAACATTCTCTTCTTTTACTGGAGTCTCCTCTGTTTTGTTGTGTTTAGGAATAAATATTAGTTCTGCTTCATAGTGTAGAAAATCAGGATTGGATTTGTTACCTTCTTAACCAAGTTTTGCATATTTCACCCCATTCTTTCATCCTTGTCAGTGTTTTCATCTCCACCCTACCCACCATGGATGATCTGAATCCAGGACAGAAAAGTCAGGACCCATGGACCCTGAGAACCTGACCTGAGAAATGGGTTCTTGTTTGTTTTTCTAGTGGCTGGATTCTTCTTGGTATATAGCTCCTAGTTTATATTAATAGTTTTTGTCATGATAATACTTTATGATAATTTTTATATGTTATCCCTTGAAAGGCAATGTCCTAATTTATTATTATGACATCTTAAATTTCTCCCTCTAGAAGAAAATGAATCTTCTTTATGTTTTATAATTTCTTGTGTGTGTTTCTCACTAGCCCTTACTTCATATTATCTTTCTTTATTAGAGTATGTATTGTTCTCTCATCCAAACTAAATTCATTTTGTTTTATTCTCTGCATTCTAGATTGTTAGTCATATAATCATGGAATTCTGAAGCGAAGAGGGACCTTACAGAGTTTTCAGAATATTAACCTCTCTACCAGCAAGGATTCTTTTTATTATTTTCCTTTCTCCTTTTGGTTCCATTTTTTGAAAGATTTTTGTCTAAAAACAATCCATTTGTTTTAGTAATCTTTAAGTTGTTTTTCCATCTTTTACTACCAATGACATTTATATTGCTACTTAGAACTTCTCATCAGCACAAGACAAGCAGTGTCACTGCATCAAAGTGATAAAATTCTTGCCAATAGGGCAAAAAAGAGGAAACCAACCAAACAATAAAACTTAATGTTTCCATAAGCCCCCACAGTGTTATCTTAAGTGAGTACAGGTTTTCCACCAGGCTATTTGAAATGTTGAAAATAGCTCACAGAATACTTCTTTAGATAACCCTTCAAAATCAGGAAATTTTAGGCTGTGATTTACAGGTTTAATCCAATCCCTTTGTTTCACAAGTAAGCAAACCGAGACAAAAATCACACTTCTAGTAGGGGATGGGCCATATCCCAGTTCTATTTTGATTCTAAATTCATATTTTTTTTCCATTATTACACACTTACTGTCTTCAAGGAGGTTTTGAGTAAGGCATCACCATATTCATATCATTGCAGTTAGGTCCCTGAAATTCAATGTTATGTATGGAAATTCTGCAAACCCTAGGACAGCAGATGTCAGAGTATCTATGTGTCAAGAGAGTACCAACTCAGAACCCAGAACTCTTGGTTAGGGAACCTCAAAGCACTAGACGACTTTTAGACTCTCTAGAAATATCTTTAAAAAGTGTGACTAAGTCTAGCTCTGTAACTTAGGCTGATTTGAACACTCTCTGAATCTGGCTCAGTTCCGTATAATATATTGTAATACCATATAATACAATACAATATCCTGAAATGGGATATTGTAGGCCCCAGGGTCTTTACATTGGGCTTTTATCCATTTGTTTTAATAAATTCTTATAAAGATATCTGTTACCATCCTGACATACTCATTCATTTAATCCTCTCAACAACCTCATGAGGCAAGAATGATTATTATTTCTACTGTCAGATGGGGAAACTGAGTCCAAGAGTAGTTAAGAGCATTGTTGGAATTCACGCAGCTACCTAGTAGCAGAGTTAGTAATGAACCCAGGCAGTCTGGCCAGAGTTCATACTGTTTACCAGCATACCACAGTGCCTCACTTCTGGCAGACTAACTACGCTGTGGTTGAGGGAGCAAGGACAAAAGGGAGACCCAGGACCTGGCTTCATCTTTGAGTTCAGGCTTTGGGGATGACAGGTGACAGTCTGGGCAATTTCACTTGTGCTTCCTCCTACTTGTTGCTTGAGGCCAATACAAGAAAATGTTACGTGAAGGGCAATTCTAGGATCCTCGCCAAAGATCTGACACCATTGGGTCACATGGGCACATCAGCACAGTACATATTTGATGGTTACTGCATTATTCCACTGTGATGGGTTGAGGGAGTTGTGCATACATTAACCATGGACAAGAAGCGTCACTCCCCCTCCTCTTCTCCACCCCTCCCCCAGCAAGGTGTAATTATGGTTCATTCATTTAATTCTTGCTTGTCAATCACTATTCATGGGAAACCCTTTTAAAGTGTTGACTCGTCATTTTTCCTCTTCAAACTTAAAATTATAAAGAACACGTGACAATATTTTTCCTCTAACAAAAAGTAATAACAGAGAAGTGACATTAGCATCCAAATCACTCCAGCACCAGAGTATGCCATCACCAAATGACAAAACACAGAATTCATCTTTCATGAACTAGCAGGACTGCTGTGCTTTTGGTAAAATTATCCATGATTAAAACGAGGAGAGTCCAAACTGGATTAACCTGCTGAGGACGGAAGTGTTGACCTCACTTTGGATTTTATTATTTGCAGAGAATTTTTATTTGCTCCTGCTTTCCCCAGGAGCCTGCATGTTATAGGAAAGCAAAATATATTATCGATGCTTTGGTCAAGAAAGAAATGTATCCCTCTAAGAGTGTTCCTTTAAGTTAGAGTTTGTAACTTCCCCCTTCAGCAGTCCCCAGGGGCTGTAGATACATTTGCTGGAGACTCTTCCAGCTGCCCAATCTTTAATAAAACAACTGGTGGACAATTATTTCATTTACCCCCCACTGCTCTATTTCATCGATTCCTGTGGCTTCCAGGCTCAAATGCACCAAATTGGTGGAGATTATGGCAGTGCATAATGTGGTCACCAGGAAGTACATTGTTCGTTCTGTAAAGTGTATTGGGGATGACAGCTTCCTTTTGTGAGGATGTCTGTTTAGCTGTAGAACTAGTCAGGATAAAGGAGAGGCTAGTTCCCTTGGGCCTGTGTTTCAAGGAAGAAGAAAAAGAAATAATCGGAAAAGAGGATGTGGAAATGTTCTCTTCTTTCTCTGCTGTATGTCCTTTAGGATCTGCTTGTTTGTAAATATCAGTTACCTTCTAAAATATTACATAAGCGATTTCTTACAGCTGTCAGTTAATCTATTTAAATACCCAATACAATTCACCTTAAATTGAATAACAGTTGAGGGACCTATAAGCAAAATACTCTCCATTTTTTCCTGTTTGGGATCATCATAATTCCATCCCATGTTCAGCCAATTCAGAGGATAAATTACATCCCTGTAAATTCCAAAAGGGTCCAGATGAACCCATTTGGTCATTATCATCCTGCAGTATCTACCAAGAAGCTCATATACGTCTCCAGTGGGAAACATGCACCAGCAATATGAAATGAGCGACTATTAACTACTTGAATAAGGTTCTTCACTTAGGCAATTTGAAGATTTTTGCATAATAAATGAATAATAATTATTATAATCAGGTTTTGTTTCTTTGAATAATAGCTTACCAGATTAATTAGTAAAAATTTACTCCAGCCTGCAAACCGTAGAAAATTGTGCACAAATTATGCAAGTATCTGAACATTTTCATCCATTTTATCATATACACAATTACTTAAAATTGCCTTAATCTTAGTTCTTTATTATCTTGGGAGATATTTAACTCCTGAAACTGTTTCCCTGGTTATAAAATCCAAATCCTTCTAATTAAAAGGCAAAATAATTGTATTTTTCTTTGATAGTATAATTTTGTTTTGATGAATGAACACTTCAGTCATTATCTGGGCCAAGGTTAGTGTAAGAAAAGATACCACAGGAAATTATTCTTTCTGGAACCCTGCTCACCAAGGCTCACTGGCCGCTTCCTCTGCTCTTTCTGATATGTCACTCTGGGTCTAAATGGAAAATAGGAAATCAAGAGAAGAGAGGAAAGTTGCCAGATTCCGTAATGATGATGACAACAGTAGGGTCTGGACTTACTTTTGTTCTCATGGTTTAACTAGGGGAATGAATTTATAATCCACTTTGCCCCATTATGGGCTGGAAACACATTTAGGTGGCTGTGGATATTGCTACAGGATCAAGAAATAATGAGGAGAATAGTTTCAAATTCTGCATGTATCAAAATCATTCGGGGAACAGTTTGAGTTGGGAGAGTTTTGGTTCATTTTAAGAGACCTATCCCATAGTCACTTGAGCAATAAGGAGTACTGTGGTGTCTAATGGTCTCCAAGGCACAGTGGGCCTTTATCATCTGGAATGGAAAGATCTCTGTGCATTTCTCTGATCCTCTGCAAGCTATTTCCTCTCTTTTTTCATGTGGCACTCTCTACTTCTTAGATCCCACGATATCCCTTACCCCCATTCTCCAGACTTTCCTAGATCTCTTCCAATCTTTCCTGTGAACACCTGGTGAGGTTCACGGAGGAAAAAACTTTCAGGAGTGTGTGGACTCCTCTCTATTTGTGGCCTCCTGCCCTGGGGGACTCCCCCTTGGTCAGTGTGCACAGCCAGCTTCTGCTCACTTGTCCATCACCCCAGCTGAACTCTGCTCCCTGTTTCTTGTCCATTACATCTAATGTACATTGGAAATAAAGCTATGTTGATCTGGAAGGAGAACCATTCATAAGGATCCTGGGTCAGGGTCACCCAGAAAATTTGCTTTGTGAATAAGCAATGGAAATATATCATCTGATCAGATGAGGGCTATTTTACTCCTTCAGAGCTCTCTGGTACGAAATGTTGTGATGTAGGTAGAAGAATGCAATGTTTGCTCTTTGTGTTAGGCTAAGAATCACCATCTTCTGATGGGAGATGAGTTCACAGAAGTAATAATTCACAAACCTTGGCAGTGCAATTACCATCTTTCTTTTTTTAACACTACTTCCTTGAGCGTAAAGAAAAATTTAAGAGAAGTGTTCTGGTCAATGACCATTTTCTCTGGTAATAGATGTAAGAATAGATTTATCCTTGGCCATCGTTATTGTTCCTGATTTTACAGCAACAAATTTTCAAAATAAGTATGCGAGGCGTGTATAAATCATGAAGCAGGGAAGTTCATTTTGTTAGTGTAATTTAAAGAGGTCCTACCATCATTTTTATTGTGTGTAAAATTCTGTTATTGGTTGGGTGACCATACATCTAAGCTTCTCTGGGACGGTTCCAGTTTATGCCTATTGTCCTACTACAATAACGAATAGCTCCTCAACCATTCACTCTCAAAAGTGTTCCAGTTTGAATGATGAATTATGTGACTGTTGGAGCTACAGAAGAAGCTCCAGCTGTAACTGTAACTCACCAGTGGACTCGTCCTAATTTTTTTTTAAATTTTTTTTTATTTATTTATTCAACAGAGAGAGAGGTCACAAGTAGGCAGAGAGGCAGAGAGGAGGAAGCAGGCTCCCCGCCGAGCAGAGAGCCCGATGTAGGGCTCGATCCCAGGACCCTGAGATCATGACCTGAGCCGAAGGCAGAGGCTTAACCCACTGAGCCACCCAGGCACCCCTAGTCCTAATTTTTAATTACAGCCCATTCATCTCTCCTGGCCTATGCCTCTCATACTTGAGAATCTGTATAACCTTTAATTAGACAAGTCTTTTTCCAATAAAAGAATTAGAAGTGACTCTAATTAACTGAAGGAAGGGATTTATTTTTCTGGCATAAATGATCTTTACCACTGGTATGCTGGGAATGGGAAATCACTCAGCTCAACCAGACTTGAAAAAGGGATCTCCAATTTGGTTTTTAACACGTTGGGCATTCCCTAATAGGTGAGAACCCAGAACTGTTTAGGTCCGTTGTATCCTTCCGGCTAGTAATTTAGGATTTACATCAAGGAGTACTCAAAGAAAGACAGACAGTATGATGTATTATCAGTGGGCAGGGAGTAAACTATCTCTCTGAAGATTTCAAAGTAATGGGTGAAGAGCTATTTTCAGCAATCTTTTGAACCATTTGTCTGGGAGGGACAATATAAGAAGATTCTTCGAAGCTTTCTTTCAGTCTTATAATTATATGTCACGTACTTTCAACGTGGATCAATGTTGAAAAAGTCTCTCTGACAGTGATTGATGGTTTTCTCCTCAGAGACCTCCTGGACAGAAAAATATGGAACTTTCCTCAGAACTTCTTATGCTTTAGCACCTCGTCAAAAGATCTTCCTTTGTGTCATCCAGAATCTCTCTGTCTTTAGGTCAGTTTTATGATTTACATCTGACAGTAGTAATCAAAAATCTTTCATTGCCTTTCTAATTGAGATCTTTTGTATTTGAAGTCAATTACTGTTTATGCTGTAGCCTTCTCTGTTCAAGACTAAACTATAAAATCCCTTTATTTTCTCCTATCATTTTTCCTGGTAAGACCAGATGTCCCTGGGACTCTTTTTTCTCTTGAGGAGTCACTGCTTATGCTGGACACAATATTAGAATTACTAATTAAAGATGTTTCCCAAGTGTTTTAGTTCATTGAAGGTGCTCAATGCCTACAATTCATTTTCGAATGAATGGATGCTAAGACTTCATAACTGTCCACCTTAAGGTAAAACACTATATGATTATGTACTATAATTCACGTCTTAGTAAAATTTTGACTTCCTTTTTCAGTGACAACAGTGCTGGCTCATAGTTAGCTCATGGTTAAATTAGGCCACATAAAACTTCTTCCATTTATTCTTCCTTCCTGAGTTTAAAGTTTGCCAATTTCAAGAAAAACATAAGCTTATTCTAACATCATCACTCTAATGAGTAAATTATATTTCAGTGCACTAAATGTAATTAACTTGTGTGGTCAGTTTAATAGCCTCAATTTATACCATTGCTCTCACGTATTCAGTCTACAAATGACTCAAAAGAGAAGCAAATATCTGTTGAGTGAATAAGTGGATGAAAGAAATATCTAACAATATTTGGAGTTGTTCCATGGAGAGAAACTATAAATGGGATATGGAGCCAATTAAAAATGGCTTTCTCCAGATTCCACATCAGTCTAGAAGAGCAGTCATACTCTGTAGACTTTTCAGAAGGGTAGAGAGGAGGGGTGGAGGAAGGAAAAAAGAATGACAGCTACTATTTATTTCATGCCTGCTGTCTCTGTAAGCCTCTGAATTCTCACAGTACCTCCCTTAGCTAAGCATTACTGCCCTCATTTTACAGGTGAGCCAACAGAGGCTTCAGAAGTGAATTAGACCCCCAAGCACGTAAGACTCTGTTTGAAGCTTAAGTTCTCTGGCTCCGCCTTGCCAAGAGAGCCCACCACAGTTGTTATAAAAGTAGATGCACTTGGCTTCATCATGACTTGGACAGGCTTGAACTATGGACAAAAGCCCCAGGGGCCAATAATGCACTGATATAACAAAGACTTGAGGGATTCGCTGGACTTGGTTAAGGAAGGAAGGGCAGGAATCAAGGTAGAAATGGTTTTTTTGTCTTGACACATAGACATTTCTCTAATTCTCACACAAATGGAAGCCAGCAATGGTACATGAAATCCAAACAATGCATCATCATGGTGCATGAAAAATATGGGTTTCATTTAGGACTTTTTGATATAATAATTGAAGATAGATTTTTTTCCTAGTATAACAGGAAGTGTTAATACTCCAACTAAGATGGTAAAGGCAGCTTATAAACAAGTGACTCAGAAAAAGTTTCCTATACAGTTCCACCTGTTAGTCTTTTCTCTAGGTCCCATGTGTAGGGGGAAGAGTGTATCAGTCTGACTTGGTAGAGTAACCTTGAGTCTAAATTCACATATTTTCATCTATATTTGTTAACTGTGTGTTCTGTGAATTGGGATAAAGATGGGAAAATTTTAGCTGGTTTCCTGCTGAGCAGCAAAAAGTGTGGGGAAGTAAAAAAACACAGCAGAAAAAGAATTTATCAGCTATATAGATGATGATCATTATGTCAGTAGAACTTGGAAAAGCGGCTCACCAAATACAGCATGCCCTGAGTTGAGAAAAGCAATAGAAGGCAAAAATCCTTTTGGACAGATGATCATTGTCCTCCAAGAACTTAAATAAAAATAAGACAGCAGTTCAGATCAGCCCATAAATAAGTGCTAAAGAGAGGAAGAAGGGTTGAAAATGCAAGAGGATGGATGCAGAAGTAGACTAGCTCACAGGGAGATGAAATATCCCCAGACACTCACCACAGGGAGGGACACTCGGGCTACACCTTACTTGTGTGCCAAGGACACAATCTAGCCTGTAAGCTTGTTTGCTTTGGCTCATCTAGCTTTGAAACATTTTAAATTTACCTGTAAATATTGGAAGATTTTACAGCACATTTCCAGAGTTCTGGCTTCTCTTAAAAATTTGTAAGACCTGCTCACTCTGAGTCTTCATTTTCTCATGAGCTGGAGCTGTGGCATTTGAGTTTGTCGCCTTGGCATGGGAACAAGGGAGAAGTAGGCAGAATGATAGGCAGAAAGGCAATTAGCCAGGGGCCTTCAGACTAATCTAAGACAGAGGGTTTCCAGGGAGAAAACTTTGAAAAGACAAGTTGGAATCAAACGGAGGGCATATGGAAGGTCAGGATAAGCAATTTGGATTTTATCTGAGAGGATTTTATCTGAGAGGTTCTTCCAAAGAATATTTTTATTTTGTGAATTGTACTGAGATATTCTGAGATGACATCAAACAATGTTAGACTTTCAAATTGTTAAAAATTGAATTCACAAGTAGAGATCCCCCCCCCCCGTTTTTTGTTTTTGTTTTTGTTTTGCAATTTTTCCATCCAAAATATTTCCTTTAAACATTTGGCACCCACTGCTACTGCTCGACTAGCAAAAGTTTGTCAATGTCAACTATGAAAAGAAAGCAAAGGATTATTTACCCCAAATGCTGAATTAGCTCATTGGGTTTAGTTTAGCAGCTTTATATTTCTTGAGAACTTGTCCTCATAGTTTATATTTTGTATTACATAGTCACATAGACTGCTACAGACATTTATGTAAGTTTGATGATTTCATGGTTTTTGGTAAAGAGTATGTTATTTCACTGGGGGAGAGGGAAGGACTTAGGACTTTGATCCCATACCAAATGCCAAGTGCTGTGCTAAATACTTTACCCATAATATCACATTTTATGCTCTCAATAAATGCTTCAGATTAGGGGGCAATGGCTCAGAGAGGACGTATGTCCTGCCCAAAGGGACGTAGCTACTAAATGGAGTGGCAGAATTTAACTCCACATCCATGTGGGGCCAAGTCCTTATTGTTTTCATTTATGACATTCCTGGAACAGCGTGATCCCAGATACTCTTCCACTTTAATAAGTTTGAGAATCATGACTGCAGGCAATTGGGAGTCATTGACTATTCTGTTCTTTTTTATTAGAGTTTTTAATAAGCCAGTGTCCTGTATTTTAAAAGGGTGGATTTGGTATTGCAGTGGAGGATTTTAATAGAGGAGAGCAGCTGAAGCAAGTATACTGACACTGGGAGGATAAATGGGGTCCACAGGCAATGTAATGCATTTAAGACTTCTGTCACTATCTGGGGCTGATATTTGCTTAGGAATGAATAAATACATAAGGAAAACTGAGGAACACTTTGATATATTCCATGTACAACTAATCCAAAGTTAGTAACTCAGTATGAAATTGGAATAAAAACATTCTCTGGAATCTTTTAGCACCACCCCATAAATGATACCTAGGGGATATGTCTATTTCCCAATACCTCTGAGCAGACAGGCCAGTTAGGAGGTGATTATGATATATTACTACTATGGGATAATAATCTGGCCTAGGACCCTAGCAGTGATTCAAAAATATAAGTAAAAGGATGGGAGTGAGTTAAGCTGAAGAATGAACCCTCAAATGTGTCCAGGTTCTAGTCTTTGGACCCTGTGAATGTTACATTATATGACACAAGAGACTTTACAGGTGTGATTAAGTTGAGGGTCTTGAGATGAATGGGAGCATCCTGGATTGTAGGGAGGCCTGGTGGAATCACAGTGGTCCTTATATGAGGGAGCCAGGAAAGGTCAGAGGAGAAGGTAACACGACAATGGAAACAGAGATTGGAATATGGAGGAAGGGACTACAAACAAGGAATACAGATAGCCACAAGAAGCCAGAAAAAGACATGAAAATGGAGTCTCCCCACAGAGTCTCCAGGAAGAACCAACTCTATTGACACCTTTGTGTCAGCCCAGGGAAACCAATTTCAGATTTCAGCCCAGGGAATTGTCAGGGAATAAATTTGTGTTGTTTTAGGCCACTAAATCAATGGTAATCTGTTACAGCAGCAACAGGAAACTAATACAGGCAGTGAGATTTTTCAATGAAGAAAAGCGAAGATGAAGGAAAAGCTTTGTGAATGATTGTCTGTGAGTGGTGAAGAGATGGTCAAGGATTATTTCAATATTTCAATACATCAGCTCCAAGGAGCACATCCTACAACCCAGCAATCTTACTCCAAGGGTGCAGCCATGGAGGGATATGTGGGGGAAGGGAGCATTCAAAGTTCCTGGTCTTGTTCTTTGTCTTAAGCTATGTAGCATGCACATGAATATTGGTTTTATTGTCATATATAGACAGCTTTTAAAATCAAGTGTGGATGATGGAGAGAATGTTGTTACCAGTAAGAGAAACATGGAACTTTCTCTGGGGGAAATTGGGAGACATCTATCTAATAGCTAGAGACACATGTATTCACCAAATATGTAATACTTAGTAAACTCATTTATTGTGGAGACTAGATCAGCCATAAGAATTTTGTGTAGATGACACTAAGAGATGGGGGTTTTATGTACTTACTATGTGCCACACACTGGGCTACATGCCTGACTGGCATTTTCTCATGACCTAGAAAACTATCTTGGCAGAGGACCCAAAAAAGCCACCACAAGCCAGGGCCCAGGAGGGGCCCACTTGGGTTCAAAGCTCTGCTCTTCCACATGCTAGGGCTGGGACCTCAGGCAGGTTACCTACTAATGTCTTTTGGTCTCTGTTTCCTCATCTAAGAAATTGGAATGGTAACAAAAGTAGTTCTAAATTACAGTAACTACTCTATGGAGTTATTACAGTGATTGAGTTAACTCATACAAAGTCCTTTGAATAGTGTCCAACACATTATAAAAATCAATTAATAATATTATTAACACTATTATTAACAGTTAGAAAACCTGAGACTTAGACAATTGAAGGTCCAGTTGACTGAGAGTGTGTCTGAGCACGCACAGGCTCATGGGATGGGCAGGGAGGAGCAAAGGGAGAGGGAGAAAGAGAATCATAAGCAGGCTCCATGCCCTGCTTGAAGTCAGACTCTGGGCTTGATCTCATGACCCTGGGATCATGACCAAAGCTAAAATCAAGAGTTGAATGCTTAACTGACTGAGCTACCCATGTGCCCCCTTAAATAGTTTTCTAAGGGACAGGAAAGAAATATGAGTTTATGCTATTTTGGCTTCTCCTTTACCAACCAGTTATAGTTTAAAATATTGGGACCAGTTGTTATTTTTATTAAGAATAATATCTATTCCTGGGTTTTGTCTACTTTTTTCATACAGCCAAAGCCAGGATTAGCAGGTCATATAGTATGTGCAGAAAGACTTTTTCACTCTTCATAATTTTCTAATAATTAAGACTGACACTAAAGACTTAGTTAATTTGTGTAGTTTTAAAATTTCAAATCGCTATGGGAATTTTAATTGAACCAGATATGTTTGAGTAAAACTAGCTTTTCTATTTGAAAAAAAAAAAGTGACTTGAGTTCCAACTCACAGAGCTTGATTATTAGCCACATCCTAGTTTGTAAAAATTTTTACTTTTTTGAAGAAGATACATATTGGAGGAATCCGGATACCATTTTAAACTCCCTTCAAATAATACAAATTAAATTAAGTTTTTCTTTAACAGATCAAAACAGCTTTTTGTATTTCTTGTCCCATCATTCCTAGCACATACACAAATATGCATATCAAACAAAGTGGTTAACTTGCTGTTGGCTGTTGTCGACTTGAGAAATAATATAAAGCCTATGAGTTGTGATGAAAAATCATAGCTGTAAAGGTACTTAAACCCACTGTGTCTTCTATCTACTATAATTTAACCTTTTTCTTGTTATAGTAGTTTTCAAGGCAATATAGTATCAGTTTCTTTTCAAGCTCTCCAGGTGATTGGCCAAGTTTAGTTCATGATTGGCAGCTTTAAGAACACCCAAGGATTTACCACTCAGAATGAGTCAAGCCCTCACCCTCTTGCCTCTAGTACCATAATGTGAATTGATTCGGTAGCCTCAGCCCGTATCCTTGTACACCTAATTTCCACTGGGTCAGCTGCTGTTACAACCTCGGGAGCCAGCAGCCCTGAAGAAGGGGAAAACCAAAATAATAGCTCTTGATTTGGAGTTTGGAGGATTTTTAGATTCCTTTAAATGTGAGAAACATTTAGGGGAGTCTTGTACTATTAGGAGAATCATCAGACATCACTGAGAGCTAAAACAATTCAGCAGGAGGGTAGAGGGCAGAGGTAGGGCAAGTGTGCTTTTATTTGGGAGTTTCATTTTGCTGCCAGGGTGTGGAACTTACAGAGAATGCTGATTTGCTCCAGCCCAGACCATTGTCTCTCACTGGGGAGGGTATCCTCCATACTCTTCATTAAAAGAAGCTGCCACCAAGAGATTTTTATTGCTAAGGGAATGCTTCTTAAATGATAAGCACCGAGTTTTCAGCTGCTGATTATTGAAGGCGATGATAAGTTGAAGACTTTAATGTTTTTATTCAGTACCACAGTAATGGAACCAGCACTGTGGAAAATATCGCCAATATTCTCCCCCTTTTCCTTGAGCCCTCCCCCTCCAAAGGAGAGTCCCAAAGAACTTTGCAAACAAGTATAAAACCCACTGATAATTCAGAGGAAGGGAGACACATTACTAATATGGCTAATAAAGTCAGTAACATGACAATCTAAGGAGATGTCCTATATGAATCTTATTTCCATTTCTTTGCCATAATCCATCCGTCTCTCCCTTCCACCTTTTTCTGTCTGCCTGTGTTGGGAGTGGTGGCAATTCTTCATGGCATTTGCATATCAGTGATGGCATTTGCTCCAGGTTATCTTTTGAAGGCTGTTGTGTAACAATCAGCCTGAGAAGCTAGAGATAATGTCTCCCTCTGGGTCTGAGGGCAGATTTGTTTCATGACTGGTATAATTAAGTCATGTCTCCCTCTGGAGCAAAGGCTGAGCAGGTTTGCTTATATACCCTATTTATAAGTTTGGGGGTTTCCTAATCTTAGGGCTCCTCAGATGTACTGTAGGCACAGCGTACACCTGAGGCTGTCTCATTACTTCCACAAAACTTGGGGGACAAAGGGAACCAGTGTGAACATGAAGCTCACACAGCCTATGATGCTGGGAATGAAAATGACCTTCATCTCTGGCCCAGGAGTCCCACGTCTCCTGCTGGCATCTGTGAAACTATGGAAGCCCAACTTGTTTGCCTGAAAACAGGGTAAAATTTCACACCATTTTCTAGCTTATTCTCTTTGTTCTCATTATACGTTATTTCTCCTCCCCAATTTTAGAATGGAGGTCTCTAAAGGTTTCCCAAAATCCCTCTGACTCAAGGTATGTGGGCAACCTCTTGCTTGTGTCAATTAACTCAGTGGGATGAATCCTTTTCACAAAATATACATATATCAAATCATTACACTTACATTTATAATATCTTAAAGTTTTATTTGTCATATCTCAATAAAGCTGGGAAAACAAAAAAGGGACTGGGAGAGACTCCTGGGTGACTTGGCATAAAGGGCGACACCTAGAGGACAGTGGTGGCATAAAAGGAAAGCTAGGCACCTAACTGTTAGGACCAGATGAAAGGCTGGAAATCTCTCAACAAGCAAGAGCAGTGGGCATCGTCCCTGGAACAGAGTATATGGTGATTATCTCTTATACACAGACTGTTGAAATGCTATAATACACTAATGAGAATTTAGTTTAAATAAAATAATTGCTTGGTCATAGGAGCAAAAACAGTGTTTGTTACTGACTTTGCTGGGATGGGGAAAGGGAAGGAGCTGTCATGCTCGAACCATGCGATGCGTGTTATCCCTTTACCATTGGCATCACCTAGTAGCTTGTTAGAAATGCAGAATCCCAGCCTAAACCTATAGTTACTGACCCAAACTGTGTTTGCTTTTTTTTTTTTTTTTAAGATTTTATGTATTTGAGAGAGAGAGCGAGCACAAATGGGGTGAGACGCAGAATGAGAAGCAGACTCCCCAGTGAGCAGGGAACCAGACCTGGGGACCGATCCCAGGACCCCAAGATCATGACTTGAGCCAAAAGCAAATGCTTAACCAACTGAGCCACCCAGGAGTTCCTCCCTGATCTGGGTTTTAAACATGTGCCTTCCCAGGTGATTCGCATGAAAATTAAAGTTTGAGGGCCTGGTTCTGAAGGAGCTGATCTGGCTGTAGTTTGGCTAATCCATTGTCTGTTTCCAGTCCTCTTTTGCCTTGTTCCCAGTGAACCCTAGGTTTAGCAAATGAGGATTTACTGAACGCTGAACTGGAGGATATAGAAAATTACATGATGACAAGCAGTCAGTGCCCCAGACCAAAGGAAAAAAACACACCCTTCCCAGAGAACAGACCAGAAACAGAGAAACTGCCTGATGTTAAACTTTTAACCCCACATGGTCTGTGACTCTGCTGTACCTTTAAGACTCAACTAATTCAGAAGCCCAACTAAAAGTTCAAGCCCCATTTGGACTCTGAGGCAATTTTTGGTTTCGGTTTTTAAAACCCCAAACAAGCTCCTTTCTCCACAACCCTATTCCATGGGGCTTAACACCTCTCTGTTAGATCACATTTTGTAGGAAACTCTACTTAACCTTAGCTAGATCTCAAAGTCTTCATTGTTCCTCCATTACCTGCTTATGCTCTAAAGATGGAAATAGGACAAACACCTGCTTTTCCAGCCTCTTTTGAATCTTTGGATGGCCCCATTAAACAGTTCTCATCATAAGATACAAGTACAGTCTGCTGCCTCTTCACTTGCATGTTTCTTCTGGACGAGGACGCAAGCTCCCTGGCTAGAGCATAAGCAACCACCTTGTGACCATGAGGTGACTGACACTCATGAAATAAATGTGCAGAGATCTGAAGAAACATTTAAAAAAATAACCTACCTAGCCTTTTTGTTAGGAGGAAAAGAAAATCCTATCTGTTTCACCAAGTCAGCTAGAAAATCTGTTCATTGGGGCTAAACACAATTCCGACCGATAGAGCCAGTATAACAAGTGGTTAGGAGCACAGGTCCTGGAGTAAGAAAAGAATGAAAAACTGGTTGCAGCACTTATCAGCTATTATATTATTCAATCTCAAATTCCTCACCAATAAAACTTTTTAGATTCCACATATGAAAGTAATCATAAGGTATTTGTCTAGCTCAGTCTAACTTACCTCAAAGTCCATTCATGTTATCACAAATGCCATGATCTCATCCTTTAATAATGGCTTCGCAATATTCCATATGTGTTTATCAAATCTTTCCTAGCCATCTGTCCATTGATGGACACTTGGGTTGTTTCTATATCTTGGCTATTGTAAATAATGTTGCAATAAACATATGGGCATATATACCTTTTCAATTTAGTTTTTTCACTTCTTTGGGCAATACCTGGGGATGTGATTACTAGATCATGTGGCATTTCTGTTTTTGAGCTCCACAGTAGTTGAACCAATTTACATTCCCACCAGCAGGGCACAAGTGTTCCTTTTTCTTCCCATCCTTGCCAACACTTATTATTTCCTGTCTTTTTGACACTAGCCATTCTGACCAGTGTGAGGTGATATCTCATTGTAGTTTTAATTTGTATTTCCCTGGTTTATGAATGAGTGTATTTTCATGTGTCTGTTGGCCATCTCTATGTCTTTGTGTTTATCCAGTTTAAATGAGTGAAATAGGACAGATACATTCTGGGTATGCTAGCTCAGGCACAGGCCCGTTCTCCACCCCAGGACTTCACTTATTTGGGGCCTGAAATGGTGTAGCTTGCCTGAGTCTTCAGATATTGCTAATGTGATCTGCACTTTCAGAAGGTCGATCTACAAGGGCTCCTGTTTAGTGAACTGGAAGCTTTTCAGAAATCTAGACCTGCTGTGTGTGATCAGCCTGGGCCCAGGATCAGGTTGGTTGGACAGAGGGCACCCTTGGATGATGGTCGGCAGAGAGAAAAAGAAAGTCCTAAAATGCTTCTGAAACTTCACTGGAACAGAGAAGTTATTCCAGATGAAATCCTTTATTTTCTCATTTCCTCCTTCTCTGTGAGGCAGATGAAGGCTAGCTGGTCACTGTCCTTTGTCTATGACTCATATTTATGGGCCTGTAATCATCACTGTGGTTTTCCCAGGGGTGATTTCAAGGTCTCCTCTTTTTTCTCTAACTGAGAGCTTATCCTTGAACATTTGCTCTTTCGGAAGCCTGGGATTCTCTTCTGCGGGCTCTTCCCAGGCTTCCCTCATTCTCATCTTTCAGGGCTTAGCTTAAGGTTTAAACCACATTCCCTAGAGAGCCCATCTCTGCCTCTTTTCTGACAGACCTCCCCAGTCACTGAGGACCCTATGGACTTCACCACCGCAGCACCAGAGAGAGGGTGGCAGGCTCACCTAATTGCTCATGCTGTATCCATCGCCATCAAAGTTGGGTGGCAGAATGTAGGTCCCACCACAGAAAAGATCTGTGAGATCTTTTCCTGTCAGGAGAGAACCTTAGAGATTCCAGTAGTTTCTGTTTCTGGGAGCAGAATTCGTAATGTGTGCCTGTCTCAATCAGAGAATGGGTTCCAAAAATGTTAAGGAAATAGCACACATGATAATGTCCTCTCTAGATGGGTACAAATTCTATTTTAAAAAAGGCAGGTGGAAGTTTCAAAAGAGCAAGTAGCATAAGTAAAGTTTCCAACGATATACTGCCCAAGGGATCGTGTAGAGAACTCACTGAGTCCATGTTGATGAAGAGAAAGTCATAAAGATAACTTTAAGCATATGATAGAAAGTCTAGAATGATAGTATTAATTAGAATGCATGATCTCAAACTGTATTTTTGAAAGTTTTGGAGACCTTGTTAATAGAAGTTGAAAAAAAATAGTCATAAGGAACTTCTAAGATACTTTCTCCATGCATGAGTATTGACTTCATTTTATGTGTGGGTCAGGCAGACTTCCTTTGGTCTGGAGAGACACATCAGCTACACTAGGACAGTGAGTTTGAGTTTAGTCTGGTGGGTTAGAATGAATATTTGAAAGGATTTGAACAGAAAAACCGCATCATTCACAATATGCTTACTAAGATGAAACCATGGAGATGAAGGATGAATAAAAGGGTGACTTTTACTCGTTTTATGATTTCCTCTGAAATATCCATATTTATGAAAAAAAAAAAAAAAACCAACAAAATACAAGTTCAGGCAATCCTGTCCTGGTTATTCCATCAGTTGACAACATTAATGATAACATGAAAGTCTCATGATTAAATTAGTGTAAGGAAACCTCATCTTGGAAGGATTGAGTCTGACCTAAGCGTTAGGTTTCCTATTTTAGGAAATGCAGCTGAAAAGGACAACCAGTGAAAGTTAGACGTTAGTTTTTCCCCTTGGTGTAAACTTTCCCTATTTAGTGTTTCAGGTCATGTTCTTTGAGGATTGATGGTGTTTTCTCCAAACTGTGTCACCATCTCAGAGTTGCCGTCCTGTTTGTTTGTTTCTGCCCTCACCATGGGGGAATGAGAAACAGCAGGGAAGGGAGCAACAGAACTGAGTGATTAGAGGCTGGGTCTGGTCCCCAATTCTGGTTCCATCTTTGGCAATTTATTTTATCCCTGTGAGCCTTGGTTTCCTCAGTATAATCATCAATAAAATAACAGCAGAAGCATCCCCTTTGGCCCTGTCTACACACAGGTAAGGCACCAGGTTCAGGGCCAAACACACAGAGGCACTCAGTACTATTACCATTATTTTGTTATGGGCCAAAGAGCAGAAGGAAAGTTCCATCCTAATTCCACCTTTCTATTTTTCCACTTCAACTCTTGTCCATGAAGATATTTATTTCATATAATGGCTGTCAACTGCTATATCTCACCTCCATATCCTATCAACTGCCAGGAAAGACATGGATTTTATTAATGTCTATTATTTTTATATTTCCTCTTTTGAAACTGTTTTATAAACAACATACTGTACATCCCCCAAGGGAGGTGAGATCTAACAAGAAGGAGAGTACACCAGCTCTTAACCTTACTTTTGCTGGACTTGATCATAGCGTTCTTCTGAGCCCAGGAAGCAAGAGTTTCTGGATGGGAAAGGGAAGGAAACTGTATTTTTGCTTTCATTCTATCTGAGATTTCTATAGGAAGGGCAAATGATCCCCAGTCACAACATAACTCTTATCTGTCTACCCCACTCTATTGGGTTTCAAATGGCACAACCATAAAATTCTAGGCTGTTGCCCATGGAGAAAATGTTAAAATACAAGAAGGATCTTCTCTATGTGGAATACTCTATGGTGAATTCTAAAAAATTCATAGATTTGTAGATTCAGAGATGGATAATTCATAGTTAGTGCAATAGGAAGTATATTCCCAAAGACGTATATATGACTGTAGCTCATAATTCATTAAATGCTGTAAAGCATGTTGTGTGTCACTCACTGCCTTTGAAACAAAGCACCAAGAACAAAACCCTGGGGAAGACACAATTGCTGAACAGTTGGCTAAATTCACTCTCTAGCTAAGTAGGTGCTTTCTTTAAATTTATGCTTCAGAAATATTTCAATTTTATGTATTTGTTGACTTGTGAGATCGTATATAAGTGGTCTATATGGCAGATGTCAAGGAGGTAATATAATAATGGACAAAAGAGTGAAATGTAGCAGAAGAAAAGGACAAACAAAAACAGGATATGAATGATAACTAACTTATTTCCTCAACTACTAGCTAAAATTTTCCCCCAATCATGTAGTGAAAACGAATTGAACATGATTGACAAAGTATCTCTCTCTCTCTGTAAATACACTTGCCCACACCTATGCTATATATATAGTTTGTATGTGTTTATGTGTGTGTATGTATGAATATATGTGGATATATTTACATATCCATGCTTAAATTGGCTGCTAGTTAAAAGATATGCTGTTCTTCACAGAATATATTCAAGCAATCTTAGTTTATTGTCTCTGTAAAGGCAGAAATAAAAGGACTCCATTAGATATCATTAGTATTATTCAAGTCTAGTCCCCAGTTAATAATCAGAGCAAAAATTCTGGCTATTAGATGCTCTTAGCATGTAAACAATAGCTCTTCATGAATCTATTCTTGTTTGAAACTCTTGAAGTCTGCTTGCCTATGAACACATGCTGTCTACCCATATTGGAGAGGAAAAATGGGCTTATGAGGTAGATAATATCCAATTTAGGTTTGCCTATTCACCTATTCATTGCCTATTCATTGAGCAATGATCATTGATGTTTAACCAAGAACTCTTCCAGTTTGAAATAAAAGGGAGGAGTTCTTTAACATCAAATATATACAAGACACCGCAAGTTTTGACAAGTCACAATTTTCAGTCATTGCTGACATTATCACATTCACAATAGTAGCCAGAACATAACTGCTTCTAGTCTCAACAATGAATGAGTACTCAGAGAATAGCTTTCCTAGAGAAAAGACTATTAAGGTCCAGAATTTTGGTCCGGGAGAGCTTAGAGAGAAAAGTACACCTATTCATGGAAAACCATGAGTGGGGAGAATGGAGAAAATAATTTCACAGAGATCGCAAAAATAGGATCTCTGCAGAAGGTTTTGAGGGGTGATGATTGTGAAGCATTTGGCTTCAAAATGGTTGAGTAAGGCTCCTGGGCTCTCCTGTCCCTCCATTTTCATCCAGATTCAACCAAAGTTTCAATTTTCTGCCCCAGTGGTCTGATTGTAAAGGATGTGGTAGAATCGTCCTATATCAGGGGAGAAGGGAACTAGACTTTTTAAAAATTGTTCATTTAGGATGATAATTTGTGCCTAATTGGAACTGGAAAAAGACAACCAATCCTGGTAAACGTAGATGACCACATGCAAGGAAACAGGTTTTAGTCATTTTCAGATCAGAGTAAGACTGTTGGCTACATCAATATGACTTTTCATCTTCCAGGCCAGTATGGCGCAAAATGTGTTTTGTGCAATACTGCTCCAGTAAAATAGGAAAGGAAATGTAGGAATCCTACACAATAACCAACATTTCCCCCAGCCTCACCCTTAGAGATTTAAAACCTACGGAGCATGTTAAGAATCTGAAATATCCTCTGGTAATAAAACCTGTTTAAATAAATATTTAAATAAACATTTATGTATTTATTTATTTATTTATTTTTAAAGATTTTTTTTTTTTTTTGTCAGAGAGAGAGGGAGAGAGAGCAAGCACAGGCAGACAGAATGGCAGGCAGAGGCAGAGGGAGAAGCAGGCTCCCCGCCAAGCAAGGAGCCCAATGTGGGACTCGATCCCAGGACGCTGGGATCATGACCTGAGCCGAAGGCAGCTGCTTAACCAACTGAGCCACCCAGGCGTCCCTAAACATTTATTTAAATAAGCATTTCCCACAATTGTCTGAAAACAAAATCCTTTTGTATGTAAAGCCTATTCACATCCTTCATGCTAATTTTCTGGGCTCTGTATTTTAGAAAAGATTGTTTTAGTAAAAAACAACTAACAGGAACAAAATTGGGGGGGAAATGGGCAAACTGAAAACCTAACTTGTATTTCCCTCAGATTTTTGGATTGTCTATATTTTATGAAGTTGTGCTATAATTTTGTTGTAATAATGATTTTTTAGATTGCATTTCCATAGGGATAAGATTTGTCCAATTTGAAAGCCTGCTGTTCTTCATTTTTATTTGGGAGGACACATTTAACTTTTAAGTGGATTGAGAATATTAGAGTTATAGGAAGATATTAAAAGTTATATTTACTCAACTCTTGAGTGTATTGTTGAACAAGGTGACCATGTACCTCCCAAGATTAAGAATGAAACACATATGGGACCTGCAGGTGGCTCAGTCAGTGAAACATCTGCCTTTGGCTCAGGTCATGATCCCAGAGTCCTGGTATTGAGCCCCACACTGGGCTCCTTGCTCAGTGGGGAACTTGCTTCTCCCTCTGCCTCTTCCTCTGCCCTTGCTCCTGCTCTTTTGCACGTGTGCTCTCTCTTTCTCTTAAATAAACAAAATCTTTAAAAAAAGAGAGAATGGGGGTGCCTGGGTGGCTCAGTGGGTTAAGCCGCTGCCTTCGGCTCAGGTCATGATCTCAGGGTCCTGGGATCGAGCCCTGCATCGGGCTCTCTGCTCAGCAGGGAGCCTGCTTCCTCCTCTCTCTCTACCTGCCTCTCTGCCTGCTTGTGATCTCTCTCTGTCAAATAAATAAATAAAAGCTTAAAAAAAAAAGAGAGAGAGAGAATGAAATATATATCTCTTATGTTTCCCTTCTAGCTTGAGTTAGAACAGTAGGAATCCCCTAGAAGCCCCCATGTGCTCTCCCTCAAGGCTTCTCCCATCCCATCCCCCATACTCCTAAAGTTAACACTGACCTGAATTTTGGACCTACTATTCCTTTCTTTTCTTTATAGTTTTCCAGTACATGCATCCCTCAATTACGGGCAGTTCAGGTTTTCCAAAAGAAACAGAAACATCTGTTGTAAATCAACCATCATTTCTTAACTATCAAAAAGCAAAGCTGATGGATTTTGTAAGCATCTTATAGAAGCCTCATGAAAAATTTATTATTAATCTACATCTAAATGAAACCTGATTAGAGAAACTAACATGAAACGATTGAGAATTAAAACGAAGACAATATTATAATCCAAAGAGAAAAGTTAAAGATGCTCCAAAAAAAGAAAAACTAAATAGGAATATACACATATCTATAAATATATTTGCCAAAGGTAGAATTTATAATGAAGACATGGCAGGTTTCATATTTTTTCTTCTGATACAGCACTGAAGCTGGGTGGAAACTTTCGAAAATAAAAGCAATTATGAATATTTTTGTGTAACTGTTCTTAAGTTATTAAGGCAGCTAAATGAAGCAAAAATAATGAAATAAAACATGGGCAATTAATGTTCTAAAAGAAGTGTGATATGTTATAAACGAACAAGAACACATTAAAATTCTTTTAATAAGAAAACATGTTTCTTAGACACGAAATTTAAAGAGCATTTCTCTGAGAATAATTTAAAGTATTTGCCCCAAATTGAAACCACCCTTGTCCTGGTCTGCAAAAATCTCCAAGTGAACAGAAATACCCTTCTTAACTTGAAATTTGACTCTCAACAAGAGAATTTGTGATTATTATGGAAATGAAATGCTGTACATTTTTCTAAAAGTGAGTATATATTTATACCATATTCATTTCCCTTTGAAAATGTTGCTGTTTTTTGACAACATGAAATTTTAAGGATTCAAATGTAATAATTTGAATGCAATTGGAAGTTTCATTATGCAGCTGGCAAATGCCAGGCGTTTATACTAGTTATGGGAGGGAGCAGTGCAATCATTTTATGAGCCCTTGTTGATTATGTGTTTGTATAAGCAGCTAATCAGAAGACATAGACCTGTATTTGGAATACTTAATACAAGATGGTGACTCAGGAATAATCAACCTATTTCTTTAATTGATATTAATTCTTTAATCTATTTGCTATTAATATCCTTATTCGATGTTTGATCTGTCACAGTAAAGTAGACATAATTTCAGTCACTGGGTTAGCATTTGCCCATAAATTTAAAGTCAAAAAGAGTTTTATTTATCTTCTGCATATAGTTAGATTATGTTGCTGGGCCTAAGGAAAACAAGATTGAGCATTTGTAAGTAGATGTGGAAGTCAACACTCTGCTCAAATGATACCCTTTTGAGCCCAAGGGTTTTGCCCATTTCTTTCCAACAGAACAACCCAGGAAGGCACGGCTGGCCCCTGTCCAGGACTTGTCCAGTTCTCTTGTTGCTCATGCCATTACTTTCCTCTCCACTTCACTCCATTTTCCTTTTTATTAACAGAGTCACAAACTTTCCAAGGAGTCTGATCATGTCACTTCTTTTCTTAAAATTCTCTAATTCCCTGTTGTATGGAAGAGAATGCCAAGACTCTTCCCAGTCTGGAACCAACATCACTGCCCCTCAGTATCATCTCCACCTTCACCATAGCATCACTGAGCCTCTCAGCTAGATGGACATCTCACCTCCACTAACTGGGCTGTGCACTTCAAGGCTCCATGACATCTGCCCTTTTGGACATACATCCTCTCCACTGTGGTCCCCAAAGTCACCTGGAATCTTAGAATGCCAACTTCTTTGGAATAAGGGTCTTTACAGATGTAATTAAAATAAGGACCTTAAGGCCCTCTTGGATTAAGGTTGGCCCTAAATGCACAGGCAGGTGTTCTATAAGAGACAGAAAACACAGAGATAAACAGAAAGGGGGAGGCATGTGAAGATGGAGACAGAGATTGGAGCAATGCATGTACAAACCAAGGAATGCAAAGGATTCCCAGTAGCCATCAGATACCGGTAGAGAGACAATGAATGCATTCTCTCTCAGAACCTCCAGAAAGAACCAACCCTGCAGATACATTGATTTTAGATATCTGTCCTCCAGAACTGTGAGAAAATGAATGGCCATTGTTTTAAGCCACCAACTCCATGGCAATTTGTTATATATGGCCGCCCTCGGAGACTAGTACTTCTTTCCTCTGCTTGGGGATGCCCACTCTTTTTTCTGTGCGGCAAATGCCTGCCTCAATGGTTTCTCTTCTCAAATTTAATACCTCAAATGTCTTAAATCATGGCAGACGAGTAAGAGATAATGGTTAACAGCCATGAGTTTCTGGGCTCAAGTCTTACTTTCACTTCTTAGTGATTAAAAATTCTCTGGTCTTCAGCTTTCTATGTGTAAAAATAGGGATAGACTTTTTAGTAAACATTCTGGAACACATAAAGCACTTGAAACAGTTCTTAACATACAAAAATCCTTCAAAAGCTGTCAAGTATAATTTTTTAAGTGTAAATGTCCCTAATTTCTTCAGGAAAATAGTATCATCATCTTTAACAGGAAGATATACTAATAAGATACTTAATAACCAAGCTAGTGCCCAAGAAGGGCATAGGGGAGGGTCTGGTATGTGGTAAGGGGGCAGTAAAAATTCGCTACTATTATATGCAACCTTCTCTGAATTTTCACAGATGGAAACATCCCCTCCTTTGGACTCCTTTGGACAGACTTTGGTCTGTCTCCACAGGAATGAGTGATTTGCCCCCATAGGATCTAGCCCAGAGTGTGAGGTTTAGTATGTAGGCGATAGTATTGACTCGAAGAATGCATGAATGCATGGATGAGCTTTCGCAAGTGAGTTGGTACTGCTCTCTCATCTCAGAATATGCTCCTGTTAATACTAAATCCATTACTTTGACCTACAATGAGTTGATGACTTGACTGCCTCAACTCCAGTCCAGGAAGCTCCTGGAGGTGCACACTCTTATGATTCTGCCAGGTTCCCAGCTGCACGCTTTGCATGTAGCAAGCTCTCCATGGGTGCTTCTCGCCCTGCTGATGGATGTCTGTGTGACCGGCAAAGATCTGCTTGGCTCTGGTCACTTCTCACATTTGGATTGATTTCTTCTCTCACATCTTTGATTCCACTTACAGTGATTGGCTCAGAGATACCTGTCACACACAGATATTTAGAGTTTATGGTCTTTCGTGAGGCAAACAGACTATGCGAGCAGGTGCGTTTGCCTCCTTAATAAAAGGAGTTTTCTTGCCTGTATCCCAAATGCCAGTGTAGGGATGACATCCCCCAGCCGCCTGCCATGTCCCAACTCTGAAACAAGGGACTATGCTTTTAAAGGCAGGTGAAGTCATTGGGGAGTCTTTTTCAGTGCACACAGAATATTCGACTCAGATTTACTGAGCACCTACTGTGTGCTGGGGCACTATCTAACAGATTTTTCTAGTTTCCTCTAAGCTATCCCTGAGATTAGCTAGAAGAGAGTAGGAAAAGAAAGGGATGGAGAACTCATACAAGCTGTCTGCTACTCGTGTGCCCAAAATGTTGCCAGATGCTTTTTTTTCTAAGACCTAAGTTAAAAGTGCTTTTGCATTAGAACTCTATCAGATGGGTTTTCAGCTGTCAGCATCCAAAACTTGAGTTCTTTATCTTAAACATAACAAAACAATAGGAAAGAAAAAGAAGAAAGATGTATTGGAAAAATAAAGGAAAATCTGAACAACCAATTAGATTCAGGAGAACACAGGAACCAGGGCAACTCCATGGGATTTAGCTTGCTTATTTGTTCATTCATTCAATAAATATATTTTTTTAATTAACTATGTGCTAGACAGCTTCTTCAATAAATAAGACAGAAGGTATCTGCCCTCTCCCACATGATAGAGAGAGAGAGAGAGAGAACAAGTAAACCAATAAACATACACAGAAATTTCATGTAGTGAAAACAACAATGAACAAAAATAAAGAAAGAGGATTGAGAATGACAAGGCAGAGACAGGGAGCTGTTTTGGACGGCACCATCTGGAAGGTTCTCCCTGAAGAGGTGATGTAAGTAAAGCCTGGAACAAGATGAGCAGGACACCACAGAGTGTCTTGGGGCAGAACATTCTAGTTAGAGAGATGGACAATAGTGAAGGCTCTGAACTAGAGGAGGCTCAGAAGTCAGTGTGACTGGATTGGAATGGGAATGGGCAGTTAGACCAGTTATGTTAAAACTCTGTGTCATTTGGCTCAGACAAATATCTCCCCAGGACAGTGTGACTGACCTATTCAGGATCATGTACCCACATCTTGGCCAGGAGGCATTTGGAATGACAGCCGTATTGAGTGCAATGGGAGCAGGTCAGTTTCTAGTAGAAAGTGTATGTGCTACGATCAGAAAAAGGATGACCGGAGGAGCAGTCACAACACCACCCACCTTGGGAGAGTCAAATGTGTTTTCTCTTCTCCAATTTAATACTGCAAATGTTTATTAAGCACCTACTTTGTCCAAAGATTTGGGTCTGTGTCGTGGGAGTTTCAAAGGTGAATGCTCAGATCCTGAATGTTCAGGCAATAGTGACGAGTCTCATAGGGCTGTAGCACTTTTTTTTTTTAAAGATTGTATTTATTTATTTGACAGAGAGAGTGAGAGAGATCACAAGTAGGCAGAGAAGCAGGCAGAGAGAGAGAGGGGGAAGCAGGCTCCCCACTGAGCAGAGAGCCCAACACGGGGCTTGATCCCAGGACCCTGAGATCATGACCTGAGCTGAAGGCAGAGAATTAACCCACTGAGCCACCCAGGTGCCCTGGGCTGTAGCACTTTTTTACAGAGATGCAAAAAAAACAGTGGGGCAGCAGGGTGACTCAGGTGGTTAAACATCGGTCTTCTCCTCAAGTCATGATCCCAGGTCCTGGGATCACATCAGGGTCTCTTCTTGTGTGGAGTCTGCTTCTTCCTCTCCCTCTGCCCCTCCTCACCCCAACTCATGCTCTCTCTCTCTCTCTTGCAAATATATATATATATATATTTATTTATTTATTTATTTATTTTTTTAAAGAATACAGTGGGAGACAATGTTTGACAAGGAAACTGGCCTAGTACATTGAGGCTCTTTTGGGGGTTTTCAAGTAGGGAGATGTTGAATATTCCATATATAGTATTTGCCTAACTAAGCACACCATAAAATACCCATCTATTTATTTTTAAAATCAAGGCAGAGATGCATGTAATGCCAGACTGTAACATACTCCCTAGAAAAAATTAGAAAAAACACATATAAAGTCAGTAAAACTTGATAAAATTTCAGCATTGTATCATTTCCTGGGGATTAAGAAGTCAAATTTCAGGGAGACCCAAACTGAAGAAACTTAACAAATAATCAAGAAGTATTTGTGTTGTGTTTAAATGTCAATAGTAATAATACCATATGTTGCAAATACTTAAATAAGACCCTGGTTCAAATTTCTCTCATTCCAGGCAGTTTGTGGAGCCTGCCTCAGAAGCATTTTTACCAGCTTCCTAAATATATTTATATATTTTCAAGATATTAAACTTGTCTGGCATCTTTTTCTTTGGGATTCCCATGAGGAAATCCTGTTACTTTAGCCCAAATTATTTGCAAATATTTATTTAGAGCTTTCCTAGTAACTAGTGTCTTATCTGTGAGGCCAGTTTCCCAGGAGAATCTTTCCAAGATGAATTGAAAGTAAGGAAATGCAGTAGAAAATTAATTGACAACATAGGACTAGTACAGAGACTGGAAAGAAAGATGGTGTAGGTAGTTTGAATTAGATTCCAACAGGGTAAATTGTGTTTAACTATAAGTTATAAGGCCAGAAATTGTATGTTACAGGTTTACCAGAAGTAGCTTTCTTAGGAGCACAAACATATGTACAATGAAATAGAGGGGAGGGTAAAGACAGGTGTTTTACCCAAAATAAATAAAAACAGAATGATACCTTAATGAAAATATTCCAACAAATGCATTGCTCTTAAAATGATTTCATCGACTAACAACCATAATTTCATCAAAGAGCAAACACTATATGTTTGTCATTAAATATTTGTCATAAATATTCCATTTTGACAAGGCTTACTGCCTAAAATCCAAGTATATGGTATTAAAGTCCACTGAATTCAATTAGCAATCATCCCAGAGTGTGCTTCATGTTCGATCAAATGATGGGGTGCAAAGCATCTTTCCACAGATATGATCTTCAAATTTCCATGTTGGACTTGGGCATTTATTCCTTTTAGAGTAAGTATAGTCTTTAAGGAAGCCTCATTGTTCCTAAGTTTCACCAGGTCTTTCCTCAATTGTGTCTGGGCTACTGGTGAGCCCATTCAAGACATTCTTCATTCCTGTTATGGTTTTCTTCAATGTCTGGCATTTCCTCCTGATTCTTAGAAGTTTCATCTCTTCCTTACATTACCCACCTTTTCTTGCCTGTTCTCCACTTTTTCCATTAGAGTCCTTAGCATTTTAAGGACAACTGTGAATTCTGATCTGATAATTCCAACACCTCCGCCATATCCAAGTCTAGTTCTAATGCTTGCTCTATCTCTTCATCCTGTGTCTTTTCTTTTAATACATGTTGTCATCTGTTTTGTTGAAAGCTGGACATTGGTACTGAGGTAAACCGGTATTTGGTCTGAGGTTTTATATTTATATTTATCTGAGGCGAGGAGTTAGCCTCTCCATGTATTGCTTGCTGAAGTGGTGGGTGTCAGAGGCTAACACTTCCTCTGATGGCCTTGTTTTTGTCTCTTCTGTTTTCTTTGGGTTTCTCTAGAGATTTCCTAAGTAAAGTCTCAGCCCTGAGGTTATTTCCATTTTTCTCACTCTAGCACTGTTTCCACTGGTAGTTTCTGCTTCATTACATTGAGATTCCCTGTATCTGTCTGCCTGTCTTGCCCATGTTGGGGGCAGTGGTTTACCTTGTGACTTTGATTCTCTAATAGATCTAAGAAGAGCTATTGCTCTTCAGTTTGTCCAGCTTTTTTCCTGTTGTGAGGACAGGACAGAGGACTCCATGATGGACTAGAAACTAGAGTCTGGGAAACCTTCCTTTTAATTTGGGAGAGTCTGGGGAAAAAATTGAAAAGCAATTATATAATTTCTACACTGTGTGTTCATCATCAGCAGCAGCTCACCTGTCTGGGCCAATCTTAAATCTTAGTTGCTGAGAGATGGAATCTTGATATACCTTAAAATGGAAAGAGATTTTGAGTGTCTTATAAATCAATCTATTTTTTGAAAACGAACATTTAAGAACCCAGAACGATATGATTTTCTGAATTTGTTCTATGCTAGAGTAACATGAGTTACTCATACTGTACGGTTTTATAGGCGAGATAAACACGACACCAGGAGAAGTAGGTGCAAGGCAAGATTTATTAAAGGCACTCTCCCACGAAGTTTCAGGGCTCAGGAGAAGGGGAGCCAGGAAAGTTGCGCTGGGAGGAGGTGGGCACCCTCGGGCGAGGTTCCTCGACTCCGGAAAGGGGAGTGGGGGGAAGTCGTGCCCGAGGCAGGGAGAAGGGGGCTTTTAAGGGGTCTCAAGGGGAGTTCAGGGGTCTTTTGGCAAGTTTCCCTTATTTGGATATTTCGCCTGCTCGTCGGGGTCCCATTGGTCCACGGGAGCCCGGAGCGGGGCTCTCAGATTCCTGCTTGGGTCTTTGTTCTCCTGTCCAAGCTCAGGTTTTGTGGCGGGAACTTTCGCCATCTTAAGTAGCCCTTTTTTTCTGCCAGCCCAACACATACTTGCCTCCAGGGGTTTACAGATCATACATTGCTGTGGAAGTAGAGAGGCTGCTCCCTTCCTATAGCCTTACCCTGTAATGTTAAGAAGAGAAAATTCTTAGAAAAAGACTATTATAATTTATCAGCCTAATTTGTGCCTGGCTTGTTTGCTGGCATGCTTTATATGCAATATGTCATTTACTCTCCCTAATTTACTCCAGAAGATGGATTCTTTATTTACAGATGGGAGAAGAAAAGATCAGAGGTGAATTAGCTTTCTCAAAGTCCCATTGCCAGTCAATGACAAAACCAAGATTCAAAGTCTGATCGGTTTCCAGAGATCTGACTCTCAACCATCAGGCTAGAATTTCCCCATCTAAGAGGAAGCATTTGGGGGGCATAATGCTTTTAACATTTAGTCATCAATTCTGTGTTTATTCAACAAATGTTTATTAATAATCTATATGTGCCAACCTCTATTCTAGGCACTAGAAATCCTTCTCCCATGGATCTCACATTCTAGGGCAGGGGGACATACAACAAAACAAATAATTTAGTAAGTTTCGAGAAGAGTAACAGATCATAGGTATTGGGGGTGCGGAAATTAAGCAAGGGAGGAATTTAAATACAAGTCAGGGAGGTCCTTATGGAAAAGGTTGTATTTGAACAAAGACTTGAAAGAGCTAAGGAATGAGTCATGAGTCTGGCTAGGGAAGGAGAAATAAAAGAGGCCGACCAATTCCAGAGTCCAAGGAAGGAGGCTGTTGGAGTGTGTGGGGAACAGCAAAGAGACTCCAGGCCTATACAGTGGTGAGATATGTTGCATCACAGTCTTCGTGTATTTCAATTTTGGCTTCACAGAGAGGACTGGGGACATTGGATGAAATATTTCTTGGGACGATCCTAATGCTCTTACAGAGGCAGACCTCAGCAGAGTGGTGCTGGAACTTTAATCCAAAATTTTGAAAGAGCGTGGAGATTCCTCACTTTTCCCTTTGCCAGTCCAGTCTCAGAGTGGGTGAAAAAGGTAGGATCCCTGTGGGGATGTAAAGCATAATGATACAATGGAAAGACCGCGAGAACAGAAGTCACGGTACCTGAGTTCTGCCCCTGGCCCAGCCTCTAGAAAGTTGTATGGCCAAGGATAAATACCTTCCCTAGTCACAGTTATCTTATATGTAAAATGGCCTTTTGTACTGATTTTCTTTTTCTCCAAAAACTATCATTGTCTCTCCTGCATCTCCTCTCATACCCTTCATGTGTTGGCTCCATAGAAGAGTTATAGTTAATATTTATGGAGCAATTATTCCCCCCCCCAGCACTGTTCTAAGAGTATTATGTGTATCAAATCACCTAATAGTCAAGAGCACCCTAGGGAGGTATATATGGTTATAACCATCTCTAGTTTACAGATGAGGAGGTAGACACTGAAAGATTGTGGACTTGCCCCAGCCATCTGGTGTAAGAGAGCAAGATCCCCAACAGTGGGGAGGCAGAGTGCCTATGGGGTTACTGGGTCCTGGGTCAGGATCTGCTTGCATGTGTTGTTTCTCAGGCTCCCTGTTCTGGTTCTGAAGCAGCTGTCTAAAAAAACTTCATGTAACCCACATATGTGACTTAAATTTTCTAGTAGCTAAATAAAAAAACAAAAACAAAAACAAAAAACAGGTGAAATTAATTTTGATAGTACACAGGACATAATATATCCAAGATGTTATCATGTAAGCATGTAATCAATATAAAAATTATAAATGACATGTTCACAATCTTTGTTTGTACGGAGTGTTTGAAAGACTGTGTGTTTACACTAACAGCCTATCTTAGGCCAGACTAGTCGCATTTTGAACCCTCAATGGCCACTTTGGCTGGGGGCTACCATATTGGGCAGCACAGATCTGAAGACTGTGCAACTCAATTATCATCACCCTTGGGATACTTTACCAATAACAATTTCAAGTTAGAAAAAAATAAATGTTGCTTTCCATTAAAAAAATAAAGTGTGTGCAAGTGTATCAGCAACCAAAGCCCTGTTTATGTTCTCAGTGTTTACCCAGTAGGAACAAAACCGGACACACACATAGAATTTACTACACATCGGTCAGTGTTTTAAGTGTTTTGTTTGTCATAACTCATGAAGATTGATGACAATCTCATGTACAAGCTACTCTTACCGCCCTTGTGTTGATGATAAGCAAACTGAACAAGGAAGTAGTTGTATAAGTCATCCCCTCTCATGCAGCCAGGGACTCCAATGCAGAGATTCATATTTAGACAGTTTGGCTATTGGGTCTATGTTTGAACCCTTTTGCTGTTCTCCTTATGTGATAATAGTTGGCTTCAAAATTTCAACTGTGTCAGTCTTAGGTCACTAGCAGAATGTGTGTATACCACTGGTTGGAGTGCAAGAAGATAAAATTCATTTTCATTTCAAGCGGAAATTGCCAACTGTGTTTCTGTCTGGATTTCTCTTAATCTCCCATGGATCCATGCATTTAAATCTGGGGATAGAATTTTGGATCCACAGGGCACAGGGGTGAATGCCAGGGGAGGTCTGGCATGCATTTCAACCACACCAACAAGAAGCCAAAATGCCCTTTGTGGGTAATTAGTGCCCTCACCTCTTTGTGTGTTCTCAATAAGTCCCGTTATCCCAGAGCTCAGACTACTTCCAGGAGATAATTAGGGGCTGCTGAAAGCTATGTAGCGCAGCCAGGCCACAGGGGCATTGTAAATGACTACTTCTCAAAGAGACTCATCAGCTTTCAGCAGCTCCCAACACCTCGAGCCTGCCTAATTCCCAGAAGGGCTGAACATGGAAGGCTTGGATTATTACATTCTCCTTTGGAGGTTTTGCATCTCTTCTGACATGTCATTTCCATGTTGTAAAAGCAACTTTGAAGAGTTAATGCCACACATCTGGAAAAGCCTGATTAAAAGATGTGTGCATACTTAACAGCGTGGGAGAGAGTATTTGTCAAGACCATTTTGATGCATGACTGTTTTTATTAATTTTACAGACAACTTTCTGTCTTTCTCAAATTGTCAAATCCAATTTGGGGCTTTGTTGGGGCTGAAGAGCCGTTGCTTATAAAATCTCTATTAAGTGCTGCATATTGTTTGGGTATTATTTCTAATTCTACAATCCCTGTGGTGTAACAGTCACAATAGCAAACACATAGTGAAGGCTAAGAATGCATCAGGCATGACTCTGAACACCTTATGGATATAGACCCATTGACCACTCCAAAAACCTTTGACCTGGGTACTATCATCCTCCTCTTCCTATAGACTAGAGAAAGTCCAGAACAGAGATGGTGAGTGATATCCCAACGTCAGCCAGCCAGCAAGCTGTCAGCCACATTTCAAACCTGGTGTCTGCTTGGGGATTTGTGCTCCTAACCACTACCTTACATGGCTTTTATCTGAATTATAATAATAACTACTTCTGTGTTTTAGAGGTGAAAAGGGATGAGGTAACAAGCCACAGGTCATATTGCTAAGTAGTTCCAGCAATAGAGTTTGAAGCAATTTCTAACTTACTCCCAAGCTCACATACTTTCTGCTAAACCACAAGGGAAAAAACAATTTTTCTCACTGGGGGAAGATCTTAGAATATACTGATCTCAGCCATATGTGGCTTGAGAACTTTTTTTTTTTCCCAATTAAGGGAAATTTATATTTCTTGTAAGTAGTGTAATTAGAGATGGTAAATTCCAGACTGTTGTGCTTCTCTTACTTATTGGGTGAGTGTGAGTGTGTGTGCGGAGAACCTTGATATGAAGAAATAGCCTCTGTTTAATACTTACCCTAAATCATGGACTAACTCATAAGAAAATAAATGTTTTACTTCATCATGTCTTTCCCCATTTTCTACTTACTTGGCAAATGTGATATCCTGGCAAAATTCCGTGAGTCCTGAAATCTGTCCAGGACAAAAGTGCTTCTCAAACAAGGTCAATGTTAATTATATGATAATAAACAATAGAGGAAAAACAGAATGAAAAATCTTGGTGACTAGAGTGTTCCTAAACTTCTATTTCCCAGAACACTATGTTATAAATTTCTTTAAATCACATCTGGTTTACTAAAAAAAAAAAAAAAAAAAAACAAGTAAACAAACAAAACCTGTAGTTTGATGTCTTCTCAGAAATTTTTGGACTATTGTTATTTAACACCAGTTGAATATTCTTTTTCTAAGACTGTCTTGATTTTGAGAAATAAAAAGTACACAGAAGCTCTAAGAATAATCAATGAATGCTCATATAACCACTGCCCAGAATGACAAATATTAACATTTTTATATTACTTTTAATGTGCCAGGTAAGCTCAAACTCCCTTTTGTCCCCTAGCCTCGATGCATTTCCGTATATCCAGAGACAACCTCACACAATAGGGAAAAAACAAATCATGTGTTTATATCAACTTACACACCTGTTATTTTTGCACATATTTTACTTTCACACAAATGATTTCATATTTTCATTTTATCATTCTTTACCTTTTTTTCCATTTAACATGGCTTTTGAGTTCTATTCCGATTAATGCCTGATGATCAAGCTCGTTCTACTTAATATCCTTTCAGGATTCCATTGTTATCAATATACCACATTTTATTTACTCCTTTTTCTCGAGACGGTTATTGAGGTTGTTTCTAATATTTTGTTTTATTTTATTTTTAAGTAATGTCTACACCCAACGTGTGGCTTCAATTCACGACCCGAAGTTCAAGAGTCGCGTGTTCTACCACAAAGCCAGCTAGGTGCCCTGAGTTTGTTTCTAATAGTTCATCATTACTAATAATGTGACTATGTGTCTCTTTATAAGTATCTATATTGTTTTGCTAAGGTTACCAAAGCACAATACCATAGCCAGATGGCTTAAAAAGAGAAAATTCACTTTCTCCCAGTTCTAGAGACTGGAAGTCCAAGATCAAAGCGTCAGCAGGTTTAGTTTCTTCTGAGTTCTCTCTCTGTGCCTATAGCTGCCTTCTCTCCATGTCCTCACGTGGCCTCTTCTCTGTGCATATGCATCCCTGGTATCTCTTTTTTCTTATAAGGACACCAGTGAGGGGGGCCTGGGTGGCTCAGTTGGTTAAACATCGACCTTAGGCTCAGGTCATGATCTCAGGGTCCTGGGATCAAGTCTGGCATCAGGCTCCCTGCTCTGCAGGAAGTCTGCTTCTCCCTCTCACTCTGCCCCTTCCCCCAGCTTATGGTCTCTCTCTCTCTTTCTCCTCTCAAATAAATAAAATCCTAAAAAAAAATAATTGGACACCAGTGATACTGGATTGTGCCTATCCATATAAGATCATTTAACCTTAATTCTCTCTTTAAAGGCTATCTCTGAATATGGTCACATTGTGAGATGTCCTGGGGTTTGGATATCAACATATGAAATCTGGCGGGCAGACATCATTTAGTACCGGTGGCCATACCATTCCTGGCAGTCCAGACTAGAGTTTCAGAGCATGGGCTCTGGAGTCACCCTGTCTGGGTTAGATTCTGACTCTGCCCCATGACTTTAGCAAGTTGCTTGGTATTGTACCAACTCATCTACAATAAGACACATCAGTCTCTTGGGTTGCTGTGATTGTTAAAAGATCTACATGTAAAGCACAACAGTGGTGCCTCACTCAGCATTAGCTAGTGTTGGGTTTACTTGTGTATACTTAAAAAGAGGTAATCTAGCTTTTGGGAGTCAAGATGGCGGAGAAGTAGCAGGCTGAGACTACTTCAGGTAGCAGGAGATCAGCTAGATAGCTTATCTAAAGATTGCAAACACCTACAAATCCAACGGGAGATGGAAGAGAAGAACAGCAATTCTAGAAACAGAAAATCAACCACTTTCTGAAAGGTAGGACTGGCGGAGAAGTGACTCCAAAGCGACGGGAAGATAGACCGCACAGGGAGGGGCCGGCTCCTGGCAAGCGGCGGAGCAACGGAGCACAAAAGCAGGACTTTTAAAAGTCTGTTCTGCTGAGGGACATCGCTCCAGAGGCTAAACCGGGGTGAAGCCCACGTGGAGTCAGCATGGCCTCAGGTCCTGCAGGGTCACAGAAGGATCGGGAGTGGCTGAGTGTTGTAGAGCTTACAGGTATTAGAATGGGGAAGCCGGCTACAGAGACGGAACCGAGGAGTGAGCTCTCAGCTCGGGGTTACCTTGAACCGGTCGCAGGCTCGGTCAGCTCGGAGCGCGGCCAGAGGCCAGGGTGACAGGAGTAATTGGGCGCTGTTCTCTGAGGGCGCACTGAGGAGTGGGGCCCCGAGCTCTTGGCTCCTCCGGCCGGAGACCAGGAGGCCGCCATCTTCATTCCCGCCCTCTGGAACTCTACGGAAAGCGCTCAGGGAACAAAAGCTCCCGAAAGCAAACCCGAGCGGATTACTCAGCCCAGCCCCTGAAAGGGCGGTGCAACGCTGCCTGGGGCAAAGACACTTGAGAATCACTACAACAGGCCCCTCCCCCAGAAGATCAACAAGAAACCCAGCCAGGACCAAGTTCACTTATGATGGAGTGCAGGTTCAATACCAAGGAGAGCAGCGGAATTCCAGAGGAGGAGAAAGCAAACAATGGAACTCATGGCTTTCTCCCTATGATTCTTTGGACTTGCAGTTAATTTAATTTTTTATTCTTTTTCAATTTTTTTCTCTTCTTCTGCCAATTTTTTTAAACTTTTACCCTTTTCGTTTTTAACGTTTTTTAACTAGTTTATCTAATATATATATATATATATATATATATATATATATATATATATATTTCTTTTTTATATTTTTTCTTTATTCATTTTCTTTTTTTAATTTTTTTTTTCTTTCTGAACCTCTTTTTATCCCCTTTCTCCCCCCTCACGATTTGGAATCTCTTCTGATTTGGTTAAAGCATATTTTCCTGGGGTTGTTGCCACCCTTTTAGTATTTTACTTGCTCCTTCATATACTCTTATCTGGACAAAATGACAAGGTGGAGGGACGCCTGGGTGGCTCAGTTGGTTAAGCGGCTGCCTTCGGCTCAGGTCATGATCCCAGCGTCCTGGGACCGAGTCCCACATCGGGCTCCTTGCTCATCAGGGAGCCTGCTTCTCCCTCTACCTCTGCCTGCCATTCTGTCTGCCTGTGCTTGCTCTCTCCCTCTCTCTCTCTCTGACAAATAAATAAATAAAATCTTTAAAAAAAAAATGACAAGGTGGAAAAATTCACCACAAAAAAAAGAACAAGAGGCAGTACCGAAAGCTAGGGACCTAATCAATACAGACATTGGTAATGTGTCAGATGTAGAGTTCAGAATGACGATTCTCAAGGTTCTAGCCAGGCTCGAAAAAGCCATGGAGGATATTAGAGAAACCCTTTCGGGAGATATAAAAGCCCTTTCTGGAGAATTAAAAGAACTAAAATCTAACCAAGTTGAAATCAAAAAAGCTATTAATGAGGTGCAATTGAAAATGGAGGCTCTGACTTCTAGGATAAATGAGGCAGAAGAAAGAATTAGTGATATAGAAGACCAAATGACAGAGAATAAAGAAGCTGAGCAAAAGAGGGACAAACAGCTACTGGACCACGAGGGGAGAATTTGAGAGATAAGTGACTCCATAAGACGAAACAACATTAGAATAATTGGGATTCCAGAAGAAGAAGAAAGAGAGAGGGGAGCAGAAGGTATATTGGAGAGAATGATTGGAGAGAATTTCCCCAATATGGCAAAGGGAACAAGCATCAAACTCCAGGAGGTTCAGAGAACCCCCCTCAAAATCAATAAGAATAGGTCCACACCCCGTCACCTAATAGTAAAATTTACAAGTCTTAGTGACAAAGAGAAAATCCTGAAAGCAGCCCGGGAAAAGAAGTCTGTAACATACAATGGTAAAAATATTAGATTGGCAGCAGACTTATCCTCAGAGACCTGGCAGGCCAGAAAGAGCCAGCATGATATATTCAGAGCACTAAACGAGAAAAACATGCAGCCAAGAATACTATATCCAGCTAGGCTATCATTGAAAATAGAAGGAGAGATTAAAAGCTTCCAAGACAAACGAAAACTGAAAGAATTTGCAAACACCAAACCAGCTCTACAGGAAATATTGAAAGGGGTCCTCTAAGCAAAGAGAGAGCCTAAAAATAGTAGATCAGAAAGGAACAGAGACAATATACAGTAACAGTCACCTTACAGGCAATACAATGGTACTAAATTCATATCTCTCAATAGTTACCCTGAATGTTAATGGGCTAAATGCCCCAATCAAAAGACACAGGGTATCAGAATGGATAAAAAAACAAAACCCATCTATATGTTGCCTACAAGAAACTCATTTTAAACCCAAAGCCCCCTCCAGATTTAAAGTGAGGGGGTGGAAAAGAATTTACCATGCTAATGGACATCAGAAAAAAGCAGGAGTGGCAATCCTTATATCAGATCAATTAGATTTTAAGCCAAAGACTATAATAAGATATGAGGAAGGACACTATATCATCCTCAAAGGATCTGTCCAACAAGAAGATCTAACAATTTTAAATATCTATGCCCCTAATGTGGGAGCAGCCAACTATATAAACCAATGAATAACAAAATCAAAGAAACACATTGACAATAATACAATAATAGTAGGGGACTTTAACACTCCCCTCACTGAAATGGACAGATCATCCAAGCAAAAGATCAACAAGGAAATAAAGGCCTTAAATGACACACTGGACCAGATGGACATCACAGATATATTCAGAACATTTTATCCCAAAGCAACAGAATACACATTCTTCTCTAGTGCACATGGAACATTCTCCAGAATAGATCACATCCAGGGTCCCAAATCAGGTCTCAACCGGTATCAAAAGATTGGGATCATTCCCTGCATATTTTCAGACCACAATGCTCTGAAGCTAGAACTCAATCACAAGAGGAAATTTGGAAAGAACCCAAATACGTGGAGACTAAACAGCATCCTTCTAAAGAATGAATGGGTTAACCAGGAAATTAAAGAAGAATTGAAAAAATTCATGGAAACAAATGACAATGAAAACACAACGTTTCAAAATCTGTGGGACACAACAAAGGCAGTCCTGAGAGGAAAATATATAGCAGTACAAGCCTTTCTCAAGAAACAAGAAAGGTCTCAGGTACACAACCTAACCCTACACCTAAAGGAGCTGGAGAAAGAACAAGAAAGAAACCCTAAACCCAGCAGGAGAAGAGAAATCATAAAGATCAGAGCAGAAATCAATGAAATAGAAACCAAAAAATCTATAGAACAAATCAACGAAATGAGGAGCTGGTTCTTTGAAAGAATTAATAAGATTGATAAACCCCTGGCCAGACTTATCAAAAAGAAAAGAGAAAGGACCCAAATAAATAAAATCATGAATGAAAGAGGAGAGATCACAACTAACACCAAAGAAATACAGACAATTATAAGAACATACTATGAGCAACTCTACGCCAACAAATTGGACAATCTGGAAGAAATGGATGCATTCCTAGAGACATATAAACTACCACAACTGAACCAGGAAGAAATAGAAAGCCTCAACAGACCCATAACCAGTAAGGAGATTGAAACAGTCATCAAAAATCTCCAAACAAACAAAAGCCCAGGGCCAGACGGCTTCCCGGGGGGAATTCTACCAAACATTTAATGAAGAACTAATTCCTATTCTCCTGAAACTGTTCCAAAAAATAGAAATGGAAGGAAAACTTCCAAACTCATTTTATGAGGCCAGCATCACCTTGATCCCAAAACCGGACAAGGATCCCATCAAAAAAGAGAACTACAAACCAATATCCTTGATGAACACAGATGGGAAAAATTCTCACCAAAATACCAGCCAATAGGATTCAACAGTACATTAAAAGGATTATTCACCACGACCAAGTGGGATTTATTCCAGGGCTGCAAGGTTGGTTCAACATCCACCAATCAATCAATGTGATACAACACATTAATAGAAGAAAGAACAAGAACCATATGATACTCTCAATAGATGCTGAAAAAAACATTTGACAAAGTACAGCATCCCTTCCTGAACAAAACTCTTCAAAGTGTAGGGATAGAGGGCACATACCTCAATATTATCAAAGCCATCTATGAAAAACCCACCGCAAATATCATTCTCAATGGAGAAAAACTGAAAGCTTTTCTGCTAAGGTCAGGAACATGGCAGGGATGTCCATTTTCACCACTGCTATTCAACATAGTACTAGAAGTCCTAGACTCAGCAATCAGACAACAAAAGGAAACTAAAGGCATCCAAATCAGCAAAGAAGAAGCCAAACTATCACTCTTCGCAGATGTTATGATACTATATGTGGAAAACCGAAAAGACTCCACTCCAAAACTGCTAGAACTTGTACAGGAATTCAGTAAAGTGTCAGGATATAAAATCAATGCCCAGAAATCAGTTGCATTTCTCTACACCAACAACAAGACAGAAGAAAGAGAAATTAAGGAGTCCATCCCATTTACAATTACACCCAAAACTATAAGATACCTAGGAATAAACCTAACCAAAGAGGCTAACAATCTATACTCAGAAAACTATAAAGTACTCATGAAAGAAATTGAGGAAGACACAAAGAAATGGAAAAATGTTCCATGCTCCTGGATTGGAAGAATAAATATTGTGAAAAAGTCTATGCTACCTAAAGCAATCTACACATTTAATGCAATTCCTATCAAAGTAGCATCTATTTTTTTCAAAGAAATGGAACAAATAATCCTAAAATTTATATGGAACCAGAAAGACCTCGAATAGCCAAAGGAATATTGAAAAAGAAAGCCAAAGTTGGTGGCATCACAATTCCGGACTTCAAGCTCTATTACAAAGCTGTCATCATCAAGACAGCACGGTACTGGCACAAAAACAGACACATAGATCAATGGAACAGAATAGAGAGCCCAGAAATAGACCCTCATCTCTATGGTCAACTAATCTTCGACAAAGCAGGAAAGAATGTCCAATGGAAAAAAGACAGCCTCTTCAATAAATGGTGTTGGGAAAATTGGACAGCCACATGCAGAAAAATGAAATTGGATCATCTCCTTACACCACACACAAAAATAGACTCAAAATGGATGAAGGACCTCAATGTGAGAAAGGAATCCCTCAAAATCCTTGAGGAGAACACAGGCAGCAACCTCTTCGACCTCAGCCGCAGCAACATCTTCCTAGGAACATCGCCAAAGGCAAGGGAAGCAAGGGCAAAAATGAACTATTGGGATTTCATCAAGATCAAAAGCTTTTGCACAGCAAAGGAAACAGTTAACAAAACCAAAAGACAACTGACAGAATGGGAGAAGATATTTGCAAACGACATAATCAGATAAAGGGCCAGTGTCCAAAATCTATAAAGAACTTAGCAAACTCAACACCCAAAGAACAAATAATCCAACCAAGAAATGGGCAGAAGACATGAACAGACATTTCTGCAAAGAAGACATCCAGATGGCCAACAGACACATGAAAAAGTGCTCCATATCACTCGGCATCAGGGAAATACAAATCAAAACCACAATGAGATATCACCTCACACCAGTCAGAATGGCTAAAATGAACAAGTCAGGAAATGACAGATGCTGGCGAGGATGCGGAGAAAGGGGAACCCTCCTACACTGTTGGTGGGAATGCAAGCTGGTGCAACCACTCTGGAAAACAGCATGGAGGTTCCTCAAAATGTTGAAAATAGAACTACCCTATGACCCAGCAATTGCACTACTGGGTATTTACCCTTAAGATACAAACGTAGTGATCCGAAGGGGCACGTGCACCCGAATGTTTATAGCAGCAATGTCTACAATAGCCAAACTATGGAAAGAACCTAGATGTCCATCAACAGATGAATGAACAAAGAAGATGTGGTATATATACACAATGGAATACTATGCAGCCATCAAAAGAAATGAAATCTTGCCATTTGCGATGACGTGGATGGAAATAGAGGGTATCATGCTTAGCGAAATAAGTCAATCGGAGAAAGACAACTATCATATGATCTCCCTGATATGAGGGAGAGGAGATGCAACATGGGGGGTTAAAGGGGTAGGAGAAGAATAAATGAAACAAGATGGGATTGGGAGGGAGACAAACCATAAGTGACTCAATCTCACAAAACACACTGAGGGTTGCTGGAGGGAGGGGGCTTGGGAGAAGTGGGGTGGGGTTATGGACATTGGGGAGAGTATGTGCTATGGTGAGTGCTGTGAAGTGTGTAAACCTGGCGATTCACAGAATTGTACTCCTGGTGATAAAAATATATTATATGTTTATAAAAAATAAAATAAAAATAAGAAAGAAAAAAAAAGAGTTTATCTAGAAATGTACCTGGCCATGGAATTGTTAATGCACAGGAAACACATAGTCCATTTTTCTAGATATTGCTAAATTGCTATTAAGAATGTATCTACGGAAGGGGAGCCTGGGTGGCTCAGTGGGTTAAAGCCTCTGCCTTCGGCTCGGGTCATGAACCCAGCGTTCTGTAATTGAGCCCTGCATTGGGTTCTCTGCTCAGCGGGGAGCCTGCTTCCTCCCCTCTCTCTGCCTGCCTCTCTGCCTACTTGTGATCTCTGTCTTTCAAATAAATGAATAAAATCTTAAAAAAAAAAAAAAGAATATATTTAAGGAAATAACTAACCCATGCAAATATATTTTTTTTTCCATAAGGATTTTACTGTAGTGCTTCTGTCACTATATATATGTGACAAAATGGAATGAGCTATACACCTTTTGGTATATGCCCCAAATAAAATTTTATTTATCCTTAAATAAGTATGCAAACTATAAATGTTATTTCACATGCTAAGCTCAAGATGATTGATATATTTTCAAGTAAAATCATCACCTTATAGTATACAGTATAACACATTTTTATTTAAAAAATATACATCCATAGTTTGGCTATTGCAGACATTGCTGCTATAAACATTCAGGTGCACGTGCCCCTTCAGATCACTACATTTGTATCTTTAGGATAAATACCCAGTAGTGTGATTGCTGGGTCATAGGGTTGCTCTATTTTCAACTTTTTGAGGAACCTCCATACTATTTTAAGAGTGGCTGCATCAGCTTCCATTACCACGAACAGTGTGGGAGGTTCCCCTTTCTCTGCATCCTCACCAACATCTGTTGTTTCCTGACGTGTTAATTATAGCCATTCTGGCTGGTGTGAGGTGGTATCTCACTGTGGTTTTGATTTGTATTTCCCTGATGCCAAGGGATGTGGAGCACTTTTTCATGTGTCTTTTGACCATTTAATGTCTTCTTTGCAGAAATGTCTGTTCATGTCTTCTGCCCATTTCTTGATTGGATTATCTATTCTTTGGGTGTTGAGTTTGATAAGTTATTTATAGATTTTGGATACTAGCCCTTTATCTGATATGTCATTTGCAAATATCTACTCCCATTCTGTCAGTTATCTTTTGGTTTTGCTGACAGTTTCCTTTGCTGTGGAAAAGCATTTGATCTTGATGAAGTCCCAATAGTTCATTTCTGCCCTTGCTTCCCTTGCCTTTGACAATGTTTCTAGGAAGAAGTGCTGTGGCTGAGGTCGAAGAGGTTGCTGTCTGTGTTCTCCTCAAGGATTTTGATGGATTCCTTTTTCACATAAGTAAATTGTCCATGCTGTCTTGATGATTAGAGCTTTGTGATAGAGCTTGTAGTCTGGAATTGTGATGCCACCAACTTTGGTTTTCTTTTTCAACATTTCTCTGGCTCTTCAGGGTCTTTTCTGTTTTCATGTAAATTTTAGGATGATTTGTTCCATTTCTTTAAAAATCATTGGTGGTATTTGATAAGGATTCCATTAAATTTGTAGATTTCTTTAGGTAGCATAGACATTTTCACAATATTCATTCTTCCAATCCATGAGCATGGAATGTTTTTCCATTTCTTTGTGTCTTCCTCAATTTCTTTCATGAGTACTTTATAGTTTTCTGAGTATAGATTCTTTGCCTCTTTGGTTAGGTTTATTCCAAGTATCTTACGGTTTTGGATGCAATTATAAATGGGATCAACTCCTTAATTTCTCTTTCTTCTGTCTTGCTGTTGATGTATAGAAATGCAACGGATTTCTGTGCTTTGATTTTCTATCCTGACACGTTACTGAATTCCTGTAAGACCTCTAGGAGTTTTGGAATGGAGTTTTTTGGGTTTACCACATAAAGTATCATATCATCTGTAAAGAGTGAGAGTTTGGCTTCTTCTTTGCTGATTCGTATGCCTTTTCTTTTTGTTGTCTGATTGCTGAGGCTAGGACTCCTAATACATGTTAAATAGCAGTGGTGATAGTGGACAGCCCTGCTATATTCCTGAGCTTAGGGGAAAAGCTCTCAGTTTTTCCCCATTGAAAAACTGAAAGGATGCTGTACTTTGTCAAATGTTTTTTCAGCATTTATTGATATTATCATATGGTTCTTGTTCTTTCTTTTATTAATGTATTGTGTCACATTGATTGATTTGAGGGTATTGAACCAACCTTGTAGCCCAAGAATAAATCCCACTTGGTCATGGTGAATAATTGTTTGAATGTACTGTTGGATCCTATTGGCTAGTATTTTGGTGTGAATTTTTGCATCCATGTTCATCAAGGATATTGGTTTGTAATTCTCCTTTTTGATGGGGTCTTTGTCTGGTTTTGGGATCAAGGTAATGCTGGCCTCATAAAATAAGTTTGGACGTTTTCCTTCCATTTATGTTTTTTTTGGAACAGTTTCAGGAGAATAAGTATTAATTCTTCTTTAAATGTTTGGTAGAATTCCCCCTGGGAAGATGTCTGGCCCTGGGCCCTTGTTTGTTGGGAGATTTTTGATGACTGCTTTAATCTCCTTACTGGTTATAGGTCTGTTCAGGTTTTCTATTTCTTCCTGGTTCAGTTTTGGCAGTTTATATGTCTCTAGGAATCCATTTCTTCCAGATTATCAAACTTGTTTCCGTATAGTTGCTTATAATATGTTCTTATAATTGTATTTCTTTGGTGTTGGTTGTGATTGCTCCTCTATCATTCATGTTTTTATTAATTAGGGTCCTTTCTCTACCACATCTTCTTTATCCATCCATCAACAGATGAATAGATAAAAAAGATGTGGTATATCTATCTATATATACAATGGACTACTCCGCAGACATCAAAAAACCCTGAAATCTTGCCATTTGCAACAACATGGATTGAACTAGAGGATATTATGCTAAGCAAAATAAATCAATCAGACAAAGATAATTATCATATGATCTCTCTGACATGAGGAATTTGAGAAGCAGGGCAGGGGGTTATGGGGGCAGGGAGGGAAAAAAAATGAAAAAGAAGGGATTGGGAGGGAGACAACCCATAAGAGACTCTTAATCTCAGGAAAAAAACTGAGGGTTGCTGAGAGGTGGGGTGAGGATAGAGTGGTTGGGTATGGACATTGGGGAGGGTATGTGCTATGGTGAGTGCTGTGAATTGTATAAGACTGATGATTCACAGACCTGTACCCCTGAAGCAAATAATACATTATATGTTAATTTAAAAAATATATCTCCACACTCACAGAAAAAGTGTTGATACAATATACATATATATTAAAATTCCACAGTGGCTGTGATTGCATAGTTGTAGTTGGATTACTGGTATGGATTTCTTTTTAAATCCTTTTATTTATCTTTATTTTCTACCTTCCCATAATGAATATATTCTTTTTGTCATAATATGATAAAGTAAAAGTAATATTAATTTTTAACATTCAAATTTTGACTTCTGTAATTGGTGTCCTTTGAGTTTAGTTTAGGACAGTCATTCATTCACCAAACATTGAGTATATGCGTCATGTGCGTTGGAATAACACTTCAGTGAAAAATAGGCAGATCTCTACCCTAGTGGAGTTTACCTTCCAGCTCACATTCCAGCCAGTTCCTCTGAACAAGAACCACAGTGCACATTGCCCTAGCCTGGCATTCAGGGAGCCAGTAATGCCACCCACCTCCCCGGACCAGTGACACCCTCCAAGCCCCTGAACCACCAAGAAAGCCCTGAAACCCAGTCCAGTCATTGGGATGGTTGTGCCTTCCAGTGAATATGGGCCTCTTTAGCTTCTTCTCTGCCCAAATCCAAGCTTCCAGGCTCCCTTCCCAGCTCATGGCCTGTGCCTTGTGCTTTTTCTAACAGAATCTGTGATGTTGTGATATAATAAGAAATTCTTTGGTCTTTGTCCTGGATTTCTGGCATAGAACTTCTAAAACCTTTGGAATTTCCAAGTGATCAGTATAAGAAGAAAGTCTTTTGTTATTCAATATAAGTTCCTTTCAAGGATACCGGGATTTATGTTAATGAAGTGAGTTCTGATTGGCCTCTGATTAGCTTCAGGATGGGGGCTGGTGGTTACCAGAAAGATCAAGATATGATCAAAGTTAGAACTTTCAGTCCAACATTTGCCCTACAGAGAGGAGAGAGGATCTAGAGATTGAGTAAATCATCAATGCCAATGATTTAATCAACAATGCCTACATAATAAACTTGCCATAAAAATTCATAAATGATGGGGTTCAGGTTGCTTCCAGGTTGGGGGCACATCTAGGTGCAGGGAAAGTGATGCATCCAGAGACAGCAAGGGCTTTCCATGCCCCTTGCCCATACCTTGTCTTATGCATCTCTATTTGATTAGTCTTGAGTTGTGCCTTTCTAATAAACCAGTAATAGCAAACTCTTCTCCTGAGTTCTGTGAGAATTCTAGCAAATTCTCAAACCTGAGGAAACAGTCATGGGAATCTCCAACCTTATAGCCATCACTCAGCAGTTCAGGAGGTACAGACTTGGGAAACTGGAGGGGCAGTCCAGTGGGACTGAGCCCCTTAACCTGAGGTATCTGATGCTAAAGCAGAGGGTAGTTAGGGTCAGAATTGAGTGAAATCATGGGATAGCCAGATGGTGCCTGGACATTTGGGGAATTGATGGTTAGTGTGGAAAACACCACACATTTTGTGTCAGAGGCATTCTGAGGGTGGAAACAATTCATAGTGGTAGAACCACAACTGGAGTCTGAGCTGACCCAGGTGTGAGGGCCGTGCGAGCACACGGGAACACGTGGATATGCAGATCTGTACCTAAGGGCTGGTAAAAGGTGCTCCTTCAACAATTAAAAAATTCTATTTTAAGCTTACCCTGCAAAACTGACAAGTCTCCCAAGACGATGTTCTTCACTGGCCTCTCAGAGGGCATGACTACTGTCTCTTTTCCTTTTGTTCCTTCTTTTCAGTCCTGCCCACATTCCTCCTCAGTAAGTCTAAGGAAATATCCCAATGAAAATTTGTGACTATTTCTGTAACAAAAAGGGTTTTTTTTTTTCTACTGGCTTCTGATTGGTACAAAGACAAAGATTAAAGATAATTCATTCAGTTGAAACTCACTTGGATGCCCTTCTATGTTTGATTATTAGTTGGGGTTGTATTTTTCACAAAAGGATGATGGATGATATTTTATCAAAAGGTCATGTATCAGGCTTAAGAACGATGGGTCTCTAATATTTACATTGGTCAGATTAAAAAAATCACTGCAATAGTTCTGCTAACAGATGGCATTGTGTAATTTTGGTAGTGGTAGAAGGAATAAAGAAATTGGAATAAATCTTGTATCTTAGTAACAGATTATGTCCACTAAACTCCACAGAAACTAAACTAGATAAAAAACAAAACAAAACAAAAAAACTGAAAAACAAAAATCAGAAAACCTCACAGAACATTGTGCAAATAGACAGCTAAGAAAGCAAATCCTTTTCTGGTATCAGAGGTATATTTTTAGTCACATATTTTTATTTATGAATACTTATGAATATAAATTTTCCCACAAATGGTAGGAGACCTTTATTTTAATAAAAATGTCCATATTTTTTATTAAAATAATAAATTCTGGCCCCTTTCTCCACCATTAGAAAACAGCTATATTGCTAAAAAACAATCCATTTATTTATTTAGACATACTCTTATTGGACGACTTCAATATTTCCCACCATTGAGACCATGCATACTGCATTAACTGAGCCTTTCACTGGGTCTTGAAGGTTCTAGATCATTTTTATTTCATTCTTCTCCATAGTTGCATTTTCCAAACTTTTGCAAAGGACCTATAAGAAAATCAAAACAAACAAAACAAAAGAAAAACAAATAAATACTAAGCACAAGAGAGTGTGTATTTTTCAATACTCCACGTGTTTTAAAATCTCATGAGGCTCATGGAATTCAAACTCCACTAACAGCAATTTTATGTATAAAAGTGTCTGGACTGCTGAGGTACTCTAAGGCTGAAAAAAGAGACAGTTAATCCCTTACATAGCATTTCCTTTATTGACGACATTTTCGAGTGATTCTAATTTCGTGGGTCATTTTTTTCCCGGCGCTGAGCAGGAGTCTGCGGACTGGTGAGTCAGCTTGCTCCCTTAATCCACTCCATCACTGGCAAGAAACCTCCTCTTGCTTAGCAAAAGAGTGCCTCAGGTACACCCTTAAGAGGCTCTGGAAGTTAGATTGGCTTCTAGACTATGGAGTTTTTAAGCACTTCTTCAGCATTTATAAAGCCCCATTGCTTGAGGACCAGCTTTCCCTAAGTTTGTTCCCCTCTTTGCCTGAGATGAGCTAGTGGGATATTTTAATGAATGGTGGAAGCCATGGGAAATTCAAGGGAGAATACATCTATTTATACCTGTTTTCTTAAATGCCATCATTAGTAGTAAGTCTGGAGTTCTCCTTCTGTTTCTTTATTCTTCCAGCAAATGTCCTCCACCCTGACTGTCCCATTATTTTCTAGCCATAAATCTCAGACTTGGTCTTATCTCCAGCTCTGGCACTGGTATTTGACATATATTTCATATTTCACCAGGTTGTCAAAATTGCCAGACCTCAGGATTAATTAAACCACCAAACTGAAATTAGATTTTAAAAGTCCCGATTGATACTGACTACTCACCCAAGACCCTCTTTCTCTCTTCTTACATACAGATCCCTATTTCTCCCAGACTATGGAACATAAGCATCTCCCCATACTGACTTCATGTAATAAACGAGCCCTCAATTTGAGAATCATTAGTTGAGATCTTGCTGTCTGACTTCCTTTTAGCTCATGTTAATTTCTACCAGGTTTCTCAAGAATTTGCATTTTCTTACCCAATGAAAGAGTTTAAAACATAGATTTGAAACAATGCATTCATGGGCCTGGATGAGCTTTCTAAAATTTTGAGCTGTTTGGTTTTAATCCCAGAATGGGGGTAATATGAATGGAGGGTACAGTGAGGTATTTTGGGTGGGATTTTCCTAGAAAACTACTGAATGTAAAAATAGATCTTGGAGATGTTAGGGTCCGTTTTCCTCACCTTACCCTAGAATGTATCTCAAGGTGTGGCATGGGCAGGAAGGTTTAATGTGGGTCATATCCATGTCGAGGAGTTCCAAAGCCACCCTGATTTCAAAGTGTTGGCAGGGGTCACAAATGACTTAAAATAAAAGATCATTCTTTTGGGGCAAACTAAATTGCAGAGGGTGGCTGAAAATGGCCAGAGTGCTCTGATTAGTAGACTCCTCCATTTCAGCGGTGGAAGTAACAATACCTAGTATTTTCTTCAAGGACTTACTATTCCAGACACTTCACACGTTGACTAACCCTGTAAGGTTGATAGTAGCCAGTTAGCACCTTTGATTTTAAGCATGAGGATAATGAAGTCAAAGAAATATAACGTGGCTAAAGTAAGGGGATTTAGAGACAGAGGCTGAACCATACACCAAATTTCCTAAACTGTATTCCATGCAATTTTTACTAAACCATGCAATGATTATATTTTGAGTCCCCTGCAACAGGGAGACTTTTTGCATGAAGTCCAGGTAAGTGACATTATTTTTTAGGTGTTCATTTTATTTGGATGCTCATAATGGATTAGGAACTTCCCAGAGGCAAGATGTACCCAAACCTAATAAAAATGGGGGGAAAATAGAAGTCACTGAACTAAGCTGACTGCTTGGGTTAATGCTTTTGAATATTTTTCTCTTATCACACACACATTGCTCAGCTTATCCAGGCTAAATCCACTCCTTTATGTTTCCCAGACATGTTAGCTTGTTAATCAGACCATCCAAAGATTTTGGCTGATCTACGTATTGCCCTTTTTTTTTTTTTTTTTTTTATCTCAGCTATATGGTTTTTACAACAGAGAGATTTTTATGTTTGTTCTCATTTATCTCAAAAAACTTCTTGAAAGTCTTCAGACTATAAACTGTATCTTGTAATAAATGTCTAAGAAAGTAGCACATCCAAGCATATTTATTTTAGGTACCCTGTCGTTGTTCTGCATAACTTATTGCAAAAAAAAGGAAATAACAGTCTGTTTGGGTCTAGGAGCGAACATAGCTCCAAGAGAGCACCATGTATTAAAGGTTTTATATATTCCTGATTTGGGGTTTATGTTATGATTTTAAATCTCACAAACATCGTCTAGTGTGTGTGTGTGTATGTGTGTTAGTGTGTGTGTGTGCAAAGTAATAAGATGTCTTTTGGAGAAAGTGTGCAGACTGCACTTGTCAAGTATGTATTTTATATCAGTCTTTAGTAATAGAGAGGCCTGATTCAGGTTTGCTTATGAGTGACTAATGTGGAATGAAGTCGGTTTCATAATCACATGACTAGAGAGATAACTTCTGGAACTTTTATTTAGTGGGTTTTGGAAACAATGCTTAGAAAAAGAGATAGCCACAAAAATTAAAATGATGATTCATACATACAAAAATGATGTAAGATATATAAGTTCTCCTGATGATATTGTCAAAAGAACTTACCTTCAAGTAGTTCATACAGAGCTAAAAGAGAGTAATTAATGTGGAAATAATATAAAAATAAGAGACAATGTTTATTATATAATATAGATACAGTAAAGGATTATGAAACAAATAATGCCTGGGCAATTAATTAAATATTTAGGCCCACCTTTTAGAGCATACACTAAACCACTGAAACAAACTTTTATGTCATTAAAAAGTGAAATACATTACTAATAATCTGTATACAAAAGTTAAGCGTAATTTTTCATGAATGTCTTATGTCTCACTGGGGACTAGATGGGGACAACTTAAAGTTAATAAAAAAAATAAAGATAATTTGATTGAACTGCACAAAACTAATAAGCATTCCATATGACAATAATAATGAGCTAGTAATTATTGGGCACTTACTGTCAGGTAATTGTTCTGAATGTATTACATGAATTAACTCTTAATTATCAGAACAGTCCAATGAAAGAGATATCACTGGATCCCATTGTATAGATCAGCAAACTAAGGTACAGAGAAGTTAAACCACTAGCTCAAAATTAACATGATCAGAACTTGTTGAACAGAAGATCTTAATCTTAATTTAATCATTCTTTCTTCATGAGTGTCTTATATCAAGCTGGTTTTTTTGAGTCTTGTCTAAAAAACGTTGCCCTCCCCCAAGTCAACAAGACATCTTCCAACAAATCTAAACATTTCAAAGTTTTATATTTGTCACTTAAATCCAAATCCATTTGGAATTGCTTTTTGTGTTTGGGAAGACATAGGATCTTATTTTATTTTAAAAATGTGTGTAGTTATTTATCTAGCACCATTTATTGAAAAAGTTCTCATTTTCTGACTATTCTGCCCTGTATCCCTATCATGAATCATATTTCCATATATTCATGAGTCTATTTTTAGGTTGCCTCTTATATTGGTAAATTTGTCTAACTGTACTACTGCTACATTGTCTTAATTATTTGAGCTTCAAAACAAATGTTGATTTCTAATAAAAATTATCCTTGTTCTAAATATTTAGGCTCTTCTTTGCTCTTTACTCTTCCACATATGTTTAATAACATGATTCTCAAGTGCCATGAAAAACTCTGTTGGAATTTCTATTAAATGGCTTTGTATCTATAGAGCAATTTTCAGAGAACAGATACCTTTTGAGTGGATATTCTTTTCACTCATCAGATTATCAAACAGTTTTAAATATGAGATAATCTGATCTGAAGGATAGAAAGTGAAATGTTTACTGTCATACCCAGCTTGAGAGAGTTTTAACTGTAGGTGTAATGTTTTGAAAGGCAATTTGATAAATGGTGTGAAGTGCTTTAAAGATTATAACTTTAATCTAATAATTAAAATTTTACAAATCTGTATGTCAAAGAATTTGAGAAAGCCATGGTTTTATATTCAATTCAATTATTAATAATTGAAATTATAAATAATCTAAATGTCCAACAGTAGGAATATAATTAATTAATTATGATGCATCCATTTATGGCATAACATGTAGTCTTTTTTTTTTTTTAATGGATCATAGGTTAGCTTTATTTTAAAGTTTTTTTTTTCCTTTTCTTTTTAATTTTATTTTTTATAAACATATATTTTTATCCCCAGGGGTACAGGTCTGTGAATCGCCAGGTTTACACACTTCACAGCACTCACCATAGCACATACCCTCCCCAATGTCCATAACCCACACCCCCCAACCCCCCTCCCCATCAACCCTCAGTTTGTTTTGTGAGATTAAGAGTCACTTATAGTTTGTCTCCCTCCCAATCCCATCTTGTTTCATTTACTCTTCTCCTACCCCCTTAACCCCCCATGTTGCATCTCCTCTCCCTCATATCAGGGAGATCATATGATAGTTGTCTTTCTCCGATTGACTTATTTCACTAAGCATGATACCCTCTAGTTCCATCCACGTCGTCGCAAATGGCAAGATTTCATTTCTTTTGATGGCTGCATAGTATTCCATTGTGTATATATACCACATCTTCTTTATCCATTCGTCTGTTGATGGACATCTAGGTTCTTTCCATAGTTTGGCTATTGTAGACATTGCTGCTATAAACATTCGGGTGCACGTGCCCCTTCGGATCACTACGTTTGTATCTTTAGGGTAAATACCCAGTAGTGCAATTGCTGGGTCATAGGGTAGTTCTATTTTCAACATTTTGAGGAACCTCCATGCTGTTTTCCAGAGTGGTTGCACCAGCTTGCATTCCCACCAACAGTGTAGGAGGGTTCCCCTTTCTCCGCATCCTCACCAGCATCTGTCATTTCCTGACTTGTTAATTTTAGTATGGCATAACATGGAGTCTTTTTGAAGGATTTTTAAAAATATATTAGAAAACTCATGATATAATGTTAGGTGCAAGAAAGCATGACACAAAATTGTGTATGCTGTATGATCTTAACATTTTAAAAATTCATAGGAGAAAGACTAGAAAAAATATACTTAAATGTCATCAGTGTTTTCCTTTGGATAATAAAATTATGGGTGATTATTTTTCTATTTCTTTTACTTTGCTGTTTTTCTAAAAGTTACTTCTGAAAAAGTATCGTAGATGATTTTTCATTCAAGAAAAGCAAAGGAAAACTTTTCTCAGTGGCCACTTTTATTTTGATAATATAAAATTCTACATGGAATGAGTGAAAATTTTATCTAACTGTACAGTTACTATCTGGTACCAGCCACTCTATAAGAGTCATGGTTCAAAGTTGACCATGTCCCTGACAGGTACCTGACCTTTCCTTTTGATGTGCCTCTGCAGTAGCTCAGAAGGAAACTCATTTCTATGAAGGTACCTTTTTATGCCTCATCAATATTCCACTGCCCCATTTCTTCCAAGATAAAATTCCTCAGGGTAAAAAATTCCAAGGCTTTGAATGGCACTCGAGTGTCAGAAAATGTTTCATTTAGAAATCAGACTTGTAGATCTCAGGCTGCAGGAGCTCCGATGTATGATGAATTTTAAGTTTAAGCTCTGTGGAGAACCCAAGAGAGAGGAGTGCATGTATCTTTGAAGTTACTGTGCCCGTGTCATTACGCGGATAATCAAGAACGCATGCTCAGACATTCATATTTGCTACCTAGTGAAGCGATTGCTACACACTGCCTTTTCGTAAAGCCACTCCGTTGAGCTGTGTTGGCCATAGTGTGAAAACTGGTTAGATGAAAGTCCTGAAGATGCTGCTTTAAACACAACAGAAGCAACACCATTTCCATGCATCAGGCACATAAAACCATTCCAGGGACCTTGAAGTACAGAATGATCTGCAGCCGTGCCCACGTGGGTGGGATGTGCTAGTGTTGGATGAGCAAGCTAACTGTGAAGGAAGGTCACAGAGGTTGAAAACCCTGAAAGATTCAATCTCCATGTCGTTGAACAAATGGTGTGAAAGCAATGATTGCCTTGGTTCTACTTCATTTAAAAAATATATCCTTATTTAATGAATAAAGGGTGGACTCACCTTTGTTTATTAGCAGTAACGATGTGCTCTATTAGCTTTATTGCCGCTAATGACAGTAATGCTGGGACTCTGGTGAATGCCAGCCTGTTTGTAATGTCAGGAAATAGGTGCAAATAATGCAGGTGACACGGGGCTTCGTTACACCTGACCCATGCCTAACTCTCTGATTTTACATTCCACACAGCAGAGGCATTTTAAGAGCACAAAGTAAAAACGGGAGACCAAGGGACCCTGCAGTACGCCACAGACATCCTTTCTTTGAAAGAATCTATTTAAAATAGTACTTTCACTGGTAAAAGGATATAGAGCTGCCCAGTCGTCTTGGTCCACCGGGGTCCCTCCTTTAGCAGTTGTGAAGTCTCAAAGCTGGAATAGTTTTTACCCTCTTCATTCTGAACTTCTGATGTCTCCTTAGGAGGAAGGTTTATAACCCAGGCTGGATTGGATTCTCAAGTGTTTTGCTTCTGTGAAATGACTTCTGGGCTCTCTTATGGAATCTAGGTCAAATTTATCTACCAAGGGACCATGCAGCCATCTGTAAACTGAGCATGCATTGGAGATGCGACCAGCAGATTATAGTCATTGTACATTTCCTGTGCTAAACTAGTACACGACTTTCTTTTTATAGCAAACAGAGCCCCTCACTGGAAATCCTCTGTGTGGTTGGGAGAACAGTGGATGGAAGGGCTAAGCAGCTTCCAAGCCAGAATCTTCTTTCATCTCAGAACTATATAACAAATCACACTCCTATTCTTTCTAGGATACACATGTGAAAATCTAAGTGGAAAGTCAAAAGAAAAATAACCACAGTGAGAAAAAAGATTATCCTTACAATGCTTCCTGGCTCACAGCAGTGGATGATTTTACTATTTATTTATGCCCTGCCTGATTCCAGAAAGAATTTATGGAGAAGAACTTTCTTCTACCCTTCTGCCCTGCCACATCAAGTTTCATTTCGGAGTTAAACAATACTACTATCTTCCTCCTATGGCCAAAATCAGAGGTTTTGTCCACGTGTGAAGCAATAACTTCTGGGCATCCTCAATGTCTACTGCAGGCAAGCGTCCCGTGAATGCACATGGCGGAACCTAAGCCTGGCCACATAGGTGAGAATGGGTATGTCAGATCATTCTATTGTCACCACCTCTCCGAGATGATTTCTTCTAGTACAGGTGAGGAATTGTTGGCACTTTCCTCATTTCTACAAAAATGGAAAATATAAAAAAAAAAATGGAAAATATCAGTGTTTCCTCCAAGTATTCTCTCAATAGGCAATGAGCATTGATCATTTCAGCAAATCACTAGATTTCAGTGTGGCAGAAATATCGTTAAGACCTCTGGCATAATTTATTAGCAATTATGAGTGTCAAAGCCCAGCATACCTGCATAGACTTTAATGATTGTTTATAAATTTGGCAATTCATCATTCCATTTTATTCTTATGGTTCAGACAAAGAGCCCTAAGGTGACAAAAAAATAATTGAAATGCCACGTGAAATGCCAAGTGAAAATAGTGAAGAAAACATTGTCAAAATCATCGTCATCATCGCTGCCATCACCAGAATTACTGATAATCCTTGGACATTTACTATATGGCAGACACTCTTTTAATAGATACGTGTATTAACTCAGTCCTCGCAGCGGCCTTATGAGATGGGTGTTGTTATTGCCTGGATTTTATAAATGAGAACTCTGAGGCACAAAGTGACTAAGTCATGGACTCAAGCTTGCACAGCTAGAAATGGTAGATCCAGAATGTAAGCCAATTCCCTTCACCACTTCATATGGCGCCAATACAGAACCAAACGTATCTGCTGCCACTGGAGGTGATTTCCAAGATCCCAGTTTCTAGTCAAGACTTAAAAAAGAAAAAAAAAGCAAAAAAAAAAAAAAAAAAAAAAAAACCTTCGTGAAGCAGAATCAACAGAAAAGAAACTGCACAAACTTGAAGTTCCTTTTGGTAAGTTTTGCCTATGTATAAACCATCACTCTAGTAAGAGAGCAAAGATACCCCACCCCGAAAGTACCTATTGTCTTGCCAGACTGGAGTCCCTTCCTCCTATGCCTTCTCCACTGATTTTCTTTCTGTCACCAGATTCCCTAGAATTTTATTTACTTACTGAAATTTTTTTATTTGAGTGTAGTTGGCACACAATGTTACATAGGTTTTAGTTGTACAGCATAGCAATTTGATAATTTTATATGATATGCTGTGCTCATCCCAAGCATAATTTTTGTCTAATTTCTGGTCACAAAATGCTATCCTGTGTTTTCTTCTAGGAGCTTTATATTTTTAGATTTTATGTTTATTCTATGATCTACCTGAGCTAATTTTTGTATATGGTATGGGATATGGATTGAAATTCATTATTTTACATTTGAATAACCAATTTTTTCTACCACCATTTTAAAAAATGATGTTGTATTTACGATTCCGTAAAAAAAAAAAAAAAGATCAGTTTCTTGTGTGTGTGGACATATTTCTGGGTTTTCTATTTTTTTTTCCATTGATCTTTTCATCTTGACACTAATATTGCAGTTTTTATTAATACAGCTTTATGATAAATCTTGCAGTTTAAACCTTTAACTTAGTTCCCCTTCTATAAAGTTTTTTCTTTTTGAGGGGTGTGTGTGGCAGTCTAGAAGCCTGCAAATTTCTAGAAAAATCCCAACTTGGATTTTGATTGGATTGCATTGATTCTATACATCAAACTGACAGAGATTTATATAATACTGAGCCTTCTGATCAATGAACATTCTATGTCACTATCTGGATTTCAAAAAACTTTTTGTTAGCTCTTTATAATTGTAAGTGTATGGGTCTTGCATAACTTTTGTGAGATTTATCACTAAGTATTTAATATTTTTTGATGTAATTATAAGTTTTTACATTTATGATTGTTCATTGTAACATATAGGAATACAAGTGATTTTTGTATAGTAATTCTTTTCTGAAATTTTTAAACTCACTTATTAGCTCTAGTAGCTTTTTTTTTTTGTAAATTCCAAAGAATTTTCTACATAGATTATCATGTCTCTTGTTAACTGAGTTTTGCTTCTTCCTTTCCCATCTGAAGGACTTTTATTTTTTTATTCTTATCTTACTGCACTGACCAGCATCTCCATTATAATGTTGAAAAGGAGTGGTGATAGCAGACGTTCTTGTTTTATTTTTAATCTGAAGAAGAATGCATTTCATATTTCACCATTAAGTATGCCGTTAGCTATAAGTTTTTCAGAGATGTCCTTTATCAGAGTTAGAAAGTTTCCTTCTGTTCATAGCTACCTGAGAGTTTTTATCAGAATTAATGTTGGATTTTGTCAAAAGCTACAACTATTAAAACAATCATGTGAGTTTTCTTTTTTAGTTTGTTCGTACGGTGAATTACATTGGTTGACCTTCACATGTTTAATCAACTTTGCATTCCTGGGATAAACCCCACTAGTTATGAGATATTATCTTTTTTATATATTGATTTGATTTACTTTTTAACATGTTGTTAAGAATGTTTACATAGGTATCCAAGGAAAGCATTTGTTTATGGTTTTTGTCTTTTTTGTTTTTAAGATTTTATTTTTAAATAATCTGTACACCCAACATAGGGCTCGAACTCGTTATGGGGAAGTCAGGCATCTCATGCTCTACTGACTGAGCCAGCAAGCTGCCCTGGTTTCTCTCTTTTTTGTAATGTCTTTATCTAATTTTGTATCAGGGTAGGGCTGACCTCATAGAGTTAATTGGAAATTATTTCCTCTTCCACAATTTTCTGGAAAAAATTGTATAGAATTAATAAGATTTCTTCACTAAAAGTTTGGTGGAATTCACTAGTGAAGCCACCAGACCCTGGAGTTTTCTTTGGGCAAAGTTTTAAACACATCCTTGCTGTCTCAGGTTTGAGAAATGAATATTGACATCCCTGACTATAATTATGGATTTGGCTATTTTTCCTTGCAATTCTATTACATTTTGCTTTATGTATTTAGAGATCCTATTACTAGGTACATAAACATTAAGTATAGAAATATCTTCTGGTTATTTGACTTCTTTATCATTATACAGTGACTGTCTTTATCTTTGGTAATATTGTTTGCTCTAATTCTACTTTGTTATTAATGTAGTCAGTCCAGTTTTCTTTTGAATAGTATTAGCATGCTTTATCTTTTTCCATGCTATTCTTTTACTTTGTCGATTCTTCATATTTAAAGTCCATTTTTTGTGTACAGCATGTATGTATATTCCAATCCTTGCCCTTTAATTGAGATGTTCATATCATTTACTTTTTAAAGTGATTGTTGACATGGTTAGATTTCCATCTGCTTTTTTGTTTTTTGTTTTTAATTCGTTCCATTTCTTCTTCATTCCCTCTTTCTTTTCTTCCCTCTTTTGGATTGAAGTTTTGGGAGGTTTTTTTTTGTGTGTGTGTGTGATTGCATTCTATCTCTCTTTAGCTTATTAGTTACACTGTTACTTTGTTATGTTAGTTGTTGCTTTAAGGTTATAGTATATATATATATACTATATATATATATAAACATATATAGTATATATGTTTATCAGAGTTCTGTAAAGTGATATTTTGCAACTTTACCTTTATTATAAGAAACTTACAAGAATATACTTTTATTTTAACATTTTCAGTCTTTGTGCTGTTGTCATATATTTTACTTCTGTATATGTAAAAACCCACTTCTAAGAAATATACTATTATTTTTGTTTTTTATACCCAATTTTATTTTAAAGCAACTTGAACATTATGAAAAAAATTTCCCATGTATCTAACATTCTAATGCTTTTTGTTTCCATGTGTAAATCCATATAGCCATCTAGTATCATTTTCTTCTATAAGACTTCCTTTAAATTCTCTTGTGGCGCTGGTGATGAATTCTTTCAGATCTTGTATGTCTGATAAAGTCTTAATTTCACCTTTGTTTATGAAAGAAATTTCACTAGGAATAGAATTCTAGGCTGATAATTTTTTTACCTTCTAGTTCTTTAATGATTTTGCTCCATTTCTTCTCATCTGCTTTATTTCCAATGAGAAATCTATCATCCTTATCTTTGTTTCTCTGTATGTAGTGTGTGCATTTTCCTTGGCTACTCTTAAGATTCTGTCTTCATCACTGATTTTGAGCAATTACATTATGATACACCTTGGCATAGTTTTCTTGTACTTAAGGTTCCTTGAGCTTCCCAGATCTCTGTGTTTATAGTTTTCATAAAATTTGGTAATTTTTCAGTTATTACTTGTTCAAATGTTTTTTCTATTTTTCTTTTTTTTTTTTTTCAGAATAACAGCCTGAATAGATAATTTTGGTAGTAGTAATACAGTTCAACCCTATACCACCTAAAGTAAAGTGTATGCATATACAACATTGTGGACTAAGATTCTTGTGGTGGCGGGGTTTATTATAGTTAAGAAACCAAGTAGATTTATTTCAAATTCTGGCTTTGTAACTTGTTCTAGGGAAATTTTTTCACCATTTCTCAACTTCAACATCTTTTTCTGTAAAATGATGACTATCATGATACCTATTTTATAGCAATCCTGTGAAAATTAAGTACTTAGCTTGATGACCACTATATACATTATAGATAATATTTTTATAAATAATAGCAGTTGAGAACTCCATCATCTTTAAAAATATGCCTTTAGCCCAATAGGAACTTGGACAATTTATACAGTCAATGACTAAATAACATTTGACAAATGACTGGAAGTCTTCTTCATGTTAGCACGGTGAAGGATACAAAGTAAGTATGAGACACAATTACACAGGAATAGGTCTGTGTACATATGACTTCTGAAAGAGGCCTCAGTTTCTTTTTTATTAAATATTTATTTATTTTAGAAGGGAGAGAGGCAGAGGGAGAGAATCTCAAGCAGACGGGTGCTGAGTGTGGAGCCTGACGTGGGGCTTGATCTCATGGCCCCGAGATCATGACCTGAACCAAAATCAAGAGTTGGATGCTTAAAAAACTAAGCCACCCAGGTGCCTCAAGAGGCCTCAGATTCTAATCCTTACCTAACTTCAAGATGATGGTTGGAAGGCTATACTCTTTGTGTTCTGTTAGTGCTTTCAAATTCCTCTCTTGTGGGTTGCTGGATTTTTATACTCATACAACAGCTAATCGCCTCTTTGTGGAACTATGCAAATATGTTTAAGTCAGTGAAGCATTAAGTCACCATTACTAAAAGGAGAAGATTCACCAAAAGCGATACCACGAATTATTTAGAAGCCACAGGATAAGGAAGTTTATGAATAAGAGTTAAATTGCACGTGATAAGAAGGTAGGAAAGAGCGTCATGAGTTAAAAGAAAGTAACAGGTGGGAAGTCATAGGTTTTCTCTGAATTCTTTCTCTTTTCTAAAGCAATGAAATTCTACACGTCAGGATGTCTTTTGAGTTAATGAGTCTCACTATTAGAACTCTATCACTCTCAGAAATATCCCACACATGGAGTCAAGGAAAGAGGATAATTTTTCTCCTAACATGAATAAAACTGTTTTCTTGAGACATCTTGTTTGTGCTCTGACAGCTATATTCCACAAAACACATTTCTTATTTCAGACAGTCCAGTGGAATTCTGGTGTTGTGTCACTTGGAAAATCTCATTCGAGTGAGACATTTCTCACATTAGTTTCTGCAGCTTGGTTTTGGGCTATTTTCCTGCCAGCCTTTGTGGGGGTTTCAGTTATGAGTCTTTGTTTTGGATGCTGCAGGAAAAAAGGAATTTAAAGGAGTCATGGAATCAAACTAAGATGTTAGTAAGAACCCATTGCCCTAGAGTAAAACAAAACAAAATAACAAACAAAAACCCTTGGACATTCACGATCAAGAGGACATTCCAAAACTTAAAAAACTATCCTCAGTCACCTAATATTTACTTCACATCATTCTTGCTTAAGTCATATTTCTAAAAAGAAGTCTTCAAAAATTTATATCATTGTATCCTTCTTTAAAACAAGAATATACAGACTTTTTCTTGCTCTCTCCATTTTATATATTCATGTAGTATTAGTAAATTAGCTACCTTTGAGTCAGTTTATTATCATATATTGTCAATTCTTTTCCCTCCTATCAAGCTGGAAATGAACTGGGTGCTTCATTCAGATTTCCTATGTTATAGAATCATTCGTTTCTTTTAAGAGAAAGAGAAGGAAATGTGTGAACATAAGCCAAATTTGCTGAAATAGCATTCTGCCCTTTTTCTGTGACTTTTCCTAGTTACTACAGTGTTCTATGTACAAACATGGATAGTCTGCCTTTTGCACAATTATGATCCAAGTTCTTATAGATGCTCTAGTGGTACAAAAAGCACAAGGCTATAAAGGCAGTGAGATCATAATTACTGAGACAAAGATTATAAAATACCCACTATAAGATAAAATTAGGTGGAGCAGACTTGCATTGGATCTTTGCCATATGATTTTCTACATGCAATGTCAAATAGTTCTCATATTACAATCTCTTTTAGTGTAGCGCTGTATCAGGCTAACTAAGCATATTGGACAGTTATGTTACAATCAATGCTCAGTCACATTCCTATCTGAAGTTTTTCAAAATGGTACCATTTTATGTCTGCACTTCTTTCATTTGGTGTTGCCACATGAAGAATATTAATGAAACGGGGGTGCCTGCATGGCTCAGTGTGTTAAAGCCTCTGCCTTTGGCCCAGGTCATGATCCCAGGGTCGTGGGATCGAGCCCCGCATTAGGCTCTCTGCTCAGCAGGGAGCCTGCTTCCTCCTCTCTCTCTCTCTGCCTGCCTCTCTTCCTACTTGTGATCTCTGTCTGTCAAATAAATAAATAAAATCTTAAAAAAAAAGAATATTAATGAAACAAATTTTAGCAGTCTTCTACAGTTGTCATGACCTCCAAAAATTCCCAAGTATTCCCATTGATCTTACATCTTTACATTACTCTAGGAAGAGTTTTCTATTTCAAGTTATAAAAATAAGCTGTCACATAGAAAATATTAGTGCTAATTATACAATAATTCCCCTCTATTAGATCTTGTCATCAAAACCTATGAATTAATCAGATTTAATATTTGACCATTGGCCATGAGCAATTACATCCTAATGTTGATCACAATTTATGGAACATTCTTTTATGGATCTGCATTATGTTTTGAAATTCCTAAATGTTTAACTCCTTCTCAGTTTTGCATAATGACTTTGTATCCATTGGGAAGACACTGCAGCTCAGTCAAGTGGTGGAGATTGAACAAGGATGTAAAAGTCTTAGCATCATGGCATCACATATCCTTGGCATTCACAAATAACTCTATTTCCTTCTCCAGGGAAAGGGAAGTTTTATAGGCTGCTAGTCACAAAATGAAAAGGCAAAGATTTGTAAACCAGAATCACAAGCACATTAGTCTTGGATAAGTATCCATGTCTTTTAAATTTCTCATCCTTAATTATTCAGCTACAATTAACTGTGGTTGCTATTAAAGGAACTAGTAGCTTCTGCTTCTGATTTTGCTTCTGTTTCTGAGTTTTGAAACTCAGAGGAGTTTCATCCAAAGTCTTGACTTGCTCCTGTTAAATTTGAGCTGTTTTGAACATGCACAGTAGTCCATGGCTAAAGAGGATATATTTAGTGCATTTCATCATTGTACTTTAATTCAGCAAGCTTTTAGAGCAATTGATTGTATTCCACAAACATGGTGGCATCTTTGCAATGACAGTAATAGAAAGAAAGAAAGAAAGAAAGAAAGAAAGAAAGAAAGAAAGAAAGAAAGA